>NC_142834.1:14348821-14657541 GCF_057945365.1 Rhopilema esculentum
ACTTTATTAAAGCCTTTTATTGGTAATAATTATCAATCTACATGCACTTTCACCAAAAGGATGGGAAAAGACGGCAATGGAAGAGAAAGGACGGCAAATTCTTTAAAAGTCTCTCTATGCGCATAATGTAAAAGTGAAGCCCACCAATTATGCATGTGTTGGTTCGTTTAATAGCACTTCATTCGCTCATTCGTTCATTCGTTGGAATTCACTCAGGCAGCCTTTCCACTAGCCCGGGTTCTGCGTCGCGTTCCCACTAACCCACTTGAAAAACGGATGAGTTTGAGAACGAGTCTCAGAGTGGGCCAGTTTTTACCCGGGTATCTTTTGACCCACCTGCGAGTTAATGGAAACGCCGAAACCCGGATAACTTCTGATCTACTTGCAACAACAGCAACTTTTAAGAATTGAGATGGCGCCAAAAATAAAAAAACAAAATCTTCGATGTCGATGTTGCTTTCATTGGCCTTTAACGATGGAAATTGAAGGATTATTGATGCACCTACTGTTTTTTCTTACAACTTTTCACCCCGAATACATTTTATCCCGGTTTAGTGGGAACGATCAAAAACGTATTAAAAACGGGTCGAAGAAAATTGCCGTTTCCATTGACTCACTTTGAAAACGGATAATTTTTAACAAAGTTTTGTTTTAACCCAGGCTAGTGGAAAGGCTGCCTCAATTTATTTTTTTGCGGTACAGAATTTGAAAATGGCTTTGAAAAAAGCAAACATTTTACAACATACTTAAAGCTTTTTCGTCTGACACTCCTCAGAGCATAAAACGTCAGAATAGGTTCCGAAAAAACACGTTTGAAAAATATATACCCAGTTGTGGATCGAAATAGGCCAATCAGAAAAACGCAAGCACAAGACCGGTATAGTTGACCAATCAGTGCCGCGAGCCTAAAGAAAAATTACCAATGGAGTCCAAGAGAGAACACGAACTCCTTTTGTCTACACAATGGCGGCTTTTTCGTTTTTATGTAGATTGATGTAGATTGATGTAGATTTATGTAGATTATGTAGATCTGCTCGAAATCTAAACTGCACGCTGAACTGGAAAAACTCAAAACGATCTTCTTGGACAACGGCTATCCTGAAGACGTCATTTTATCTTATACTAAGGAGAAGATCGCAAGTTTTTCGGCTGTTCAAAAGTTTGGTCCGCAAAAGTGCCCAGTTTATTTGAAACTACCATGGATTGGTAACACTTCCTTGCGATTCGAGAGTCAGATTAGGCAAGCCATAACCAATTGTTTCTTTGCTGTCAATCCTCGGATTGTTTACAGCACTAGGAGAGCCCTTCCATCCATTCAAAAGGATTGCGTCCCTACCAAACAAAAAAGTTCCGTCATTTATGAATTTACGTGCCAGTGTGATTCTGGCTACGTAGGGCGCACAACCCAAAGATTGGGGGATAGGATAAAACAGCATGTTCCTTCCAACATACGAAACAAAACTGCCCCTCAAAGAGAACAGCCTCCTCGATCTTGTAGGTCTAGAAACACTGTTAAAACAAGTGATTCTGCCATTGGTCAACATCTTTTAGACAACCCAGATTGTGCAAAACTCTATAATGACGACATGTTTCGGATAATTGGCAGAGCCCGGTCGTCCTTCCATCTAGCAGTTTTGGAGTCAATCTACATAAAAACGAAAAAGCCGCCATTGTGTAGACAAAAGGAGTTCGTGTTCTCTCTTGGACTCCATTGGTAATTTTTCTTTAGGCTCGCGGCACTGATTGGTCAACTATACCGGTCTTGTGCTTGCGTTTTTCTGATTGGCCTATTTCGATCCACAACTGGGTATATATTTTTCAAACGTGTTTTTTCGGAACCTATTCTGACGTTTTATGCTCTGAGGAGTGTCAGACGAAAAAGCTTTAAGTATGTTGTAAAATGTTTGCTTTTTTCAAAGCCATTTTCAAATTCTGTACCGCAAAAAAATTGTTCACATTTTTCAAGCAGAGGTACACTAAACAGGAGATTGAGGATCTCAACCAACTGGTGAAGTTAAGAGGTAAGCTGAGGACGGCCAGGTTCTCTTTATCATTTCTCAATTTATGTTTGACTAACCGAGTTGTGCCAAAATTTATCACCGCTCGTATTTCCAAGTCTGGTGTTAGACAAAGTCCAACCATTGAGCGCGCTTTTCTCCATGATGAGATTCAGAAAAGAAAAACCAATGTTCTGAACTTAAAATGCCTGTATACACGCCAATGGTCTAAAACGCGTCCATTTCTTTCATTCCTTGACAATTTTCGACTTTGCCGCTACATTTCTGAAATTGACCAGCGGACACTAAAACATACCACGGAAAAACACAATAGGAATATTGGCTTGCTAGTAAGGAAACGTTTCGGTGGCATGTTGAGCGACACCAAAAAACATATTTTTAATTTCTCGGATTATTCTCTCTCTGATACTGAAACATTTGTCTTAGGTAATGGACTTGAATTTTGTATCCCACCCCTAACAATCAACAGAGAGGAACTCTTTGCTGAATTCGAAATTTTACACGCTCAACTTGCTAAGCACGAGATTTCTAACCCTTTGGAGTTTAACAAATTACGAGCACGACTAAGCGATTTGGCGTACGCTTACAGCGGCTCTCCCATCGACCACTCAGATTTTCTTTTGCATAGAGAACATTTCCAAGCACTAAAATCTCTACGGGCTAACAATGACATCTTTATTACAAAACCTGATAAAGGGTCTGGAGTGGTAATTTTAAACAAAAATGACTACATCAATAAAATGGAGGTAATTCTCCACGACAAAGAAAAATTTGCTAAATTGGGTGATGTCGAAACACATGACAAAACGGCCAAATTAGAGCGGAAACTCCAAAAACGTTTGTTGGAACTGGTCAACTCAAAAATGTTGGCTACAGAAATTTATGATAGGATAAGACCCACGGGCTCTCAACGACCACAAATGTATGGCCTCCCTAAAATACACAAGCCGAACGTCCCACTTAGACCTATCTTGTCTATGATTGGCTCAGCACAACACGAACTGGCTAAGTGGCTTTCTGAAGTTTTGGACCCTGTTCTTCAAAAATATTCAAAACATTGCATCAAGGATTCTTTTACGTTCGCTGAGTTCATGCAAAACTTGAACATCGAAAACGAAACATCTTTCATGTGTTCTTTTGACATTAGTAGTCTTTTCACAAATGTTCCTTTGAGTGAGACCATCAAAATATGCGCCGACGCTTTGTACCGGAGCGAGCTTAATAGCCCACCATTCCCAGAGGAAGTATTCATTGAACTGATGGAAACTGCAACACGTTCAGTCGAATTCAGTTTTAACAATGAAATGTACCAACAAAAGGATGGTGTCGCTATGGGTAGCCCTCTGGGACCTGCCTTGGCCAATATCTTTGTTGGCTTTCATGAAGAACGTTTGTTCGACTACGACCAAAAGCCAGGTGTCTATTTTCGGTATGTGGATGACACATATACCATTTTCAAAACAGAGGCTGAGTGTGATATTTTTTTAAAACACCTAAATAGCCTACACCCAGCCCTCCAGTTTACGTTTGAAAAGGAAGAAAATGATTCCTTACCATTTTTAGATGTTTTGGTTGAAAAGTCTAACACTGGATTTCTTACCAGTGTATATCGCAAGCCTACTTTTACCGGTCAGTACATACGCTGGAATTCATTTTGCCCAAAACAACGCAAAGTCAACCTTGTCAAAACATTAGTACATAGGGCACTTATGATCTGCTCGAAATCTAAACTGCACGCTGAACTGGAAAAACTCAAAACGATCTTCTTGGACAACGGCTATCCTGAAGACGTCATTTTATCTTATACTAAGGAGAAGATCGCAAGTTTTTCGGCTGTTCAAAAGTTTGGTCCGCAAAAGTGCCCAGTTTATTTGAAACTACCATGGATTGGTAACACTTCCTTGCGATTCGAGAGTCAGATTAGGCAAGCCATAACCAATTGTTTCTTTGCTGTCAATCCTCGGATTGTTTACAGCACTAGGAGAGCCCTTCCATCCATTCAAAAGGATTGCGTCCCTACCAAACAAAAAAGTTCCGTCATTTATGAATTTACGTGCCAGTGTGATTCTGGCTACGTAGGGCGCACAACCCAAAGATTGGGGGATAGGATAAAACAGCATGTTCCTTCCAACATACGAAACAAAACTGCCCCTCAAAGAGAACAGCCTCCTCGATCTTGTAGGTCTAGAAACACTGTTAAAACAAGTGATTCTGCCATTGGTCAACATCTTTTAGACAACCCAGATTGTGCAAAACTCTATAATGACGACATGTTTCGGATAATTGGCAGAGCCCGGTCGTCCTTCCATCTAGCAGTTTTGGAGTCAATCTACATAAAAACGAAAAAGCCGCCATTGTGTAGACAAAAGGAGTTCGTGTTCTCTCTTGGACTCCATTGGTAATTTTTCTTTAGGCTCGCGGCACTGATTGGTCAACTATACCGGTCTTGTGCTTGCGTTTTTCTGATTGGCCTATTTCGATCCACAACTGGGTATATATTTTTCAAACGTGTTTTTTCGGAACCTATTCTGACGTTTTATGCTCTGAGGAGTGTCAGACGAAAAAGCTTTAAGTATGTTGTAAAATGTTTGCTTTTTTCAAAGCCATTTTCAATTTATTTGTTGCAAATCTTTGTTTTTCCCCTGCTGTCATATACAAAATTTTCGGTGATACGCTTTTGCAAAATCAATTTTAAATCATATTTACCCGATTCTGTCAAACATGTTTTTCAAGTTGAATTTTGTTATTAAAAGTGTTAGAAAAAGTATTCAAGGAATCAAGTAATTTTTAACAAATTTTAATTTGCAGATAATTCAAAAGGAAATTCAATAGTTTGATGATACCAATATTTCCTTAATATCAGAATTTTCTCAGTTTTCTTGTTTGTCTCCCTGACAATTCTTATCAGTTGCAAAAATTATAGATTCATCTTCTAACGAATTTTTATCGATACGATTGGAAAATGCAAAATGGTATTTGTATTTTTGCCACCTAGCTTTTGAAAGTATTTTAGTACACTGAAAAGCATTGCTTATCGAGTAGTTAATAGTTCTGGTCCTTCCACTCGATGTGACCATTCCTCGTGATACGTATGCCTGGAATTGCAGAGAGCTGGCGACTATCCACACCCTGAATGAAGTCTGGTCATGGCAGGGGTTTGAACCCAAGATCCCTAGATCTGTAGCCTGTGACCCTAACCACGGAGTTGTCCTCTCACATAGCAAATAAAACCTTTTGGTTGTTTTCCTTGTAGAGAGATGTTGAGAGAGCTATAAGACAACAATTTGAATTTGCACGAACATGGCCAAGGCAGCGCATAATTCAAATGCTGAAAAACTCTCAAAATGAGGAAACTTGCAACAGCAGAAAGATCACCTATCTCCACGCACTTGACTGCGGCTGTGCCGTATCGAGCTTTGCCAATGCGGACGAAGACCTGTCAAATGCACACCAAGATGCAGGAGCCATTGGACATTTAACTAAACAAGACGCCATTAGATGCCTGCAATCAGCACCTTTGCTTGAAAACCTAGCTACATGGAGCTGCTGGAACCTTGTCTTCGAGCCGCAGTTTGGCGGACTAAAGTCATTTGTAGAAAACACAGAGTCAGTAAGTGCTGTTGAAACACCGACGAATCAGCTATTGAAAATCAGCCTTGACTCTTCCCCAGATGATCTGTCTTGCGCGATCAATGCGGGAAACCCTCAGGAAACTGCAGGTCATGTGGTCTCAATCATCTATGCAAGAGAAAGCATATCGGAATCACCTCTCATTCACATGTCCAATGTAGTCAAGTCATCACTGGCCAATAGAATCGCACAAGATGAAGAAAGCTTCTCTGTTGAGAGATTTGTTCTCGAATGCATTTTGAAGATACCTGTTACATTTTGCTGCTCTCTGGTTAACCAGGTAATTTCTTTTTTTAGTTTGTAGTTATGTAAAATCCCTCCCAAAAGTCTTGCAACACTAACGTCAGTTCTCATAGGTAAATTCAGCTTTCTCCTCTTACAACAATGTTGGTTTAATATAGAAAAGAGGAGGAAAATCGAGAACCTTTTTTGTACCTTGTCTGAAATATATCAAGACTATCAACATTGTACTGGTGGGGAAAAGGGGAAGAGTGACAGTAGAATTCTTTCGGAAAAGATGTGAAAAAAGGAAGGCACAACACAAATTGTTTGATGTTCCAAGTAATTTTGGCTGGCAATATAGAAAGTATCAAGATTTCAAGAATGTTTGTCTTTTTCCAACATTTTGTTCAAGGGAAATATGTTGTGTAATTAGAGAAGGCTCATTTTGTTTCCTAAGATAAAGGCCCGTAGTAAGACTTGAATCACCAGTGAGGAGGACTACAGGGTGGTGTAGGTAAAGACGCTTGTAGAACGATCTTCGGTTGTTACAAGCTGATTATTTTTCTAGCTTACTGACGGTTGGTGGTCCCAGAGACCACTAAGCACTGAATGGTGCGCCACTTCTCCCTTTTTTCGCTCACCCAGACCTCTTACACGATCGAAGAAGGTGAACAAGCGTCGATAGATTAATCGGAATGTCAGTTACATAACTGGGATGAGAACGGATACCACATCTCTCGCACTCCACTTAACATACATCTCTAACGGGCTGGGTCTCTACTAGGTCTCTACGAGTTTTCAGCCTCGATATAAACGATGTTAAATAGTAATTTATTTATTAAGCTCAAATTAGGTATGATGCTGCAGGACAAAGATCCTTTTATTGGGCCTAGACAGCTTCGGGGAAGCCTATTTCAGGTAAGCCTCTTTCAGTAAGGCCTCTTTCAGGAAGGCCTCTTTCAGGAAGGCCTCTTTCAGGAAGGCCTCGTTCAGAAAAGCCTCGTTCAGAAAAGCCTCGTTCAGAAAAGCCTCGTTCAGAAAAGACTCTTTCAGGAAACGGTCCCAATACTACACCACCAATCGCACCGAGCTCATTCCGGCCCTGATTGAATTATAAGTCTGGCTCCAAAGCCCTATATAAAGAACCTTGAGATATTCCCAAATAGAAAATGGCCAATTTCAAGTGGCTTAAATTTGATCTCATCCATATTCTAGGTTTTCCTGAGACCCTTACGTGAATTACTTGGTAACGATTTTGGTCGCTGTCCAGTTGAGACCAGGCTACTTCAACAATGCCGGTCCAACGAAGAGAAGTCATTTTTGCATTATCTTGGAGTTGTCTTGGTGAAAAGGGAGTGGAGCTCTGATTTCTCCGAGAACCGCTTTAGGACTATAGAACCACCTACAATGCCATCTTCTGCAAAAGCAGTGAAGCCCACAGGAACCAACATGCATGAATCGCTCAAACCCGTGGAAGCGGAAACAAAGAATAGGGGCGATAATGGTGCCATCAATGATGAAAACAATGGTACGGGTGATGATACCGGCTTGAAAGAAACCAAAGACCAGTGTTCCGAGGAATCAAAACCGGAAAGTACCAAGCAGGAGCTAAGCTCCGGTAAGTTTGTGAAATCCAGACTTGTAAACCGCAATGACTAGGAATTGCTACCTGATAGAAAGTGGCTGCTGATTGGACTAGGAATCTAGGGATCAAAGGATGCTTAAAAGGCTGATTTCCATCGCTTGGTTCTTTGAAATTTTACGAGATTATGTTTGCCAATGCAACAACGTGCTTTAAGATAAGAGCTGAAAACACTGCTTCTAATAATTAAAAAAACTTAATTTTTCTTGATTTCTAGAGAACGATACTTCTAATGGCTTGACCGATGAAGACGACAGTAGTGAACTAGAGAACGAAGAGGGAGAAATCAAAACAGTTGTTGGTCAGCTTCAAGATCGCGCTGAACACTGTAAAGATCTGATTGATGACATCAGACGTACTGAGTTCGGCATTGGCGAGGTCCTTGATGAGAAAGGGGGTGATTTGCTGCGTAGAAATAACGATCGACTGTGCAGGAGCTTGGATCGACTGTCAAAAGAACTGTATGCAAAGGACACGCATTTTGTGCTGGAACTCATACAGAATGCCGACGATAACAGTTACGATAAAGAACTGATGGGGCATGATAGTGAAGAGGGGCCATCAGTTGCGTTTATCGTTGATCAAGATAGTATTGTTGTGTTGAACAACGAGCGTGGATTCGAAGATTCCAATATAAGAGCCATCTGTGACGTAGGCAAAAGTACCAAAGGAGCTCATAGAAAGGGCTATATCGGTATGTCAGGATAAATTTTCTTTGTCATTGTTTTTACTTTAGATTTCCGTACGCACAAATCAGACTGCCAAATCTTGCTTTCTCGGTTTCTGAATATGGTAGCGTGTTGTTTTGGTTAAATGCACTCTGTTCCGTTGAATTTTAGTTGTCACTTGAATTCTATTGGTTTCCGTATACAATAGGCTATTGTTAATTTTCCAATCAGCAAGCGGCACTAATCTCAATTGTCAATGCGTCAAAGAGCGTATTATTAGCGTGCACGGTTGAATGACAGGGACATACCGTAAATCCTCGAATTAGCCCCCTAAGGGTTTATTTATTTTTTATATTTCTAATGTGGGTTATTTGAAAGGGGGCTTATATGAGGTGGGCTTATTGACAATTTGTAGTTCTAGGGTGGGGGTTCATTTGAGGGGGGATTTTGGGGGGGGGGCAATTCGTCGATGTACGGAAGTTCTTTTAAACATGTCAATCATAAATGTTCAGATCTTTTTTGGAAGATACACCTAGAGAAAGTTCAGATATTCCGCACTGCCTCTTCGACAGAATTCCTAGCGACATCACTGGTCATCATTTCCAGCTTCATTCATGCACTGGTACGTTGTTTTCAGGTCAGAAAGGGATTGGGTTCAAGTCTGTATTCAGGATAACCGACTGCCCAAAGATTCATTCCAATGGTTTTCATATATGCTTCGATGCTGCTGAGGACAAGATGGGATACATTTGTCCCCAGTGGTGTGAGGATGATTCCCCGTGTTTGCAAGAATACCAACCTTCCGCCGATCACTGCAGTATAGAAATGTAAGTTGCAATCCATATTCAAGGCAACTTTATTTTGAAAGCACGACCACCTATTTGTCTCGAGAGAGAAGTTGCCAGAAAAAAGGCTTATGTTTTTACCACCCTTCTTAACTAAGCACTCGTTAACGAGTACAGATCCGATTTTATTGAACAGATGCATCAGATAGACGCATCGGGCGAGTGAGAATTGTCGTGTCAGATAGAAGATGCATGTCGTATCTGGTAAACGATACCTGTCGTATCTGGTCGTTAATGCTCAGAAGACTATGGCTGCTAAACAAGGATCTAGTCTCGGGCTATTCATATTGAGCATCAATTAAGGGGCCTCGTCGTCACCATTTGAGCAAATAGTATTTGAATCCTTCGTAACGCCCTGGCCACTTGTAATACATATCAAAGCTAGCATTAACAATGGTATCTCTATCTTGCAATGGCCATGCTATCATGCCCAAATTGAAGAAAAGGTGAGTGCTTTACTCAAAGTCTAACCTTTTTAGGGGGTGCTGCATTATTTTCGAGCAAATACAAGAAGTCAATATCTGGTTCATTTTTGCTTGTTACGCCTTCTGAAAATTGATCATTATACTCAGGGGCGGATCCAGAGCAAATTTGAAAAAAGGGCAGTAGGTAGTGGAGGCGCTGAAAATTTTTCAGAAATTTGTGACGAGAGTACGCTGTATAAAACAATTTCAGACCCTAACTACTGAAAGCCTCTTATTAAAATTTCACTCTTAACAGGTAGATAAATTTTCCGCCTAAACATTTGCTGCTCCGCCATAGTGCCACCAAATCTACTAGAGTACTCTGCAAAAGGGGCTGACTTCAATATAATTACCCGGTAAGGCCCAGAAAATGAACTGAGGGCCCAGAAAATTTCCTGCCTTTGGTTTAAGGTAAGAATGATTGTTCAGATGAAGGCGGCCATTTTGTTTGGCGGCAGAGAAAGTCTTGCAACTATGACATTCTAGACGCAGCCGGGAAATGGATATGGGATATTTACAACATCGACTGAGAACCAAAGGTCCTAGGTGCAACAGACAATTATTCTAATACAAAAATTTTGATAAACTCGGAAAGGGTATTGATAAACTAAACAAGGATGAATCAAGGCAACACGCCAATAAAACCGTATTTGAAGATCCAAGGAGGCCCAGAAGCCGTAGAAAGCCAGCAAATAATCGAATTCGACAAGTTATGGTATTGTAGCTTAAGATAATATTCGATTTAAGATCACAAAAAAAACAAATAAACAAACAAACAAACAAACAAACAAACAGTCATAATTATGCTTCATGGCTCTATTTGGTTTGATTATGACATGAAGGTAAGACAGCTTTTAAGTGCAAGAAACTGAACACTGTGTAAATGAAGGCGGGAATTAAAGAACACAGCTTTATAGATGGCCTTTGTTATCTTCCTGAGCGTGACTTTTCTAGCAAAACGTGATCCGTTTTTGGAATAAGCAAGTATACTTTGAGGTAATCCTTGAAGTAGATCTTTGAGGTAATCCTTGAACTTCTTCACCTGATTCTCATTCTTCAGAAGGGGCGCACAATTTCCAAAAAGGGGCGCCAGACTTGCTTCAACTCGGCGAGGGTGGGGCAACTGCCCCTAGTTTCCCCACTTAAATCCGCCACTGATTATACTCTAGTTAATGCTGGGAAAAAAAGCTGTCACTTGTAAGAATATTCCCACTCTCATAACCTTAAGTCACACCCCAGAAAATATGTGGCACATTTGACCAATGATCGCAAGGACGACCATTGGTAGTAAAATATTTTTCTGAGCTCTGGTGTAAATTTATTACGATTTATGTTTCCTTTTGTCGCTTATGGTATAACGAGGTTAATTTACATTTTTTCGTAGAAACTGGAAGACAAAAATCAATCTTCCTCTGAAGAAGGAGTTAGCAAATTCGATGGTAACAGGCTCCCGCTTTCAGGACGTTCACCCATCCTTGCTGCTTTTCTTGAATCGAATAAAAGTCATCATTATTGACAACCAGGTAAAAACTGCTATTACGACAGGAAATTTTTGGGAGAAGGAGTCCCATGGTTTGGGGCTATTGTTCCATTTTTTGCTCCAACCAATGATAAAAGTGCGGCATCTGCACATGCGCATTAGGGCTTTAGCCCCCCCCCCACTTTTTTGAAAAAATGCCAAATATTAAATAGTACACTACCAGTAAAGCTTTTTTTTATGGTTTTAGACACCCCCCCCCCCTCCCCACTTTTTTCAGACCCAATACTTTTCTCAACGCTCCTCGGTGCCTGACCACAGATTATATTAGTGCAGAATACATGTGAAATTAACGTCATTGATTTAACTGCGCATTTGCATATGATGGACCTGCGAACAAATGTTGGTCCATCTCCCCAACAAGAAATGGTTCTTATATCTTATATAAGGATTAATTTAGTGTATCGATACTTCAAGTTCAGAGACACTGATTCAAATTTCTAAAGCCCCGGCAAAACGACTGGACATTTTCACTGAACATGCACTAGACAAATGTCAAGCGTAAATGTTGCGTCGTTTTGCCACCTTGTCCAGTCTTGTTCAGCGATGTTGAATGTTGCTCAGTCGATTTTGAAGGCAGCCAAAAATGTTCAGTGGACAGGATTAAATTTCTTTTGTTCACTGATGTTGTACAGAAATTGTTCAGTCGTTTTGCCACTCTACTGAACATTGTCCAGTTCACGCAAGCGCAATCGATTAATGGCTTGGATTTGGCGTCAATTTATTTCCCATATTCAAATCTTCAACAAACTTCCCTAGTCAACACCGCGAACGAAATGGAAACAACGTGAAAATTAAATTCGACCAATAGCAGAAAAAGGCATTTCATTAGTAACGATGAGTCTACTTATCAGATTAGCTTTAGTTCCGATAAGGAAAGCGATGTCAGCGAGCACGAGGACGGTGATTTTGATGAACCTAGCAGTCCTAGCCACTTGTCAATAATACACTCTAATTCATACTATAACACGGTTAGGGCTATGAAAAGTGTATTTTCAAAGGTAAAGAGATGCCCTGTTGCCAGTTTTCCCACCCGCATAGGGAAAAAGTTCACTGGACAATGCTCAGTCGTTTTGCCACCACCGATATTTTCTTGATGTCCATAATCTGAACAAGTGAGCAATGTCCAGTATGTGACCAGCGCAAATGTCCAGTCGTTTTGCCGGGGCTTTAGGCACATCGGTCATAAGCTCGCGAAGGTAGCCCCTTAAGCCCCGGCAAAACGACTGGACATTTGCGCTGGTCACATACTGGACATTGCTCACTTGTTCAGATTATGGACATCAAGAAAATATCGGTGGTGGCAAAACGACTGAGCATTGTCCAGTGAACTTTTTCCCTATGCGGGTGGGAAAACTGGCAACAGGGCATCTCTTTACCTTTGAAAATACACTTTTCATAGCCCTAACCGTGTTATCGTATGAATTAGAGTGTATTATTGACAAGTGGCTAGGACAGCTAGGTTTATCAAAATCACCGTACTCCTGCTCTCTGACATCGCTTTCCTTATCGGAACTAAAGCTAATCTGATCGGAAGACTCGTCGTTACTAATAAAATGCCTTTTCTGCTATTGGTCGAATTGAATTTTCACGTTGGTTCCATTTCGTTCGCGGTGTTGACTAGGAAAGTTTGTTAAAGATTTGAATAATGGAAATAAATTCGCGCCAAATCCTATCCATTACATTCATTGCGCCTGCGCGAACTGGACAATGTTCAGTAGAGTGGCAAAAACGACTGAACATTTCTCTACAACATCTGCGAACAAAAGAATTTTAATCCTGTCCACTGAACATTTTTGACTACCTTCAAAATCGACTGAACAACACTCAACATCGCTGAACAAGACTGGACAAGGTGGCAAAACGACGCAACATTCACGCTGGACATTTGTCCAGTCCATGTTCAGTGAAAATGTCCAGTCGTTTTGCCGGGGCTTAAGGCGATTCTGCTATCGTGCAGCATTTACAGAAAAAACCCAGATTGTGCCAAAAGGTATAATGGTGCCATGTTTCGGATTATTGGTAAAATCATCGTTCCATCTAGCAGTTTTAGAATCTATCTACGTCAGCACGAAAAAACCGCTTTTGTGTAGACAGAAGGAGTTCGTTTTCACCTTAGGACTCCATTGGTAACATTCTCAATAGGCAAGCGGCACTGATTGGGCAACCTCAACAGTCATGTGCTCGCGGTTCCAATTGACCTATTTTGATCCACAACTGGGTGGATATATTTCCTAGCTTGCAATTTTCGATCTATGTTCGGACGTTTTATAATCTGAAAGAGTATCAGACGAAAAGCATGATTATATTTAAAAATATTTGCCTTCTTCGAAGCCATTTAAATTTTTGTGCTACCAACCATTTTTTATATTTGCTGAGAGCAACTTGAAGTAGTTTAAAATGGTCAAGTTGGGTCTCAATAATTATTTCTTGGCAGATTTTATAATTCAGATCTGGAATTCATATAATTTGAAGTCATCTTTCACTAGAATGTTAGTCCCTTTTGTTGCCCAATTTGGTTGTGTTTTGTGTTTAGTTTTTGTTGGGTATAATGGTATGAAATTCTATGAATTTTACCAGATTTCATTTTTTCTCACATTTGGTTAACTGTAAACTTTTGAATCAAAGGTCAATGGAAAATGCCTCGTTATGAAAAAGAGATACAAAGGAAACAGCCTCGTTGAACTGACTCAGAATGGAATACCTAGTTTATGGTTTGTAGTCACGAAGGAAACTGAGATAAACGTGAGTCGTTTGTTTTTATCATTTTTAAGAATTGTACGGAGGCTGTGATGAAATGACCTACAAGGCAAATCTCTGCAAAGATCTCAAAACCCTTAGATATCAACAGGGATGCCGTCCTAAAATGTTTGGAAGGGGGGCTGTGCTGTAGGCAACTTCTATGAGCCACACCCAAAACCACACCCATGCTCATACCCTATATACTTCCATCTATGTTGAAGATTCTCTGTTGTGTTTTGAAATCATTCAAACTATTCACCGATTCAATAAGACTAAAAGCAGCAAATTGAAAGGCTACTTCCCATTGCCAAGTAATAGATTCGCCAAGCCAAACAAATACTGGCTTGTTATGAGGGGACTTAGCCAGTGGCGTACTCAAGGGGGGAATAGGGGGGTCCGAACCCCCCCCCCACTTTTCTAAAATATGATCCTCGAGATTTGTCCAACAACGACGTAAAACTCATTGGGGAGGGGGGGTAGGGCTGTAGTATACTGTATGCTTGTGTCAATAACAATTGTAAGATACTTTGCTATTTACCGTAGCTAACATGAATAAAAAAATGGGGGGAAATTTTGCAAAAAGGGCGCATCCCCGAGTGTTTGAAGGGCGTGACCTAAAACAATTTTCTTGGGGCTTTGCCCCAGACCCCCCCCCCATATTGCTGCATCCTTGGGTACGCCACTGGACTTAGCCAACCCTCCCCCTCCCCAATTTAAGCAATAAGCCTCTCTGAATTTAAGCAAGCGGACCGACTTCCCTTAGTCCCCTCCACGACACTACTGGATATGGGACTGAATTCGCAAAAAAATCTTTCGTTGGGTAGCTCTAAAATTATGGAATGATACTCCTGCTGAATTATGTGAGCTACCAACATAAATTCGTTTTAAAAAACAACTTTAAAGGCAGTCGAAAGATACTGAAGTGGGATCAGCCACCTGTCAATCAATAAACGACCAATCAGTGAGTGTGTTCTCACTCGCACATTTGTTGATTGGCTAGTATTGATCGACAGATGGTTTAGGCTACTTTAGCATTTTAGGCCTATAGTTTTGTTACTTCCAAGGTTTTTGTCATTATGATTACATGCCATATGTTTGAGCTTACTTAAGGGTTTATTTGTGGATGAATGAAATAGCATGAAATGAATGAAATGAAGAAATTAAATTTCTCCACCTTGTTTCATTAATTTTAGATTTAAACATGGCTCGCTACTTGTATATTTGCTGTTGCCCCACTCTAAAAGGAACAAGCTTGATGCTCCTAGGAACGAATCCGGTGTATTATCATGAATGAGTCAATTGCCCCTACCCGGTGGCATAGATAGATTGGGGCCCGAGGGAACGAAAGCCCCCCTCCTGTAAAGCTAAACTGTTATTTTCTCGGAAAAATTTTGTCGGAAATTTAACATGGTTGTCTTGTTTTTATCTAAGTGTTACATTTTGGAAGAAAGATTTTAAAACTGGATAAAGCTGGTTATTTTATTTCAGTTATGATGTCGTAAAGCTATGTTCAAATCAGGGTTGCCATTTGGGATTATTCAATCCCAGATTTCACGAAACTGGGACTGGTGGAAAAGCGTTGGGATTAGAAATTGTTATCTGGAATTAAAATTAGCTCTCTCGATTAGTTAACATATTTTGAGAGCTCCTCGTTAGTCAGCCAATGTTTAAAAAAAATTCAGTAGTGTTTTAATGCATAGTAACTCCATCTGTATTTTGTATGTGTAAATTGTATTTGACATTGGTTGATGACATTGATTGATGACATTGATTGATGATATTGATTGATGACATTGATTGATGACATTGATTGATGACATTGATTGATGACATTGATTGATGACATTGATTGATGACATTGGTTGATGACATTGGTTGATGACATTGATTGATGACATTGATTGATGACATTGATTGATGACATTGATTGATGACATTGATTGATGACATTGATTGATGACATTGATTGATAACATTGATTGATGACATTGATTGATGACATTGATTGATGACATTGATTGATGACATTGATTGATGACATTGGTTGATGACATTGATTGATGACATTGATTGATGACATTGATTGATGACATTGGTTGATGACATTGATTGATGACATTGATTGATGACATTGATTGATGACATTGATTGATGACATTGGTTGATGACATTGATTGATGACATTGATTGATGACATTGATTGATGACATTGGTTGATGACATTGATTGATGACATTGATTGATGACATTGATTGATGACATTGATTGATGACATTGGTTGATGACATTGATTGATGACATTGATTGATGACATTGATTGATGACATTGATTGATGACATTGATTGATGACATTGATTGATGACATTGGTTTATAAATTGAATATCTACGCCACTGCCCCTACCCCATCTCCCTAGCCAGGTCCATTTAAAAATTCCAGTCTCCCAAACTACACTCAAGCCTTCCCCTTGATATATTTTGGACTTTTTTATTACTGGCGGAAGGCTCTCAGAATTTAACTTAATCAATTTTTGTTGTAGATTGGCGACGAGCAGAAGACAACAGACCTATCCTTGGCTTTTCCAATAAGCGACGTTAATGACGCAAGCATAAAATCACAGGTAGGTGAGATTTAAAATTGGCCTGTTGCTAACTAACTAAATAACTAACTAACTAACTAACTAACTAACTAACTAACTAACTAACTAACTAACTAACTAACTAACTAACTAACTAACTAACTACCTAACTAACCAACTAACTAACTAACTAACTAACTAACCAACTTACTAACTAACTAACTAACTAACTAACTAACTAGCCAGAGTAAACAAGCACTTGGAAACAATTTATAATCTTCCTGGGATGCCTGTATTTTACCAAAGAAATCCCATCCACAACATACTTATTCCAGCCTCCTGCCAAGCTATTGAATAAATCATTGATAGTGACAATATCATAAATAAGGTTTAGGTACCACCAAATTTGAAGATAGTTCGAAATAGTAGAAAAATTGTTTACTGAAGTACTTTTCGTCCCACACTCCACATAACATAAATGGCGATATCGTGTGGCTGCTGGCCCTTTGCTCTACAATATTGGACAAAAAATTTGGAACTCACTTCGAAAATCGATACCAGTTTAGATTTTTTACGTTTTCTTTCAAATTTTCACCCTCTCTCCCCTTCAGCAATGTTGCGTATGGAAGACACATTGATTTGCAACTTACAACATTGTACTGGGGAAGAGGGGGCGGTGGTATTAGGTGAATTTATGAAAATAGCTGGAGTTCCAATATATTTTGTCCACCACACAGCACTCCCCCGCCTTGTACACTAATGCCCCTGACTTGGTTTGTTTTGACCAATTATTATCTTTTAAGTAATAAGTAACACCGTAACGCGACGAGAATGAACAACAACAAACACACATAAATCAGTAGTTTAACCTCATTTGCGTTTAACCTCGTTTACGTTGAACCTCCTGTATTATACCTCCTCTCTTTTACAAAGGCATTCCCACCACAAAACGTCTTTGCGTTTTTGCCGTTGCGGAGTTACGGGTTCAAATTCCTTATTCAAGCCGATTTTGAAGTACCTTCATCAAGAGAAGATATTGATCGAGACAGTGCATGGAATGTAACGCTGTTAAGCAAGATTCCGCAGCTTGTGGTCGATGCATATTTCAAATTTCGGGTAAGTTGCTCCATGTAAGCAATATTTGCATGTAGCCCTTTAGTGTTCTAGTTTTCGGGACTTCGAAGTGTGTAAAAAACAGTTTTTCCGGATGTGATTTTTTGGATCTGAAGTTTCACACAAAGGCAATGTTTGGGGTCTATGAATTACAAAATTGATATATTTCTTATTTGGTGTCTGTTAATTTGAGAGAAATATTCAAAAAGCCAGGAAGTTTTTTTTGTTGGAATTCTAAATTATAAGCTTGTACTCAAGGCCTCTTCTTTTAAGTTAGGGGTCTGGAACACAGGCTATTAGTCATGAGACGCAACACCTGGGGCTTTTTTAACCGGTGCCTCAAACTTTTCGAGCACCCACCCCCCTGCACGGCACCTAATTCTTGGGGTTTTCTGAAATATATATAAGTTTAGATTGACAGGTCACCAAAGAAATGCTGGCGAGGATCCCCCCTTGGGCTTTTCGGCAAAATGTATTTTGCAGTATTTCGAAGCAAGGGCGGCGCTAGCCTGTGCTCCAGACCCCTAACTTTCAAGTTAGGGGTCTGGAACACAGGCTAGGGGTGGCCAGCCAGAATTACGTGGGGTGGACAGGGAATCAGGGGAGGGGGAGTGCTTGAAAATGTTTAGAGCTGCCACGCCCTTTTGGAGTCCTGGCAAAGAAAACAGTGATGGAAGACTTGAGCCATCCTCGGCTTTTTGTCAACATATCATAAAATCAACACATTTTTTGTATGCTTCATAGTTGAAGTTTACGTCAACCAGTTGTTTTAGATTTTCTCGTGAATTTTTTATGAATTAAAAAAGTTGAGTGGACATGTCCACCTCGGTCCACCCCGTGGTTCCGCCTCTGTTTTTCGAACTAAAGCCACGATGTCCCTGGTCCTTCATAAGTTGCATGTTGAATTAATCATCGTCTCAATATGTGATCATTTATTTTTTAGGACAGTGAATTGGACAACGACCCAACAGAGGCGTTATATTCCGCAACACGGTTTTTCCAATATCTGCCCTTGGAAAGCGAGATTGTTGGTGTCTTCAAACCCATTGCCAGAAAGATTATCCAACTGCTTCAAAGTGAGGACTGTATACCCATATGGCAGGGCAATGATCATGACAAAGTACTCGCCAACGAAAGACAAAAAGAAAGTGACTCAAATGTTGCGTCTTTGTACTGGGCCAAGCCTCCACAGGTTCTCTTTGGTGACTCAATGCTGCGGAATATATTGAGCCCACGTGATCTGAAGCGGTATCTCAATTTGAGCTACATAAGTGTTGTTATGCAACAGAACGTCAGCCCGACACTCCTCAAAAGTCTTGGTGTTCAATCCGAGACACTGGATGGCTTGATTGAAGTTTGCAAATCCCACTTGAAGGCTATTGTTCAGGAAAAAGGTATTCTAAAGAAAAATCTTCATCAAATTAGTGCAAGGGGCCACCAGGTGGTTCGAACTCATGTCCCCAATTATGTTTTTAATTGTTCCCTAAAAAATCTAGAGATTTTGTCAAAATTTTCTCTTGAAGTTCAAAATGTCCCCATTAAAATATACGAGATGGTTTAAAATATCCGTTCCCTATGACCCCTGGGAGGGCTTCAGTAATGGTTTCCAGAATATCGAATTTCATGAACAGCCGAAACTCGAATTTGAAATTTTTCATACAAAGCATGAGAATGAGAGATCATATGGTAGAGGAGAGGCTGTAAAGAGGCTGGCGAATATGATAATAATAATAATAATAATAATAATAATAATAATCAATTTATTTGAAGTTGGCGCTACATATCTTTTTGCAGTAATATATACTAGAGCTAATCTAAGCCAGTAATAGTGACCTTGTCGGAGAATTTCTGTCCTTGGCCCTCCAAAGAAATTTGTTTACCGATAAACCTGAGGGGCTTATCTCTCTTGCAAATAGTGTACGAAATGTACAAAGTTATTATCATTTGTCATTATGAATTTATTTAAAGTCGGCAAGAAAAATATCTAACCATATCTAAAAGCTAATTTAAGCCTACTAAATTAAAATAAAGCCATTGAATAACAAAATAAAGGTAATTCTTTGCAATTTTTTGCTTGTTTGGTGGTATAAAAGATAAAAGTAATTAATTAATAAAATAAACAGTTGCTACATCAGTTATGCAATTACTGCAGTTGCATATGAGTCCATCCCAATCCTTTATATAGGGGCTGCGTCTTGAACGTCAAGAGGGGAAGCTATGTAGTGACTCTACTTAGGCCTGTTTACATCAATTTTTACTTCTCATTCATTCCATCATTTTCCCACATTCTCACATCGCAGCACAGGCATCCTCTACGTCAATCTCATTACTCATCACCTTTACTCGCCCTTCCTATCCTTTGTTTTCCTTACATCATTCGTGTTAATTTTAGATATCCATTTCTGTATATAAGCATGTTAATTTTTATGTAAGTCAGTCAGTTCATAGTTTAGAGTTCAGTTACACACTCTCTCTCTGTCTCCGTGTTCTCTGCACGTAAAATAAAACTCGCTGGGTTTGGAAATGACACGCTAGTCATAGCCTGCGTGCAGACTCAAAATTTCCTAGCTAGTCAAGGATGGATTTGTTTAGTGCTTACATTGATCGCCGTTCCGATGTACAGCAGAGAATGGCGATCAAATATTTACAATGTATCTTGATGGAATGTAATTACTCCATGACCCTTTCTGTTAGGCCCTTATTTCTTGCATGAGTTGTATGAATTCCATCTTATATCTAGGGAAAGCCTCAGAAGTGGTCCAGTGGATAGGAAAGTGGCTGGTTTGTGTGTCGCGATTCTTGGAAAAACAGTACGATGCGAGCGAGGAGAGCCTTCAGAAAATCAGAGCGATTTCCGTGTTTCCTCTTTCAAGAGGAGACCTTACAAGCTTGCTTAGAGGTAGTCTGTTCTTTCCTTTGGAGAAAAATAACGCGAAGAAGTCTGCAAAAGGTAATTACGATACCAAGTCGATACCAAGTCGATACGAAACAAGTTGAGTTAACAGGCGATGTCATGCACTTTAGGCGATCCTTGACATGATAGGATAAGCTATAATGTTTCCATTTTTTCATTTCTTTTCCGTGTTTTTATAGACTAACCCCGTACCCATAAGACAATAATGGTTACAAAGCAGTGTTTGGGTTAGAGTAAAGCCTATAGTCAGGGTTTAGGTTAGGGCGTCTTAACCAATGCCATGTGATAACGTCGATGAAGAGAAAGGGATGCATGTAAAATTTGAAAAAACGCAAGTGGTCCAATAGTCTTGGCAGTGCCTGTACCATTTCAAAATAACATACTTGAGATATATACTTTCAACTATACGGTTTGGTTTTAGCACAAGACTTTTAACAAAAGTATGATGAGACAAGATTTTGCGCCAAGTGGAGTGGCTATAAAAACATCTAAATTTGAATAATCAGTTAGAGGCAATCTGTCTCGTTGTGGATTGGTTAACGAGAACAATAGCTGAAACAATAGCCTGAACACGATTCCAGCGCTCCGCCATATTTTTTACAATGCGATAAATTAAAGGGGGACTGGAAACAAAAAGAAATCCCTTTGTTCTTTCTTATAATCAATCAACGTCGTGACAGATTGCCGTTAAGAATGTTTCTAACGTATGAAGAATGGCCTATTGAAGATTTAAAGTTTGTTAATGGATTACAGTAATATTGGCGTGGTTTATAAAGTTGTGAACAGAGACCCATAAACAGTGATTAGACGGGGAAAGAGCCTGTACTATGGCCATATCTCAGATTGATTTTGACTGATTTTGCACATTAAGAAATATTTTATAAGGCCCTTCAGGTTAAAGTTATAAAAATAATTTTTACTATCGTTTAGTATAGCATAGAGTTAGTTTCTAGTATACGTTAGGTATATCCATTTTTCCTGTACAATAAAATACATCACATTATTAAATGCATCTTACTATTACCATAAATTTTGTCATTGTGTGCAATTGACGTTTTCAATGCATATTTACAAAAACATACATTCGATATTTATATGAATCTATTTAGACAACTGCGTGCGTGTTTTGGAACACGATTTGAACACGCTGGACAGAAGAATCTTTGATGGCCTTGACCAGGTTGACAAATTAAAACTTGAGCGATTTCTATCAGAACTTGGTGTCAAAACATTTTCACCACGAGAAGCTATCAAGAACCACATAATTCCAACTTTTAAATCGGCAAACTGGCATGAGAAGGAGCATCTTGTGGTCCCGTTTCTGGTTTATATCAAGAAACAATGTTGCATCGAAGATAACGTCGTTGACATAGATGCGTTAAAAGAAATCATTGCGATAAAGACAAACAGAGGAATAGTCAAACCACTGGAACAGCAAATTTACTTCACCCCGTCGTATGGAAACCAGTACGATTTGCAAGCAATGTTTCCTGGTAAGAGAATTTTGCTTTATTATAATTATTTCACCGATCATTAATATTATTTTTATCATCATAATCAATCATCACCAATCATCTGTCATCATAACCAATCATCATCAATCATTTGTCATCATAACCAATCATCATCAATCATTTGTCATCATACTCAATCATCACCAATCATCTGTCATCATAACCAATCATAATTAATCATTTGTCATCATAACCAATCATAATTAATCATTTGTCATCATAAACAATCATAATTAATCATTTGTCATCATAACCAATCATCATCAATCATTTGTCATCATAATCAATCATCATCAATCAATTGTCATCATAAACAATCATAATCAATCATTGGTCATCATAATCAATCATCATCAATCATCTTCAATCATCATAAATTATTGTAATCATCACCCCCAAGCAAACGAAACGTAGATTGGTAATCAACCTTCACCTCTTCCTCAACTCACCTCATCAATACTGTATTGCTAAGGGGGTGAAAAACAATGCAGCCGCCCAATTTTGGTAAGCGATTGTAGCTTTGATAAAAAATCCTGGTAATTGATATTCTTTGTTTCCAGACGTCGAATGGTTATTGCTTGACGCGGTGTATATGGAGGGAAGAACAGAGGAGATAAAATCATGGCGGGAGTTCTTCGGTTTGCTTCGAGTAATGGACTTTCCCATAATGAGGCAGAAGAGGGAAATTATAAAGCAGAACGAGCTGGTATGTTTTTTGATCGTTCAATCACACGAGTTAATCGATCAATCACATTTGTTGATCGATCAGTCAAACGAGTTGATCGATCAATCACGTAATTTGACATAGGTTGGTTGATCAATGACATGGGTTGATTGATTGAGCACCTGAGTTGATCGATCAATCATGTAAATTGAGTCGTCTGCTATTTTATAAACACGTTGACTCAAAAACCAGTCAAAAACATCGATTTTAGCATCATTCCACCGTGGCTGCCAACACGATAACTGCTAGCTTACTAGACAAGGCACTCGACAAGACAAGGTTGTATTGGCTCGACCATTCTTAAACTCCAGCTAATGTGTATTATTGCTTTAGAAGCGAGAACGATTGGAATTAGATGTACTTTTATCGGAGCTTCTCTTCTGTAAGAGGTACGTTGTTTTAAGATGCTTTCAAATAAAGGGTCTTATAGAATAAAGAACTCTAAAAACTGTCTTGATTTGGGGTGATAGAATGTCTACACGGAACTTGGTTAATGTCTTTTTCCACAAATAAAATGGAAACTAGAGAATGTGCACGGTAAAGGCTAGCAGTTTTGCTAAGAATGGACAAACACCAGTGAGCGGGGGATATTTTAAAGTGCCTCTTAGATATTTTCTTCATGTATGTTCATTGATCGTTGTAATTCTGCGCTGTTGCAGGCTTCTTCACCGTGGGGTCCAATCAAACCAAACTGGCCTAGCACTGTCGAAGACACGTACGAAATTTCTGACTTGGTTTGTCCTGAGCTGGAGCAGGTTCTCGAATCCAAAGACCATCAACAGCTGTTAATTTTGGCAAAACTTCTGGATCAAAATTGGATGTCTCTATTTGTCCGGAATCAGAGTGTGCCTGTGCGAGATGCCAAGGGGCGTGAAATTGCAACAACGGCATCGTCTTTTCTTATCAAACTGAAAACCAAAGCTTGGTTGCCAGGGAACAAAAGAGGACTATTTAAACCGGATGACTTGTACCTGAAGACTCCCGAAGTTGACAGCCTTTTGGCTAGTTTTTGCTCATACTTTTCTGGGGACTTGAATGATATCACGTTTATAAACGCTATTGGGATACGAAATACAGTAGCACTTGACACCATTTTCAGAAAATTGGGCGAATGGTCAGAGGATGATACATTTGCCACCACACTAAAGCACATGACAAATGTTTACAATTACATCAAAGCCCATTTAAAGGACGTTGATGCAGCTGATTTAAGCAAGCCAATTATTTTCGTGCCGGAAAAACCTTGCAAAACGGTCTTTTTGTCCAGAGGAAAATTATTGTCAAAAGGAGAGGTTTGTTTGTACGATTATTCAAAAGTCATGTCCAAACGTTCGTCCCTGCTCACCAGCAAACGTCAGCTTCTTTGTCAGTACTACCCCAAGGAAGTCCTGGAATTTTTTGAGAAGGACATGAATATTGACAAGACACCAACACTGAGAGATTATATCAACATTGCTATAGCGATTGCAGAAGATACAAGGCTGCCCGACTATGAAGCCTATAATGATCTGATGGCAGTTTTCTCCCAAATTGGGATAAAATGTGTTTCATCGGATCACGAAGAAGAGTTTCAGGATATTGTGAAAAGCCATGATAGCACATGGGAACGCTTTGATGGCATGAAAGACCTTTTTGATTTCGGAAAAGCTAACTTTGTTTATGAAAATTTGAAGGACGAGAAAATCATTCCCACTGAAGACCACTGTTTTTCGTCCCCAAAAGAGAAGCCTTTTCTTGTGGATGATCCGAAGCTTGCAAAAATCTTCGAGAAGGAGCGCTCTGTGCACTTTGTAGACACTGAAGGTATAGCAGCCAAAATGGAAGCAACAGCTGCTAAAGGCGACAGAGACTCAAGAATAAAGGTGAAAGAAGAACGCACACGTGGGGCTGGAATCTTGGCATTCATGGCTATTTGCAAGATAGATACAGTATCTCAAGTTTTTGTACCACCACTTATAAATCCAGAAAACTCAATCAATGGTTGTCCCTATTGGCACAAAGCTTTTACGATGCTTCTCCCATACGCCCAAAGGTTTCTGCGCACAAACGACAAGGCCAAGTACGAATGCCTTTTACAGAAAAACTTCCCAGAACTACTCAAAAATTTGTCATTTTACACGGCGAGCAGCATCATAGCAGTCCATACTCTACGCGGTATAGACAATATTTTCGTGCAGGTGAGCAGAAAGTGCGCTGTTGAACTCACTGAAAAAGGGATTCATTTCTACATAGGACGAGATGCAGTCCATGATAAGGAAGATGTCATCTCTGAATTTGTTGCACTGTTTGAATTGGAAAACAAAGATCTTGCCGACCGCTGCATCGACTTGCTGGTGTTGTTGGAATCAATGATCCAAGGTGACAGCAAACCTGAGGCTATCGAGCAACGCCTTAAGAGAAAAAATATTCCCAAACCCCCCGAAAATGAGCCAGTTTGGGCGTTGAAAGAATCTGAGGATCTGAAAGTAGTCGAGATAAAACAGCAAAGCAGTGCTTCCGAAAGAGAGGCAAATTCCTCGGATGCCATGACATGCTGGCCACCACGGGCACCAGAGGTAGGAGTTGGCAGTCTAGCGAAGCCACCACAGAGTCACATGGGCGCTGCTGCTCAGACACAGTGGCCGCCCCTCCCACCTGTGGAACTGACACTAAGTCAATTTCTCACAGAAGATACAAACAGTCGTGGAAAGAATTCCGGCATGAAGTTGGCAAGCACAGATTCTGATGATCCTAGAGCTACAACAGCAACAAGGAAAACAGCAGCACCAACAGAAGCAACAACAGCAACGAAAGCAACAGCAACAACGAAAACAACGGAAGTGGCAAGGAAGCTACCAAAATCAGAACAATGTGTTACTGAGAACGCTGGAAAAGTAAAAACGCAGACTGAAGCCAGCAGAGGAGCTACTACTGGTGACGTCAGAAGAAACTCGTCAGAAGAAAAAATCTCACCAGACGAGGCCAAAGAAGATACACGTGTTTCCGAGAGCGTCTTGGTGGTTAAACCACAAAACCAGGATCTTGTTTCGGTGCAACCAAGAAATCATCAACCTGGGGGAATTACACCTGTTCAGAAGAAGAATTCAAACATTATTTACATTGACAATAATGCTGGTCCTGAAAGTATACCTTTGAATGTCATTGCACATAAGACTGTTACAATCGATGATCGTGAAATTGAGGTAAATTGTTCTTCTCAATTTGGGATTGTCAACTATGCTTGTATTTTTCTGTTCACAACTTTATGAACAGAGCCAAATTAACAGTGATTCGTTAGCAAACTTCACATTTTTCATTGGCAATATCTCAACCGATTTTAGACATATTTGACTAATTTTGCATATTTTGTAGTATTTAATCTTTTTTGTTATGCGGCTAAAACTCAAAAACTCTAAAAATACGTTTTTGGTGACTTCACACTTTAGAGCTCTACACTCATTTTTTTTATAAGAAACTGGCTACAAGAAACGAGTACTAATTAAGAAACTTCAGTACTCGAAGCAAAAAAATTAAGAAACTATTTAATCGTGATAAAACCGAGAACAACGAAATTTTGTAAAATCCAAGAACATGATTGCTCTGAAGGCCTAGAAATTAAGACACAAGGGATAAAAATATACTTCCCACATCTGAATACAGCATCAGAGCGGAAGCGAATCTCTTGACATGATAAAAAGGTCACGAACATTTCATAACATCATTCATGACATCATAATTAAGAAACTTATAAGAAACAATGAGTATTGAAATTGTCAGAACATTGAGAAACTGGAGTACTCAACGTCGACCTTTGTTTCTTAAAAAAATGAGTGTAAACGACTTCTAGATCAACATGACTAACTTTCATTTCTCTTTTGTACTGTTAGGGTCTCCAGATTCCTTCGAACTTAGATGAAAAAGACACTACAGCTGTAGGACGCTATGGTGAACAAATTGTTTACTCGTTCATGAAAAGGAAATATGAGAGTGAAGAAATCGAAGTTTTTTGGATAAACGAGGTCGCAGAGAGTAAGCAGCCATTTGATATTTTGATTGTTGAAAAGAAAACCAATCGTGTTCTACATTACATCGAAGTGAAATCATCAACCAGTATTGACCCTTCGAAACCCTTCGAAATTTCTCCAAAGGAACTCGAAGTTGCGTTCAACAATGGTGAGACCTTCCATCTTTATAGAGTCTCTGGGATTGGCAATAGTGTGGTCATGTACTGTTTCGAACGCCTCAAGCAGCATTTGCACCAAGGAGGTATGAAGATATTCTTGGTCTACTGATGATAAACCTTTTTGATACTTAACTTTACTCTTAAGCATTTTTAACAATCATGATTTTAATTCAGTTCTTATACCTGAATTTTAAATTAAAACTTATTTTGTTTCAATACATTTAATTCTCTTAAAATGTAGCGATAATGCTAGTGTCCAAATTTTTAATGCTAATGCTTTTTAATAGCGATAATGCTAGTGTCCAAATGTAGCGATAATACCGTATTGTCTCTTGTGTTCCCGCATGAAAATTCTTTACGTGTAAATTGCGAAGAACATTGACGAAAGTTGGCTAGAAAGTTGACGCTGATTGGCTAAAACTTTGTACACCCTTGCTGTCATCAAATACGAACGACAAGTCACGACGCTGAATGTCAACAAAGCAGTCAAAACTCCAAGCATATTTGCAATGCATTGATTTCTTTCGTTCATCAAACCCGCATGCGGGATTATCGGAGAGGCGGGATTAATTTTTTAAAGTATAGAAAAAACGGGATTATTAGAGAAGGCGGGAATACAAGAGAAAATACGGTATTTGATCAATAAAGTCGATCGAGTAGCCGCGTTCCGTAAGTTATAATTCTAATTATGTTCAGAAGCATGAAGGTTATAGAAGATATATTAATTATTGGCCTAACGCTCGGTAAAATGGTACTTACCTCATGCAGCCGCCTCTGATGTATCTAGATTACTCTTTATGCTGCTACAAATTCTTAATGGAAAACCAACTTATTTTGGACTTTATAGAACCAAGCGTTTTCAGATTTCAGCAAACTTGACATCTTTTAGAGTTTATACTTCAAATTCATAAACTTTTTATTGATGTTTCTTTTTGTAGAATCTGATTTTTCAGGGTTTGTCGAACTTTAGATGTTTCAGATTTCGAATTTTCTTTCAGTGTTTCGAAACAAATAGTTCGATTTGTATGGATTATATATTTTACCAAAGATCTTTTAGAATTATATTTTATTCAGATTATGTAGAATTTAATAAAGCTTGAAATATTGCAAGATTTGATTTTGAGATGGACGTAATGCACTGGACGAACATGTTGTTTTGCCTCGCTGTCTGCAGAAGTTGCAAGGGACATAGGCCCTTTTTAAATTTTCAAACGAAAGGCCTCGGTGACATGGTCTAAAAATAAAACATTGCATGGTGATGATCTCTTCCTCCGACTCATACCGTTGCTTCAATTATAATTGGACTTTAAAAGTTTTATAATTTTTATAAATTTTATGAAATATATATTTATAGCAATAAATCTTTGGAAATTTTAATAATCATTACATGAAGTATCTTGGTTTAGGCGCACAATCTCAAATATTTGTTTGAAACGTATGCGCCCTCCAAGAAAGAAATGAATTCTGTGAAGGAAAATAAATTAAATATAATTATGAATTGAGTTCGGTACATGACAAGTTCGACGCTTGAAACCGTACCTTGCTGGAGCCGTGCAGCTCGGCAAGCTCTGCCGATCCAAACTAGTCTGCCGCTCCTAACTAAATCTGCCGTACCAAATTGATTCAAACGTCGCGCCCCTCATGTACTTAATTTTGAGTTAGGTTCGGCACATGAGAAGCGCGACGTTTGAACCAGGCCTAAATATGCAAAATCAGTTGAATGTTTTACGAACTGGCTGAGATATGGCAACATGAATACAGACAGGCTCCTTTTCTGGTCTCTGTTCGTTACTGAATGAACCAAACCAAAATAACAGTGATCCTTCAAGTAGCTTAAAATCTTCTACTGGCCATGCCTCATCCAATTTTCAAAAAAAATTGTAAAAATATATATATTTTTGTGACTCACACTTAGTTACACTTTGTCGATTAAAGAATTTTCTTCATAGAACACAGATCTCAGTGAAGCTCCCTCGGATATTCCAAAAACATTGTAAAATGTATCAATAACATTGAAGAAACGGAAAAAGACTCTCCCAACGTATAGACACAACATTATATTGCAACAGCCTTGTATTGCAAGGCTTTATAAGAAGATGCTTATAATATTTTCAAAATTCCTTCAACTCCAATTATTACGGAAAATCTGCCAAAACCATGAAATAGTGAGAGTTCTTATTTATAGTTTTAAGACCTAGAGAACCGAATAATCTGGTCAGGTTTCCAAGAAAATGTCAACATACACAATTGCAAATGATAAATAGTGTGAACTATTCCCCAATGCATTTTCTTTCTTTTTGCGAAGAAATTGTTGCAAATCGCTTGGACAAAATATTCAAAAAATGCCAAGGCTATAACCTTTCAAAGTAAGCAGACTTGATGAAATTTTTCAATTCATCCAAGCTCTAAAAACAAACTTATAGAGAGAATAAAACAGTGTGAACTTTCTCTCTTTGTGAAGAATTTTTGGCATATCAATGGCTCCATTGAACAGCCTGATTGAAAAATAGATTATAACTCCTTTACAAACCGTTCATAATAAGATTTCCAAGAATATCGTATTATTCAACGCGTTTGAGGCCCTTCCTCCGTCTCGCAGGACCCATTGTGTGACGGGCCATCATATCCAATAAAGGTAGCGATAAATAAATTGGCAGGATCTTGATCTGGATCTGGAAACCTAAGTAAAATACTTTTATTTTGTAAAATACAGCTGCGGTTTCACTAACTTATCAAGGCTGCCCTCCCCCTGCCACCCAAACAAAAAGTTGGACCTCGGTCTTTGATCCTGATTAACTTCAAGATATGTTGTAAATATTTCGAATTTAAGTCACTCTTTTTCAGCATATTCTTTATTCAATCACATGAAAGATTTTTAGGGGTTAAGAACCTGGTACGATCGAGTCGTTATTTGCAGGAAATAATTTCGTAAAAACTCCCAGGCCGCTGCACCCCTGTAGCTCGGGTGAACCGATGAGATTACAAACCCAAAATAACGTTCATGATTTATTTAGATGTAGAAATAACATATCAAAGTAATAATATTTTGGACTAATTCAAGAAAAAAAATTGCTAGATTGATTATAAAATGAAAGATTCTAACATTCGTCCACACGATTGACTTCAGAATTGAGAATTTCTTCTCGCAGCTAAAAGTGCCTATTTCTTCCAAATTTGAATTCCCTCCTTTCGTAACGCAGTACCAGCCAGCACACATCATTTGTGCATTCAATTAGCCTCAAATTTGCATATATCTCGGATCAAAGGCCACGTAGCTCTCCTCGAATAGTAACCGAACAAGATGAACTTTTGTGCGTGATTTGCATTCAAGGAATAAAACATGGTGTTTGTGACGTCACGCGCACTGGGTCACATGAAATGCCGACAATGGTCGAGCACTCGACGATAATTTTATGACATTTCAAGCGGAATTGCGTCAAAACGGACAATCATAATTAACCGAAAATTTGAAATTAAGATTCCTTGCATCATTTTCTGCATTTTATCAAAAAACAGTTTTGCGTGTCAGATTTTCTGCATTTTATCAAAAAACAGTTTTGCGTGTCAGTATACTTTTAAGTAACAAGTAGAGGACATTGAAACAGTACAAGGACAGATTTGCAGAATAAATTGAGACTTTCCCAACTCTCTGGTTCACAGTTTTTGGTCCTACATTCTGCTGTTACTTTCACAAAACCATTTTACGGAACACTTGAAGAACTTAATCAAGAAATCAGTGAACATTTCAGAATAACATGTCATTTATTCTTGATAGTTCCATAGTTCTAATTTAAAAAAATCCTTGCCTTATAAAAAATATCTGAGAAAAGAAATGCAATTCAAACTTTTTTGAAGGATTCTATCGAGGAGTCTTTGTTGCAAAGTTAGAGTTAGAATTATTTCTGAAAGATCGCAATGTAAAAACTTTTTCATGTCAATTAAAAAGATTGTTTTAAAATTGAAAAATTAGAAGGATGACAACCAGGGCTTTATTTCAGCAACCTAAGCAGTCAACAAATAGTTCTGTTGATAAAAAACCTAAAGTTAGGGTACACTTTTAGCAGATGTAAAGCGTTCCAAATACAAACTTCAAAAAGATCATCTGGACAGATTCAAAGATATATGTAATTGGGTTGCAAAGAGAACAATTTTGCATTAGGACTCTTCATTTCTATTGCTCGTGGAATCGAACTGAATGGAACAAGAGAAAAAAAAAATAACTACATGCTGTTTTAAATTAATTATTCATTTTTGCAAATTGAAGCATCTTGCCCAAGTTACTGTAAAAGTCTCGGTGTTTATAACTTATCCAAATACTTATCCAATGGCTCAACATTTTCTTTCAGTCCCTTGCGTTTTCGTGTTACCAGAACAATTTGACCAGACTTTGTAGTGGTCTCCAATGGGTCATCGTTCATCATTTGCCAATGATCAAAAATGCATTGTGGGAATGCTTTTCCGCCAGTGTTGGATCGGAGATCTGCAGTGAATCCTAAAAGCAAAAACAGGATTGAGTATGGGTTGATAACCCCTTCTGGGACTTACAACAAGGTTCATGGTCATGTCATTAATACTTCTTGCAAAATGGGGCATTATACGCAGTAATGTCTAAACTGGCCAGAACAGATGAACAGGTTACAAATAACCTATTAAATTTGCTCCACTACACATTGAATATTGAGGTAAATCTCCCCCCCCCCCTCCCCCACAGTTACAGTGACTAGGAATGAAAGAATAGTTAAACATAGTAGTTAAACACAGCAGAGACCCAAATAAAACATACCAAATGATTCATTGACTGGTAAGTAAGCCTTGACCCAAAACATGGGTGTTCCTGCAACTATTCCTTCCTCAAAAACGTGACCTCGCCTCCTTGTGATTACGCCATAAATACCACCAACAGCTGACTCGGGGCACTAGAAACAAAAAACTGTTTTAACTTCCACTCTTTTGAGGCAAGTACAAAACATATGTATCAATAAAAAGATTATATTTAATTATAGACTGGGAAGATTATACGCATGGAGAAGGATGCTCTACACAACTAAACAAAACAGATTTCTGACAAGTGCTTCATAAGACACCAGTTGTGTCACCAGTTGTGTTATGTGTGATGTCACCTAGAGTGTGACTATTAACAGAAACCTAAAAGAACACCACAAAGCATGTTCCAATATAGAAAATTGGCTAAATATGTTAAAAGCTGGTGATATATGACCAATGGAACATTGAAAGTTTACTAACAGATACTATTGTTCTGGCTTGGATCACAAAGTTATGTCAAGAGACTAAATTAGATTTACTTAATGAGGAAAGAGCCTTTTGCTCCGTGGCCACTTCTGACACATTCAGCTTATTTTCCATATTTAGTGGCACTTCATGATTTCGAAATTTTAAAAATAGATTTCTGTGACCTCACCATCGTAGAACTCTATTCAAATGGCAAAATGAGAGCCGTCAATTGCTGGCTTTTCAACTTATAAATCTTGGCATAAAAAATCAATTCCCGTTGAAAAATTATCTAACCAACTTCTAGTACAATATGAAGATAAAATATTACTGAAATACCTATTTAAATTGATCGACAAACTCTTAGAAAAATGTTTGGGCAAAAGCCTTTCCTTTTATTAACTTTTTCAAAATAGAAAGCAGCAAAGTGAAAATCAAACAGAATAATATTAAAAACGAATAACACATATATATATCGATGACACACCTGAATTTCTACAAGATAAACTGGCTCCATAAGACGTGGCTGAGCAGTCAGCACACAAGCATACAAACATCGTCTTGCTGTTGGGATAATCTGTCCTCCACCACGATGGATGGCATCAGCATGCAAGGTTACGTCATGGATGTTGAATCTAACACCCCTCATGTTTTCATCACACATCACACCCTGTGTAAAGAATCTTATTGTCAAACCAAGTCAAAACATATATGTATACTTTTTATTACACACCTCCTGAAGTGTGAGCTATTCACAAAACAGGCTCACAGAGATTGAACGTGTAGTTTGATTTTCTACGTATTGAGCACTGTGCTACAGAAGTATCAACTGACAAGCAGGGCTCATTAAAAATATTTTGTGCCTGCAACGGAAAAAGGAGTGAAAATATGCCTGCATGTAAAATAGGTTGCAACTTATGGTCAGATACTGAGAACTTGTGGATCTGCCTTTCTACAGTTACAGTAACTAACCTTTGTCAAAAGTAGATACCATATTATTATCATGAACTAAGACTGCATGAAAATTTTTCAAAGTCAGCCTTTCAAGGATTTGATTTTCCTTTCATCAACAGGAGTTTCGATATTACACTGGATTTTTCTCATTGCAAAGTTATAAATCTTGACCATGAAAGATTCTATTCCAAAAAGGTTCCGTTAAAAACTTCCCAGTCAACATTGCAACTTAAAAGGAAATTTTGATACTCAATTCTGAAGCTTTGAGTTTATCATTTTTGTAAGATTTAATCATTTTAATGTAAAAAATTGAAGAATAGGGTTGTTTCTGTTAATGAAAATCGTCAGAATTCTGTTCTGGCTAAATTCTTTGGAGGTGTACCTAAAATGCATAGAAGTAAAAAAGGGGAAGCCCCTCCCCCTAATCAGACAAAATGTGTCGTATTTCAGGCTTCATTCGGGTAATTCTATCTTGACGAAGCAGTGATATTCTGGCAAGATTCAAAGCAAGTCTCCCTGAACAGTATTTAATTTGTCAAATGTGTACGATCTTTTAGTGGAGCTATATGCCCCTCAAAACAGTGTGCTTTCTTTAGCCTCATATGCATGAAAAAGCTCTATTAGTCATCTCAAAATACTCAGAGAAAAGTAAGATCAACTAATTGTAGGTCATCAGCGAATATAAATAGATTGGTTAAAAGATAGAAATAGAGAAAAGTAGATAAATATAGGGATAAAGAGACAGGATGGAGAGAGATAAAGACAAGACTTTAACTTGATATCAGCCATTGAGAATAAAAATGGCGCCATTAATGTAGTGACTTTTTGTCATTGGGGCATGATTCTAACATTATAAAGATAAATAATTGATTCAGAAGTGCCTGCAAATATTAGGAGCAGGAGCTTTTGTGCCTGCGAGAAACTTGCGCAGATTAATGAGGCCTGCTGACAAGCTTCTATTCTTTTATGTATATATATGTATTTTTCTCCTTATGCATGCTTTTGTGTCAACTCTGGTGTTTTAACTTTATTGAATTAGTTTGGTATATGTCAGATCAATCTTATTTGTAGCGGTTGTCCCCTGAATAATAATATGAAAGACAATGGGCTTTTGTTCTAAAACAATGGGAATATGTGACGTCATCTTATAAAAAAATTGGATGGCCAGCTATTCATGAGGAAACATGTCGATGAATAAACTGATTGAGCCTACCTCTTTGGTGGCCCATTGGAAACCAGCAACAACACTGTCCTTGATTTCATTTAGATACTGTACACCTTTGCTGGCATCAATCATCAGATTTGGTCCTGTTCCTTCTGGCCCAAAACACCAGATTTTCCTAGCTTCAGTTGCATCATATTCGTATTTATCGGCCAGATATCTAAAAAATGATCTTGGCTTATAAACCCAGTAGTGTGTGCTTTTACTGAATACCAAATTGAAGGGTTTTACTTAACATTAAATCCCACTTACTCAACAAAAAATTTGATGAGAGCTTGTGGTCAGGCTTATAATTTTTATGTGATAGACCAAAAGTCTACTGGTCACCCAATTGGGATTCACGGCTGATGTCACTACAACATGTTTGGCAGTTTCTGAAAGCGGTCCTAGGTTGGGATCCATCATACCCATGTGTCCCTGAGGCATGGTATTCAGGAAGCATCAATTTGTAGAAATGCTTTATCTCCATTAGAAAAACTTTCTAGGTCTTTTACAACCCTCACTGCCGTTTTTTGAAGCGTTATTGTTAATGCAAGACAACAGCATTCACTGGATGGATATGATAAATGCCCTTTTGCATCATGGCTATTTCAAGTGCAAAAGTCGAGGATATACAATTTCAATATTCATCATATTCAAATCTATGACTTTTTTAAAACTCAATTCGCAGCCAATTTATTAATATTCACATTTAGAGGTCAATATTTTTCTGTCCAGCATTTTCAGTTGCTTGCCTTAACTTATAAAAGAAAATCATTAGTGCTAATGCAGTAAACATGCCACTCTATGCTACAAATTCAGGCTTTTCCCCCATTTGCTTGGGACAAGGAATATTCCAGGTGAACAAAAAAGGGCACTTAAACAAACCTTGCTCGAGCCTTCAATTCCTGTCTTGGGTACACTTCACCATTGTCAATATCCTCAGCCAAACCATCAGGGAATGGAACAGCAGTCATTAGAAGACGGTTGTGCTTGTTTGGCGACTTGGAAAGACATTTTCGATCTGATTCTACACTTACTGTTTCTCTGTATGAGACCACAGGATCGGATTTCTAAAATGTCAAAAACTAAATTTGATAAATGCTTCAAAGTCAGGAGAAAATAGACAAGGTCAACCTTTTTCATCAAAAAACCCAAAAGGTTCTCTGTGCTACATGTAAAATGTTTAAAGGGCAGTCCTGGTAATATGAAATTTGTTGGCACCCTGGCTATCGCAGGCATTGAAAAGTTAAAGCGTGTGATGGCATGCGACCCATAAAATGAAGACCTCATTGCCTGTTATGCAATGTAGATGAATGGGTGTATCTTTGCTTCAAACAAACTTGAACAAGGGTTACTAAAACGGATGGAAAAAGGGCAACACTACCTTTTTTATTTTCACCAAAACAGAGTGGCCCAGAGAAATGGGGACGGTTCAAGAAATTGAAAATACAAAAATGGAGTAATGGGTTGCAATAAAATGCAAGTGGTTGGCAAAATTCTTTATAAACTAGCCACTGAAACATAGCCAGAATTAATTATGAAAAGAGCAAAATTATCAATAACATGTATCAGAAAGGCATTTGTAGAGCACCAAAAACTACAAGGAATTAGTAATGATATCAAAAAATATATCTTTAGATGTTTTTAAATTTGGTTGTGTAATCCTAAAGAATCTTGAAACAATTGTTCTATCCTCCATTGACAGAGACAAAGTTAGCCAAAAATCATGCTCTTGTCATTTCCCTTCAAATCACTGAAAACTGGCATCTAAGTACTAAAAATACTAACAATATCAAAACCAAGAAGTTCTTTGGTTAACATGATTTTCAGGCCTTGCAAACAGAGGCACTCAAGCTTTATCAAGCGCCTCCACATGCACCTAGAAAGTTCTAGTAGCTTGATTGATTGAGCACCTAGCATGTTTATGCTGTGTAGAAACTAAATGTGAAAAACCAAATTTTGTTATTGATAATGCTCAATCGTGTGCCTAGAAAGTTTAAGGTGCTCAGCTGGTCAAGCGCCTGCTTTTTGCTACTCACAAGGCCTGATGATTTTTATAAATTGCGGTATCTCAGCCAATTTTTACTACATAAAGCTGAGGTTGAACATTTAGAGGTAATATGTGGTGTTCATTCAAACAGCTGCGTGCTTGATATAAAAATATTTGACCACTCTACTGCCACTTTAACTAAAATTCAGATACGCATGTCTACAGAAATAGATACTGCTAAGTTTCTTGAAAAGGCCTAATGGGTCCCAAAATGAAATAACACAAGTCGTGAATTGCCAAAAGCCCTCAGATCTCATAATCTTTCCATCACAGAGGCCTGCACCCAAACAACAAGTAACAAACAAAGCACAAAACAGTTCACTACATACAGGGATACAGTACAACAGCAAACCTGTTTAGAGCAAGCCAGTCATTGGTCAGATTTCATCATTGGGCATTTAAACAAAATAAACATATATAACATATATAAATTTAAATGCTGCAGTATGTTTCGGTTTTAACATACTGTTAGGGACCAGTAGATTGAGTATATATGTTATATCCCAAATATGTTCTAACCAGGGTGAGTGAAAATTAACTTAAATTAAGCAGCAAACAATGTGACTGTTTAAAAACCAGTTACAGATACCTTCAAAGGTATGCATGCATGATCTTCTTCAAGATCTTTGAGACAGATTTCCAAATGCAGTTCTCCAGCACCAGCAACGATGTGTTCTCCACTTTCTTCAATGATACACTGCGTAAGACAGATAAATATTGTATCAACTTGAAAAACTATTTGCCGTAAATAAACAACAAAACATTGGTTATGATTTGGTTGAAACAAAAAAAAGACCTAAAGAAAGCTGTCTAATGTTCCCATAACCTTTTCATTGTTAAGACAAATTCGGTAAAGATAAAAACAAGAAACACTAACCTGCACCATAGGATCTGACTTTGCCAAACGCTTTAGACCTTCTACCAGTTTTGGTAATTGAGATGGGTCTTTTGGCTCAACAGCTACTCTCACAACTGGAGATACTGAGAACTTCATAACACGAAGATTGTGGGCATGCTCAAAAGTTGAAATGGTTCCTGTTTTAACTAAATACTGGTCAACACCTACAAGACCACATATGTTACCACATGGTACATCTTCAATTGGCTCTGTGTATCTTCCCATCATCAAGATTGTTCTGGAAAACAGAACATACCATTTATCCACATACCATTTTTTCTGGAATTGCATTCAAGATTTTACAATTTGAAAACAAAAACTGAAAATGGGCTCAGACAAGGGATATCCCAATTTTATTCAGAGAATCTGTAAATGTTACAGTGGGTTCAACCATTTCTGGCTCTGTAACATTTACAGGCTCGTTTAAACATTTGCATCATAGCCCAAATACAATGATATATACATAAAATTGACCTGCCATGCTGCTTTGAAGAGGAAAAACTTGTTACCGTTGGATGCTCTTTAGATAGAGATCGTCCTTCTTTCCTGGAACATAATTTGGACCCATGATTCTCGCTTTCATGCCAGTGGCAACTTTACCAGAGAAAACACGACCAAAAGCAAAGAAACGTCCTCTGTCAGCAGTGGGTACCATCTTTGATATGTACATCATGAGAGGACCATCAGGATTGCAGTTCTTAATGCCAAGAGCTGCCTCATCATCAAGAGGACCCTCATACAACATCTCCATTCTATACTTCTGTGCAGTCACTGGTGATGGCAAGTGAATGGTGATCATCTGCAGAAGAGTTTCACCTGCAGGCAGCCATTTCTGCATGATGAGCTTCAGGAGAGGTTTGCCTTCCTTTTCCCTGTTTTCACTTGACAATTTGATTTCGAGTTTTTCAAGCAGTTTGTTGTAAACATCCTTTTTGTGTGACATTACTGCATCAAACATCTATAAGATAATAAACAAGAAACTAAGTTTGGAATTTGTACAAACAGCTTTTTAATTTTTGTTGAATTCCGTACAAAAATATCTTAAAGGTTTCTTGAAGACAAAGTGCTAAATAGCTACGTTTAGATTGACAAAACACAAGAGGAGACAAAATAGAACATCATTCTTACAGACTCTTTTATACAAAAATGTGGATAATACTTGGGGTGGTGTGCTATTACCAGCAAGTGTTGCGTTTAAGTTAGCCACAGGCAGGGTTGCCATTTGGCCGTTTTGACAGCCAAATTCCTCTATTCTGACCGTTTTTCAAAGCTATTGGCCGTCTAAAATTGATTTGGCCAAAAAAGTAAAAGTTGGCTGAATTTTGGCAGCATGTTGAAAGCCACAAAAATACAAAGAAAAAGATAATTTTTGCACAGAAAATATTCAACGTTTTGTTAATCCTCCTTTAAGTAATTCCCCCCATGCAATTTATCTTGTTCTTTGTTTGGTATTTGTATGTTGTATTAATTTTAGGTGCATTATTTCTCTTCTTGTAGTTTAGCAAATTGTTTGTATTAATTAGTTTTGTTATGATAAATTGTATGTGGAGAATTTAAAATATGAAACTGAACTGAACTGTTAAAACAATCTCAAAATTGCAAAAACGAAGCAAGAAACAAAGTAAAAGATAACAGAAAATTGAAATTGCAAGCAAGTTGGAGCTTTTGTAACAAACAAAGCCAATTTTGATTACACTACTACTTTAAGGTTACGGTAAACGTTTTGAACACGAAAATTGGTTTTTCCTTCCTAAAGGCCAAACGGCTCAAGAAATCTGGATAAACTATATATCATTCGATGCACAAGATTATGGCGTATCTAGCCAGATAACAATTATTGGCAAATAATGTTAAATGTTATTTTCCATGCGAATTTACTTGTCAAAAAGTGTACCACCTTCAAAAGCTATTATGTACCCTTGCGTTTGAGGTAACAAAATCTGACTTAGACCAGCAGGAAGTGCAGGTCCTAAGCTACCAAAGTGTGTCTCAGATTTTTTAAATTCCTCCTCTTTATGAAACTATACCCTGTCAAAAATTGGCAAATAATTTTTCCACCCTCCCGCAGCTGTATTTGGGTATAAAAGACGGACCAGAGAAAATAAAAAAATTTTGAGACACACTTTGTTTGCCCAACGTCTGCCCTGGCCGTGTGCAAATTTTCGAGCCATTTGATTGGTTCCTTGGGTACATAATAGCTTTTTCGTACCTGCATGTAGAGGAATTTCGAGTCCGGAGAAAACGGGATTTTACTGATCGCACTTGCAAGATACACTCGTAAACCACAGTGTAATCCGGGTCAAGTCACTTGAAGATTTAAGATCAATAAGCCTGTTTAAATAAACAGGGCCGTACATTGGATATATGGATGTGCCATGCGATATTGTAAATGAGACATGCGACCACAACCGCAAAGCAACGATAATCGGCTTAACAGGTCAAGAGATTTTCAGGCCTCAACTAAAAGTTTTGATAAAGAAATTATGGAAACCTTTGGTTACATGGGATTTTTTCCACTTTCAAAATTTCTGTTTGTTTCAAATTTGGTATCATTGTGTGCCTTGAAAGTTCGGCTACTTGAATGTGAAAAAATCGAAAAAATGATGTTTTCATCAAGAAAACGTATACCGTAACCTTAGACTTAGCAAAAATGTAGCTTTTTTGTAAATTTTGTTTGGGTAGCCGAATTTGGCTGTCACCAACCATTCCAAGCATCTGGCAACCCTGGCCACAAGGATCGTTCAAGGAAATATATATATAGATTTATAAATTTGAAAGCCATTGTTACCTTGTAGATAGGATCCAATATGAACTGACAGAATCCTCGCACATAGCCACTGGCACTCTCTTTCTTCCACTTCTTCTCAGTTGGACTGAAGAAATTGTCACCCCAAAGTCTTCTCATCAATTTTGCTGGTTCTATCTTAAACTTTGCAGCATAGATAACTGCAAACTGTTTTAATGTGAATGCCCATCCGTGAAGACCAGAACCAAAGCCGACAGTTCCAATACTTGGGTCTACGCTGATGGTTCCCATTGGTCCCTCATCATCCCCATAAGTTGCAACAATTACATTGATGCTTTCTACAATCCTGGAAAAAGTCTGGTAGAGATCTTCCTGTTCAAGTTGCAGCTCTAACAATGCACGGTCCATTTTGTTCATAAACAAAACTGGTTTGATACGCTCGGAGATAGCCTGACGCAACACTGTCTCAGTTTGAACACAAACACCTAGTGTGAAAATGAGCCTTTTGAGAAAAACTTTTCACAAACACTTAAATTAAGGATATATCTAATTCCACCAATGAATAGAAAAACTAGATGCAGTGATGCCAATAAATAATTTACAGAAATTCTACTTAAACAGAGGAAGGTAAATATTATCTTCAGCTATTTTAGACTTGAATTTTATAAGAAATTGTAGGGTACAACAGATTTGGAATGTTGGCTGTCACTTATTGACTGTGTATGACAGACAGTCACAAACATTTTAAGCAGGGGCTCTGTAAATAGAATTAATCAAGAACAGAAGGAGGAGAATCAGTTGTCAGAACAAACTAAATGATGTCCTGTTAGAAAAGAAATATCCTTACCACTGACACAGTCAACTACAACAAGAGCACCATCTGTGACACGAAGAGCAGCAGTGACTTCAGAGGAAAAGTCAACATGTCCTGGTGAATCAATGAGGTTAATCAAGAAGCCATTTCCCTGTTTCTCTTGGCTGATGAATTTCATGTCATCTTCGTTCAATTCATAGTACATAGAAACAGCAGTTGACTTGATGGTGATGCAACGCTCCTGCTCATCCTTTCTTGTGTCTGTGAATCTCATCTCACCTGCCTTGGCTTGAGCAATGATACCAGCTTTGGTGACAAGGGAATCTGTTAATGTAGACTTGCCATGGTCCACATGGGCAATGACAGACATGTTCCTGATGTTGTGCCTTTTGTCCATAATGACACGGACCTGGTTAACACACAACCATAAAACTAATTTACAATTAAAGAAACAACTTATGCATTTAGTAACTTAAAACCAAAGCTTTGTTTTCCCCTAGTCATGGGAGGGCAGTTGAAATGAATCTCCTATTAAATCAAAGAATAAAGATATTCATTCAGGAGATCATTCGGATTCCACAAAGTGCTGAGATAAAAAACATTAATATAAATATCAAATCAAATGATCGCTAAAATTTTGCCACTGTTTAATGTAGCAGGCTTTTTCTATTTTAAACCCTAATACTACTGAGGTTTTTTTCAAGCCAGAAAAAATAGCACACATGGAGCAAGAAGCACATTTGTGTATCATATTTCTTCATATTATATTGAAACTATGGCAGCTAGCAAATGAAACCATCATTGCAAGAGAGACAACCAAAGTGTTGACCATTGATATTGGAAAACATTCTCCTGGGGGAACTTTGGGATGCTCTTTTACTAGCACTAGTTAAAATATCAACAATTAATCTGCAAAAAGCTGGATTTTTTTATGTAAACACCTATTGTAATTAGTCAGTAAATTCTTCATGACACAAAGGTCACACAAAACAATCTCTTGCTAGCTCCTTGTTCTCTGCATGTTCAAGCAGATCATATAAATGGCAACTCTTACAAAAAAACTAATATAGCATTCAGACATCACCCAGCGCTCTTATGCCAGCTTTATGCTGAATGCAATTATTAGGAAACTTTCACTGACTTATCCATAATGCAATCTCAGGGATACCAAGTTACAATATTTTGACAAGTTCAACCTTTCAACTTGAGACATAAAAAAATTTTGTTTCTTAGTTACTGATGTAAAAAACTTAGTTACTCATAGTTTCTTGATGCCTAGCATTTGTGTATAACAGAAATAGAAAATCCATTTTCTAAAAACAAACACACAGATTGACATAAATAATTGGTAAAATCGATCAACAAATTAAAAGGAGTCTTATAAATTCCTTTCTGGGTCCTTAAAATTTTCTCAAGGGTAAAAGGTGCATCTGCTGAAACAAAAAACCTAGAATACTTAGTATCATTAACAAGCTCAGTCAGCTATGGTGACTCACTGATTCTTTTTCAAACAAACAGGAAAAACCTTTGTCTTGACTGGAAACAATGAGAAAGAGTGGGAAGGGAAAGAATTGGAAAATTCCTCATTGGACTCTTGAACAATATTTCATCACAAAAGGGAGATGATTTGCAATCCAAGGAGGATGGTTTATGGCTGAATTTTCACATTTGTTGCCAAATGAAGGATGTCTGCAGACAAAGCCTGAACACCTGCCTTGAGCACAATAGCTAGCAATTGCACTGCTTGAACTTCAGTTTACAGGTTCTTATAAAGACGAGTGAAAATAATATGATCAACCCATCCAAATCCACAACAGGAACTAGTTTAAACAAAATCTTAACCAACTTAACCTTAGCTTCAATAAAACAGATGACTGACAGAAGTAGCTGCTTAACTGGAGATAACTTTAAACCCCATTCAATTTGCATACCAATATAGCTGTTGCCAAGGATAAACTCTATGGACTTTCAGTAAAATATAGAATTTTTATCATTATTTTATATGTGGAGACCAGTCCCTGGGAATCATAAAAAAAACCAAAACAAGTGTTTTCAGGCAGTTGAAAAGGATCATGTGACATGGTTCAAAGTCAGTAGCCTTGTACACACCATATATTTTTTCTAAAATGTCTCTGCTCACCTAGTGTAGGATGTGGCATTTTGAGATCTGGATGTTTTATGGGTGCTTTGGGCAAATGAAGAATCAAGTTTTTTTCAAAACTGACATAATCTTCATTGGTTTAGTAATAAAAATCATGTATATACAATTTCTTATCTTCGGTTGCTTCTAAATTTGATATCCTTGGGCTCTTGAATAGTTCTGCGCACTAACATGCACAATTTAAGTGCACACTTATTTATACCAAAGTGCACTCTTTCACACTTGAAATTTTGCTCTTGCACCCCCAAAATCTTGTTGGAAACTGCCATTTTCGGCTGTTCAGGTCAGAAGTGAACAAGCAACATTATACCCTTCAATATACCATTGTACCTATATAAAGATTTAACTAATACTTTCTGTTCCTACAGAGAGCCTCTTCTTTGATTATTTTCAAACATTGTCAGAAAAAAATTTTATCATGCAGACGCTTTCATTTTGTGATGGTTACTGTTATGAAATTAATAAGTGAATATCTATTCCCTGTTACTTAATCATCTTAAATTTGGCAGTAGCTTAATATTTTTCGATGCTATATCATACGTAACGAAATGTTATGAAATGAAATATTTGAATTTGCTACTAAACATCTAATAAATAATCTTTTATTCACTTGGTGACTCAAATTTTTAGTAAATTTAATGAAATAATTTCAAGGAGTCTATAGATTTAATCATCGAAAAGAACAGCCACATTCTCCCTTTTAATGTAACGTTTTGTGTGTCGATAAAAGCAGGGTCATTATCGCCGATTTTGGTTCGGATTTTTATGTCTAGCAACTCACGTCTCCAAAAAATATCCAGTAACATATATAACGCCGATTATACCAAGTTTTGTGTTTGAGATAGCAAACAATTATTTTGTTGATGAGCATGTCAGGTATACTTATAAAAAAACACTCGAAAATAACAATGACGATGTTCTGGGATATGGCACCATACTGTCATCGTTAGTTCGAAGCAAACGGCTTACATTCTTGTCACAAGACGCGAGAAAAGTGGAGATCGTCAATCTCGATAATTGTATTTCGATAGAGTATTGTAATTATTTCACATATAAAAAACATAAATTACCAATCAACTTATCAATCAATGAGCAATCCATGACTCAAAGCGGCTTCCTAACTTAGGCCATTTTACTTTTAGGCCGTATTTGAGTTAGACCAAAAGTCAAAGATGAAAGTAATGAAATAAGTAGAAGACTCTTTCCCGATAATAAAATGACAACCGTTGGAAGTTGTATATATTTTTTAGCTAACAACAACCAACATTTGGGCATAAAAATAGCAAGTTCTCACCTGGTCAATTGTGAAGTTCACCTACAAAAAAAACAAAATATTACTTCATTTCTGTGAAACATCCTTCATAAGACATGAAAAAAAATACAGTCGATGTTCGAAGAAAGATGATATCAAACGATAATTTTTCGATGCATTTCTTACCATCTTGGTTGTCTGTTTTGAGCTCTCCTGCTCTCAGAAATTTGGGTCTGTAAAGTGCGCCTTGTAAAAGGCGAGACGATTCGAAAAGGCCGATTGGCAAAATTGCTCGCTTCTTACGCAACGTGTACGCGGTAGCGAAACAATTTTGTACCCTGCGAAGGAGATAGACGCGTTCATGAGTTAACCAAAGCGAGAGTAAACAATTCAATTATTTTTTTAGCACTTCAAAGGGGGGATGCGATAACGATAGCGTGCAACTCATGTTGAGACTCAAAACTAACTAATGATCATTTCATAATTACAACAGTACATACTAAACACAAGCAACATAAATTATCATAGAGTAATGTGAACTAGCGTCCAGTCCTATTACAGTCCATTCCTTCTTCGGAAAAAAAGCAAGGAGAAGGCTATTCTTTTTTTTGAAATTTTGTGGAATTAAGTGTTCAGGAAAGAAGTCAGTGCTATGACAGAGTTCTGGGATGGCATGCTCAGAATACAAGGAATAGCAAATTTCAAATCAGGATGTTGAAATGATATCGTCTGTGACTTGTGATGTATGATGGCATCTAGTTTTAACTAGGTGATTTTGTCCCATTATGATGTCTGTGGCAAGGTGAGGAACAATTATCATTTTGAGATTGATTGTCCGATTATTTGAAAAGGTTATAGGTATTGTCATGGCATCCCTTATTGGTAAGGAATTGTGATCGGCAGAAATGAGGCTGCAGGCTGATGAGTTTTGTTGGCTTGGAGACAATTTTATATTTCTATGAGGTGGTATCGTAAGGGAGTGTTGTTGACAATTGATTGCGTGACGCTTTGAGACGGCTTGCTGAGGTGTGGCGACAATGCCTTTGTGGTTGAGATCTACTGAAGTTGATGCTTCGGATTTTGATGTCCGTGGACCTAGAGGACCAATAAATGCCATTTCGCTTTTCCGATGACTTTGAGCAAAGTCTTCCTTCATTTGGTTAAAACGCTCTATTAGATCTTTTAGTGTATCCGTGATCTTGGATAGAAGTGACTTCTGGTTGAAGTTGGCAGTGTCGTGTGAACTGTGAATGTGAGTGTAGGCTTTGCAGTTAAATTTCAGGCAGATTCAACATATGTGGTCTCTTCCATATTTGCAAATCTTGGAATCTTGTTCACAACTGGCGACTTTGAAGCGGTTGAGATCTCGACATATTTCTAGGGATGAATCTTTGAGCTTCGTTAGCAGTTTGAGGCAATGAGATTTGTAATGACCGTAGCCTTTGCAATATGAACAGGCGGCAAATAACATCCTTGTGTCTGTGAAAGTGATGCTTAATTGGTTCTGAATCGTTGCTCTTATGCTTGAAAGCAAAATCGGGTCCTCCACCAACTGTTACAGGTTAAGGGTTAGCTGTAACTTGCAAGTAGTCGTATACGATAAGAAGCGATGACGATAGCGTGCAACTCGTGTTGAGACTCGAAACTAACTAATGATAATTACATAATTACAACAGTACATACTAAACACAAGCAACATAAATTATCATAGAGTAATGTAAACTAGCGTCCAGTCCTATTACAATCAGAGAGGGGGGCTAGATTGAGAAAGAGGTAACTTCTATCCAAGATCACGGATACACTAAAAGATCTAATAGAGCGTTTTAACCAAATGAAGGAAGACTTTGCTCAAAGTCATCGGAAAAGCGAAATGGCATTTATTGGTCCTCTAGGTCCACGGTCATCAAAATCCGAAGCATCAACTTCAGTAGATCTCAACCACAAAGGCATTGTCGCCACACCTCAGCAAGCCGTCTCAAAGCGTCACGCAATCAATTGTCAACAACACTCCCTTACGATACCACCTCATAGAAATATAAAATTGTATCCAAGCCAACAAGACTCATCAGCCTGCAGCCTCATTTCTGCCGATCACAATTCCTTACCAATAAGGGATGCCATGACAATACCATAACCTTTTCAAATAATCGGACAATCTTGGAATCTTGCTTAATGAATATTTTGAAATAAAAACCATTTTCAGTGGTAGACTAATTTTTTTGCTATTTGCGAAACCTTCGAAAGGGTCGACGCCATCCCTCTGCGTGCTCGGAGTACCAACGGCCTGTAATTTTGATAAAAGTCTTTCACATGGCCCATGCTCAATGCACATTAAAGCTTGGTTTCAATGTGTGGGGAAAAGTGGTTGTTGCCCCCTATCTTCATTGACTTTGCTGTTGTTGTCACGTGACCTTTTTGATGAGTTGTGATTGGTGGTGTTGGTTTTTTATTCGATCGATATAACTCTGGAGAGAAAGACGCACGGACATTGCTAAAGAATAGGAACAATTAAATGGCAGGTTGCAGAAATTTGTGACCAGAGATCGATGTGTCTTCATTGAAACCTTAGTAGCGATCATTGCGTTACCAGCGATCATTGCGTTACCAGCGATCATTGTGTTGCCAGCGTTCGTGGCGTTGTTAGCGATCGTTGCATTGCAAGCGATCATTACGTTGCCAGATATTGCTGCATTGTTAGCAATCGTTGCGTTGCCAGCGATCATTGCGTTGCAAGCAATCATTGCGTTGCCAGATATTGTTGCGTTGCTAGAGATCGTTGCGTTGTTAGCGATCGTTGCATTGCAAGCGATCATTGCGTTGCCAGATATTGCTGCATTGTTAGCAATCGTTGCGTTGCCAGCGATCATTGCGTTGCAAGCGACTATTGCGTTGCCAGATATTGTTGCGTTGCTAGAGATCGTTGCGTTGTTAGCGATCGTTGCATTGCAAGCGATCATTGCGTTGCCAGATATTGCTGCATTGTTAGCAATCGTTGCGTTGCCAGCGATCATTGCGTTGCAAGCGACTATTGCGTTGCCAGATATTGTTGCGTTGCTAGAGATCGTTGCGTTGTTAGCGATCGTTGCATTGCAAGCGATCATCGCGTTGCCAGATATTGTTGCGTTGTTAGCAATCGTTGCGTTGCCAGCGATCATTGCGTTGCAAGCAATCGCTGCATTGCCAGATATTGTTGCGTTGCTAGAGATCGTTGCGTTGTTAGCGATCGTTGCATTGCAAGCGATCATTACGTTGCCAGATATTGCTGCATTGTTAGCAATCGTTGCGTTGCCAGCGATCATTGCGTTGCAAGCAATCATTGCGTTGCCAGATATTGTTGCGTTGCTAGAGATCGTTGCGTTGTTAGCGATCGTTGCATTGCAAGCGATCATTGCGTTGCCAGATATTGCTGCATTGTTAGCAATCGTTGCGTTGCCAGCGATCATTGCGTTGCAAGCGACTATTGCGTTGCCAGATATTGTTGCGTTGCTAGAGATCGTTGCGTTGTTAGCGATCGTTGCATTGCAAGCGATCATTGCGTTGCCAGATATTGCTGCATTGTTAGCAATCGTTGCGTTGCCAGCGATCATTGCGTTGCAAGCGACTATTGCGTTGCCAGATATTGTTGCGTTGCTAGAGATCGTTGCGTTGTTAGCGATCGTTGCATTGCAAGCGATCATCGCGTTGCCAGATATTGTTGCGTTGTTAGCAATCGTTGCGTTGCCAGCGATCATTGCGTTGCAAGCAATCGCTGCATTGCCAGAGATCGTTGCGCTGCTAGAGATCGTTGCGTTGTTAGCAATCGTTGCGTTGCCAGCGATTGGCTGGGCGAAGTACTTTGTTGCTGATTGTACACAGGACCGTAGGCAGTGGCGAAGCCAAAGGTCCTGCTTGTCCTGCCGGGCAGGACCACGAATTTCCAAAGATAACAATTTTTAAAATGTTAAAATTTGATTCACTTTATAAAATCATTATATGCCTGATTCAAAGGCATTTCTTGTCTTATTCTACACTTATACTTCGTGGCTGTGCCCTTTTTCAATTTTGAGACACAGGGTGACTGAAATGGAATTTCGAGTATTCCGTTCGTAAATTGATATCGTCAAAAATTTAGCCCTGTGGTCAGTCCTGCCCAATACTCGTAGGCAGGACTAAACCCTATGTTTGGTCCTGCCCAACAATGGGCAAATGCCTCGTAGCCCTGTTTTTGGACCTGCCTCGCAATAGAAGAAAACAATGGCACTCCTGCCCTTCAGAAATGGCAGGACCTCAGGTCCTGCTCTTTCATGAAGGCAGGACCTAGACTTTTGGAGCCCTATGTTTCGGTATAATTTGTTGATTTTCGGCGCTGTGGTCAAAGGTCACAAAGAATTTTCACTCAGGCCATAGTCAGGCTTAACTATTTTGATATCATGGCTAAAACTAACTGTAACGAAGACATCATGATTCTGCTGCTGAAGAGGTTTTTGCTGCTAGAAGCTTCGGCCCTACACTGTCGTCAATTGATTTATACAAGAATCGATCGTTTCAAGAGGAGTGGTACTTATGGAAATCAAATTGTTTAGGATCGTTCTGTTGCTCCTATTTACTGTTAAAGTCGGGAATATCACAGACATCGCGAGAAACCTGATATGCATATAGTTTTCTCCCAGACTGCAGAGAGCGAAGGAAGTCATATTCAAAGGCCTATTTTAAAAAGTAGAAAAAGTTTGCCGCCGCTTCCGAGAGAGAATCTTCTATTTTTTCAGGAAAGTCGAGATCGAGGGGAGATGGGGTGTTCATGACAGAAAAAGGGCTTGCTTAAATTTAATTTCAGCAGTTCGTCCTACTGCCTTAAACAGGAACTACCATACAATTCAGAGGTCCCGATGAAAAGAACGCTTTGAAAAGGATGAAAAGGAAAACAATGGTAATTACTGGGAGCTTTTGTACTCGTTGACTCAGATTGTATTGTACTGGCAAAATGTCAGGGGTCCCCTCTGATATTCAAAACAAATTGATTCAAGACCCTATCTACCGTTCATCAGACATATCCATGTTGTGACAAAATATTTTTACTTTTTTAAATAATTTGAATCAATTATGTTTCCAGTATGTATTACAACTGTATATGCCTATCTGTACAAGCAATTTCTTTTTAGTCCATGATTTCAAAATTTTCAATCAATGAAAACATTTTCAAATCTAACTTATTTTAGAAAGAATTTTTGTGATGCTCTTTTGACTTCTTCAATGTAAGGCAGGAGCAACTTGAAAGGATCCGAACCTTCATCCCCTTTTTTCCAAAATGTGACAGCGAAAAATGTTTCACTGCAATCTTGATTTCAACATATCCAGAAGGGCGTTTCCCCCTTTTCCGAGGGTATCTAGGGCGTGGCTTCACGCGATTTTTCTGGGGGCTATGCCCCCAGACCCCCTTTGAGCAGGACCACCTGTTCTTGGTTAGCTTCGCCGCTGACCGTAGGTAGGATAGAATTAAAACAGGTTCCTGTTGCTTGAGAACAATAGGAACAAAAGGTACTGTTTATTGGAAGCAAAATATTTTGAAGCTTTTTTTCGGGTACGAGCCTTCAACCCCCTAAGAACAATAAAAGTTACGGCTATGTAGCTGGAAAAGTAGAGAAAGTGAAGCAATAATAAACCAAAGAGCTACTTGGAAAAAAAAGATTGCAAAATCTGAGATCCAAAGAAATATTATTAACTATATATAACAGTGTAAAACAATAAGAAAATCCATTCGAATAGACATTGGAAACTTAAACACTCAATCGGCGGAACAACCTGTCAAGGTGGATCGTTGGACACCACTGATCGTATGGATCGTCGATACCGAGCAACCATACAATTTTTTTAGCAATTTACAGAAATCCTCGTTTTATCTGGTTTCTATTCATCACATCGATCGTAGACTTTCTAAAATTTGCCGCTAAATCTAAAAATTGCTTTGAAAAAAGCAAACATTTTACAAGATGATAAAAGATTTTTCGTCTGACATTCCTCAGAGCATAAAACGTCAAAATAAGGTTCCGAAAGAACACGATGAAAAATATATACCCAGTTGTGGATCGAAATAGGCCAATCAGAAAAACGCAAGCACAAGACCGGTATAGTTGACCAATCAGTGCCGCAAGCCTAAAGAAAATTACCAATGGATTCCAAGAGAGAAAACGAACTCCTTCTGTCTACACAATGGCGGCTTTTTCGTTTATATGTAGATCGACTCCAAAACTGCTAGATGGAAGGACGACTGGGCTCCGCCAATTATCCGAAACATGTCGTCATTATAGATTTTTGCACAATCTGGGTTGTCTAAAAGATGTTGACCGATGGCAGAATCACTTGTTTTAACAGAGCTTCTAGACCTACAAGATCGAGGAGGCTGTTCTCTTTGAAGGGCAGTTTTTCTTTTATGTTGGAAGGAACATGCCGTTTTATCCTATCCCCCAATCTTTGGGTTGTGCGTCCTACGTAGCCAGAATCACACTGGCACGTAAATTTATAAATGACGGAACTTTTTTTGGTTGGTAGGAACGCAATCCTTTTGAATGGATGGAAGGGCTCTCCTAGTGCTGTAAACAATCCGAGGATTGACAGCAAAGAAAAATTTGGTTATGGATTGCCTAATCTGACTCTCGAATCGCAAGGAAGTGTTACCAATCCATGGTAGTTTCAAATAAACTGGGCACTTTTGCGGACCAAACTTTTGAACAGCTGAAAAACTTGCGATCTTCTCCTTAGTATAAGATAAAATGACGTCTTCTGGATAGCCGTTGTCCAGGAAGATCGTTTTAGGTTTTTCCAGTTCAGCGTGCAGTTTAGATTTCGAGCAGATCGTAAGTGACCTATGTAATAAGACAAGGTCGACTTTGCATTGTTTTGGGCAAAATGAATTCCAGCGTATGTACTGACCGGTAAAAGTCGGCTTGCGATATACACTGGTAAGAAATCCAGTGTTAGACTTTTCGATCATAACATCTAAAAATGGCAAGGAATCATTTTCTTCCTTTTCAAACGTAAACTGGAGTCGATCTACATACAAACGAAAAAGGCGCCATTGTGTAGACAAAAGATGAAACAAAACCGAGTAAACCAATCGCCTTATTTCTAGAAAAAACAATAACAATTTTGGCAAAATGTTTAGAATAATCCAAAATGTGTTCCCTTCAATCATTAAGCTTTTCTTGAACTTTAAATCAGATATTCGTTCATCGCATAAAGTGTGCTTTAACCAGGATGCTTCGGGCCGAGGGAAGCTCCAAAACACTTGGGATCTACTTGATTTCTTACTTTTGAGTCGTAGATAAACTAACGTGTTTTATATCCAACGTTAAACCAACCAACGATTAACCAACGATTGTCAGACTATCAACTTTGACAAACTTATGTCAAAACATGGTGCAAACGGGGCCTATGTCACTTTGAAGATTTATCTATGACTAAATATTCTACATGAAAATTTCTTTCAAAAGAATAATGAGTTGAAGGTTAAGAAAATGCTGTAAAACTTTCGATAGTTTACGATAGTTTACAAAATAAAATTAGATGTTTTGGGGGAGTATGCCCGAACCCGCTGCCTAGGTCATACCAGAAACACCTGAGCAATGAGCAGGAAAAATAACAACATGGTTTAAAGTTCGATTTAACTCTTGATAAAATTTCAGCTACTGAAACCATAATATTTATTATGTTTTTATACATGATTTTGAAACCTTAAATAAATGTTATCTAGAATACAATTAAGTTCATCTAAATGCCTATACAATCAAGTACCGAGGTTTAAACTATATAAATATATATATATATATATGTATATCTACTTTCATTCATTCATCATAATGATGATCTTTCATAAGTGGTACATAAAACAATAGTTAACTCTTTAATGGGATCAAAGCGAGCCGCTAAATGATGTAGCGATGTAAAGGCCTGGCCAAACGAATTAAACATCTGTAAAACATTACAAAACATTTTTGTACTAACATTGTTTGACGATTTTTTATGCCCTGACCAAACGAAACAAATGTTAAAACATGTTATGGTCAAACGCTGCCGCACAGCTTCCTACAGTTACTGCGTTGTATTTGCCAAATTTTAACCTACTGCACTTGCGTTAGTAAAAAAATGTTTTAAGGGGTGGCAAACGAACGCAAAATTGTTGATCAAACATGAGAATAAAAGAAATGTTTTACGAAACGTTTGATAAAAATCAAATTTTGCAAAACATCATAAAACATCGTATAACATGGTGGCCAAACGAATAAAACATGTTTTATGCAACAATGTTGGATGATGCTCTTTGCCGATGTTTTATTCGTTTGGCCAGGGCTTAAGGCCTAGGCCTTTTGCTTGTTTCTTAATGCTAGTGTGACCAATCTCCGTGTAGAATACAGAGGTGATGATTTTTCATGAGGTTGATAGCAAGTGGTAGTTAGGGTACCACAACAGCTTTAAATTTCTTTTTAAGAAAAAGAGGAAAATTGTTTCAGCTATTGGCAGCGTGTCTGTAGCTATAAATAAAGATAAACGCATCAGGCACAATCGATACTGATAAAATGCTGACATCAGGGCCCACGCCACCGGACCCTCCCCACCTTTTTGGTAAGCAAAAATATTTACAAAGGTGCCCTGTTTTGAAGCACTAAAGTCAAGTTCGATTAATAGCATTTGACCTCTCCACTTTGAAATTTGTGGCTTGGGCCCTGGACATTAATTCAGCAATTTTGTAATCAAACTGTTTACACCAAACGTCTTGCACTATAATCAATTTAGGCCATGCTAACATAATTCTTATAAGTAAATGTTTCGTACTTTTCTTAGTAATTGACCGTTAACCATTTAAAAACTCCTCTATGGTTTTTAGAAATTTAACAAATATTGCTTTCTTACTTTTTATCAAAAAGCTACCCACAAGATTTCAAAAAACAATGTTCCCTATAGTTTAGAAACATTGAACTGGTTAACATCTAATGATAACACAGTCAATATTTCATTCTAGAAACGTTCAATCTGTTAAGAAAGGAAAGCAAACTGCTGTGTATAAAAACTGAATTCCGGATATAACCAGTCAGATCTTCTTTAAGTGTTGAACTGGCGAACTAGACTTTTTCTAGGTCTTTTTCTTAGAAACAATAGAGTGGTCATCAAAGCTTCTTTAAGAAAGTTTATTATCTATTTAGCAGAAAACGAAAAATGTGTTTAATTTATCTTCAGGTTTCTAGTAAAGTCAAGTTTTACTTAAATTGAATCAGATTGTTCAGAAAAAAGCTTTCAGTTCTCTGTTTGGAGTATCATTGACCGCCTCAGAAACGGTACATTTAAATGATGACGTATGCATGCGGACTTGAAAGAAAGCATTGTTGAACTCGGGCTATTCATGCGGTACCGCACCGAATTCGGAATCCAATCAGGTTGATAGCACAAAACAACAGGTCCGGTATGCTAGGTTTTCTGAACATCATTAGTCTTATTCTGAGGTATATACCAATACTCATCAAGCTAAATAAATCTAGTGTTGCATTATGGGGCTTTGAAGGGATGGGAGAATCCAATCGAGGCTATATGACTCCGTTATTTCATCACAATGCTATATGCCTCAAAACCTGTTAAAACAGACATATAATGTATTATTTGAAAGCCTGTATTAGAATACTTGTATTCTGTTATTGCTAAGATCAGAAACAACTATGTAGCCGTTTGGCGTGACCGCTACACTCTCGGGGAAGGACAACTGGCCGTCACCGTTGCCTTCTGAACCAATGACTTTGATGAGCTTCCCAGAGTATGTGACTACCTGCAAGCGATGATTGCCCATGTCAGATACGATTATATTTCCTGCAATATCCATGGAAAGTCCTCTTGGGTGATTAAACTGTCCCTCTCCTTGGCCATGCATGCCGAACATTTGGATAAATTTTCCACGTTGATCGAATATCTGAATTCTATGGTTTTTGGAGTCAGCTACGAGAATGTTCTCATTGTCGTGGTTTACTGCCACATAACAAGGTGAGTTAAATTGTCCTGCACGTTCACCCTGTGAACCAAATTTCATGACAAATTTCCCTTCTTTGGTGAAAATCTGTATTCTGTGGTTGTCTGTATCTGCGACTATGATCTCACGTGATGATGGGGAGACTGTGACTCCCCAAGGTGATTTGAAATTCCCGCCTTTGATCCCTTCTCTGCCAAACTTATTTACAATTCCCCCAGCTCTGGTAAATACTTGTATCCTGTTATTACCATTATCACAAACGATAAGCCTATTATCAGCATCAATAGCAACGTCAGTCGGACAATTGAACTCGCCTTTGCGATCGCCGTGAGATCCAAATAGGTTGACGAATTCACCTCGGGGACCGAAGATCTGGATACGATGATTGTAGCTGTCGGCGACATACACGAATCCTTCTTTATCGCAGGCGACACCGAACGGCGACTTGAACTCGCGCCTCTTTGAACCGTATTGACCGAACTTCATAACGCTGCTGCCAACTTCGCTGTACTCTCTGCGATTGATGACAGAAATTTGGAATGGGCTGTCCTTTATTGGCTTGTCTTGGATTCGCACATGCAGCACGTGTTTGCCATTGACTTCTGGCGTAAATGTGATAACATAAGTCCCATCGCCTAGAGAAGTAAAATAGAAATGAAAACAAGAATCAAATATAAAGCACTAAAACTGGCCTTTATATATAGTTAATTTTTTGAGGATTGTGCTAATGTGTGGGGATGGCCCAGTGGTTAGGGTTACGGACTACAGATCTAAGGAATTGGGGTTCGAGTACTTGGCAAGATAAAAATTTCATACAGAATGAGAGGAGTGGGCAGCTCTCTGTAATTCCAGATGTAGGAATAACTAGGTGTGGTCACGTCGAGAGGAAGGACCAGGAAACTGCTCGATAAGCATAAGCTTCTCAGTGACCTTAAACTACCTTCAGATGGCACGATAGATAGAACAAATGGCGATAGAACGGTTGATGGAACAAATACAATGCAAATAGTTAGTTTTGGTTTATCTGGTCGGTTTGAAAAACGTCCTGTATGAAGCTTAACTTGCATAAATATTAACAAATGAGAATGGAATGAATGAAAAATTTGGCTAAACTTTTAGAAGAAAGCAAACATTGAGTAATCCCGAGGAAAAACTTCATTGCGCGGATATCGGAACAAAACTTGAAGGATAGGGGGGAGGTGGAATTTGAGATGAAAAAGTAATGCGAATTAAATTAAAAGCTTGTCAGCACGAATTTTGTAGCTATATAGAAATAAGAAACGTCTGAGGAAATGAAGGGGGGGGGGGGGTAAAACCTCTTCAGCTCAGCCGCCCCTTTTGACATTATCTGTAATTATCTGACAAATTATCTGTAAGACATTTATCTCATAATAATGTTTGCATTAGATTATAAATATTTGCTATGTTTTGAATATTGTAATATAAATTTTGAATTGATGGGTAAATGAAAGCAAGTGTAAAAACAGGTATGGGTGAATAAGTTCCCATTCGAGAAAGGCGTGGCTTGCCAATTTTTTGGAAAGTCAAGAATAAGAACTGCAAAATAAATAGGAATATCATTATATATTGTTCAAAATACATTTTTAAAAATGTCGCTGAGGTTGATGTGAATATTTGTAAACGAAGATCAGAGGGACATAAAGCGGGCAATAAGGTTATTAAAATTTGAAGTGGAAAATTTAGCTGTATTTTATAAAGGACAAAGATTATGTTTCAATACAAAGGAGGGCGTCCTTATATGAGATTTGTATGTGCATCCAAGATGTGCACACACTTGCATTTCTTAGTGCAATCCTTATCACAATATATATTGTTAGTCAACATAGCAAAAGTTCTTAAACGAAAGAAAACCATACCATTGTCTTCAACATTAAGATCTTGCTCAACCTCCTCCGGTGAGACAATCGCCGCCTTTACTCTGTCTCCGCCAACTTTCTTGTGACCATGACGATCACGAGCATGTAACGTGATCGAGGCTAAAACCCCAACTCGTGCAGACTCGAATCCATCGCCTTCTGCATATGATAACGAGGCGAAGGTTTGGCTGGCTTGAATGCTACCTAAGGATGCCATCACTGTTTGTATGGAGTCACTGTTGCAGATGTACTGAATGGTGTCATCTTCTTCCGGCTCCAAATTCACCTTCATTTGGTTCAGTGCTTGAAGTGTTGACTTAATCTGAAGAATTTCAACTTCATTTCCAAACTCAAGCACATTCTCCGCAAAACTGCAACACCCAGAAATTTTGCCTAATTCCAACTCGACACCATCCTGTTGAAGACTTAAAATCTTCTGTTTACGCTCATATATATTGTTCAATTTCTCTAGTATCGTCTCTTTTGCTACTAAGAGAGCATCTATTCTGGCTTGCGTTTTTGCATTGATCTCACTAATTATGCTTTGCTTGCATTCTTTCAACGTTTGCTGCATCCCGCGCACCTCTGCCAATGTATTTCCTAGTTTTGGTATGTGTGTCTTTGTCGCGTCTAGCAATTTCTCTATGATTGGTTTTTGCTGCGGAATAGCCTCTTTTGGATAGACAAACTGATGCTCCCTGTGTTCCAGAATTGTGCATACTCTGCAGACTGCTTCATCGCATGTATTGCAAAAGTACTTTATCACATTTTTCGTATGATACTTACAAAAAGCAAGTGTGTAGTTATCAAGTGATTGACCATTGCCAAAATCATCATCATCAATTCCCAAAATCCTGTGCTCGATAGTCCCGCGGGTTCGTTTGTGTTCTGCGATGCAGCCTCCGCACAGCATGACGTCACACTCGACACAACGAGAGGTCGAATTTTCGTTGTCTTGACATTGTTCGCACTTAAGACCTTTTCGCTTTTCTTTTTTTATCTCCTCAAACTTATACTGAACAACATCAAGCATATTATTTATGAAGAAATTTATTGGTAGCTGATCGATACCCTTTTCGGGTATGGGGGTTTCCACGCGGCATGTGGGGCAAGTGATGTGTTTCGCTGGGGTTTGATTAGTAATTCGATGCAAACACTGTGAGCAGAAAGTATGAAGGCAGGTAAGGAACTTTGGATTATTGAACCTTTCCAGGCAAATTGCGCAGATTAACTGTTCATAAATTTGTTCAATTACTTGCGAGGAACTCATAAATGCCGTAGCCATCGTTAATCTGAAAATACAAAAAGCAAATCAAGGAAAAGTTAAGAATATTATAAAACGAGAATGCAGAATCCACGTGTAAAAATTCCACAGAAATAATGCAACGAAACGTCTATCACTAGACAACTCAAAATGTCTCAAAATTTGTATTTTGAAGTCGAAGCTTCACACACAGAACAGAAATAAGTAGAGACTTCCCCCTAAACGGACAGTAAATTGATTCGACGAATGGTCCTTAGATGGTGATGTTACAACACCTATATATCTTTGGAGGTTTTACAGTAAATCATCTCAAAGCATCTGCTAGAAATATTTCTGTTTAAAATACTAAATTTCCATATTCTGTTCTTTATTCCAGCTTTATCGTAAAAAGAATTAAATTCATGTCAATTTACTTAATCAAAATATTCTTCAACTGATCAATATTAGAGTCTCATAAAAGCTACATGTATTCGTTCTTAATAATCAAACTTTGAAAATTTTCAGCTTAATGGATTAGGATCATTTTTGAAATTTTGTTACAACATAATTAAGATAGTCTCAAGGCTGAATAATTTTCTTGCATGTTTAGTGAAAATTGCCTGAAGTTTCCAAAATATCTTTAATTGCGGTGTCAAAGTTTCCTAATTTTTCTTTGGTACTTAGAAGGTGATGACAAACTTTGGTATAAAATGAAATCAGATATTTGAATTGTATATATTCTTAATGACGGCAATGTGTTCTAGAACGAAATCAGATATTTAAGATACATATGTATTTCAGCGGAGTTAGAAACTGAAGATTAAACACCGTCAGATTAAGCTTAGATGGGGATCAATATCAACACGTTTATGGCTATATTCAGTGAAATTCCTTACCTTGGTTCCGATCTGTCATAACACTCAGCCAAAATTCAATGAATTTTCGACGCAATCAAATATGCTTTGATATATAGAATACTGTAATATAGATGCTTCTAGGCCAAACACAGACACCTAGCAGTGCCTTCGGTTATAAAGAACACCAAATTTATCCCAGTTTATGCATCCAATATTCAAACGAGACCAGAGTTAACACTGGATCAGATTAGAAACAACTGAAGCAGAATCACTGATCTTGATGGTATCACAGGTTGTGTTAGTGTGGTCTATTGAAAGTCGAATCGGCTAATGATCGCAGTGAACAGGCGTTATGACCATGAGCAAAGATCATCAAACAAAATGACAGATTCAGCAGGTTCCAATGATATTTCTGAGTGAGCAGCCCATAGACAACGTCGTTTGAAACAATCAAAGTTTCCACTAAGCTGCATTCTACTGCCGTGCAGTTAATAGGCTCAAAAGCTGAAAGCGTTTTTCTTTAATATGAGGTAATTGACCAGTTAGTTCAAACTTCAGGGAATAATAGATACGCAATCAAGTCATCGACATAAACATATTATGTGAAATTGTTGCAAATGTTGTTTCTTATTTCAATACCACTTTATCTTTAGATTTAATCTGCATTTCCTCACGATGCGGAGGAACAAGATGTTCATTTAGTTTTGAATGAGCAAAAACCATGTTTCACAAGGGGAACACCTCTGAAGAAGAGGCAAGTAATCGGAAAGAATTATCAAGAAGAAGCATCGTTTGGAATGATTTGAGGGCTAAATTGCACATTTTTAGTTTCACTTGGTAATAAGGGCCACAAAGAAGCAAATAAGTAATGAGGGACACACAATGCCCGCCAAAAGTAGTTGGAACACCGAGATTGTACTTCTAATAAATGTATATTTTTCAATTCATTTCCCATTTTCAAGCAGACGGAACCACCCCCCCCCCCCCTTATACAATGGTTTGAAGAAGGATGAGCATGTCGCTAAACATGGGTTATACAATTTGTGCGCCAACATACATTTGTTGTCATTTTCCAGTCGTAATCCAACATTGTATATGGGGGGAGGGGAGACGTTTAGTAGGAAAGATGATTGGACTGTTCCAATACTTTTGGCGGGCATTGTAGGTTAAAGAAGATCATAGAGAAACTTAACTTTTTTCCCTTCCCATCTGTTCTCCACCTCTGATTTTCTTATTCCATAAAGAAAATTCATGGACAAGTTTTCCTCTTACCAGAGCATGTATTGATTAGTTCTGGTTTCTCTTTTAGCATTAAGCGGATATTTTTTTGACTTGCATAATACCAGACTCAAATAGGTATTAATCAGTCAGATTTTTCTTCAGATGACAATATTGGGAAAATTAGTTGGGAGCGAAATGTGTAAGAACTTTTGTAAGTTGGAATCAAGAGCTGCAAGTTGGAAAACAAGAATAAATAAAGAGCTTTATTCATTTTGAAGCTTAGAATTTGGTTTCAACCCAGCTCTCATTCCATTTCCTTATTACAACACTTGTTAATAGAGTTCTTAAGTGATGACGCCACAATATCATATTTTTGAATTTTTTTATCCAAAACTTGACAGAACATCTCTAAATCTGCAAAATCAGTTAAACGTATTACGAATTTGCTGAGATATGACCAGATGAGCACAAGCTCTGGCCCCATCAAACCTCTGTAATTTGGTCTCAGTTCATAACTTTATTTACTGGGCCAAAATAACAGTGATCCGTTAGCAAACTTCAAATCTTCCATTGCCCATAGCTCACCCAATTTTTGACAAATTTAACTGATTTTGCATGTTTAGAATAAGTTCATGGAGTTCCTTTATATTTTATGATAAAAGTTAAAAAATTCTAAAAATAGCTTTTTGTGACGTCATTCTTTATCGCTGCAGCACTGTCGTCCCATTGCCTGCCTATTCAGTTTTCCATTACAATGAAAACGACGTAGCCGTAATAAAATGTCCTTAGTGACCGGCAACTGGGCTCCCTTCCAATTATTCTAGGTCATCTTGCCTGTCCAATTGTGAGCTCCTTTTCTCCCCGCATCTTCCCCTAATACAGTTAGCTACAGAGCTTCCCCAGCCAGAACTGACAGCCATTATTCACCCTATCTAATAGACCTTCGAAACATAAATTCATCAATTCCTTTTTAAATTTGTTCTTAGTTTTTCAGCCATCAGCACTGTATTTTTTATATTCACAGAAAAGTTTTACAAAACATACACAAATTTAGCAGACGATACCACAGGGAGCATGGAAATACATAGGAACCCTGAGGTAATTTACATTCAACATAAAAAACTAAATTAACTACAATTTAAAGATGCAAAATGAACGAAAAGAAGAAATAGAAACTGTTTCTAGAAATAGGAGAGGAGAGAGGAGAGAGGAGAGAGCAACGGCCAACCTAGGGCTCTCGGACCAAATCCACTCTCAAAAGTAGCCTTAATGGCCATTGAACCAAAATAAATGATACGCAGACATAAACCTGCTTGCATGTCAACCAATCCCGACCCGGTATGACTCACCACAATACTGAGTATTATGCAGTTTACCCAGTGGCGAAGCCAGCTCTGGAGAGTTGGTCATGCACTTGGGCAAAAAAATAAACAGGGTTTTCGTCACCACAGCAAGGTGCCCAATTTAAGTTAAGGTTAGATCAGTTCCTGTGAGAAAAGTGTTTTCAGCTACTGTGAAAATACCCAGAAAAGCCTTAGGTGGCATAAAACTTTAACAATTTGCAAAAGAATAATTTTCAGATACTTTCTTGAGACATGTTTTGAAGAAGACTTGGCTTTAGGTGCTAAACATGTTTTTTAATTCTGAAATCCAAATTTTTGATTGTTTTTTATGTTAACTTGCTTTAAACTCTGACATTCAATTTATTCATATTTACTATTTCAAGAGCAGTTTGATTCACCTGATTAAACTGTTGGATACTGAAGGAAGGCTTTTTGAGATAACAAAACACAGCTAGATTTGATTCTCACAACATTATATAAAATATAAAATGTCTAAATTGTTTTGCTCTGATACATGATAAGATAAATACACTTTTGATGACCCTTCCCTAGTTCCTTACTTAGAACTATTGTACTTACAAGTACAAATAGTGATATTTTTACAAATAAAAAAATTAACGCCCCCTAGTCAATGTTCATGCTACACCTCATTTATTTTAAATTCATCATTCTTAATTTGGCAAAACAGATTATAATCAGAAAATGGAGAGCTCTCCTCTGAAACAATCTCAATACTCTCATCTGACACAACATCAATAACAAAAAAGGCCATTATAAGATAAAGACTGAAAAGGTGAAGGCAACACTAATTTAATGTCTCATTGTATGTCAAACTTGCAATGCATGTTTCTAAAGAGCAACAACAATGAAGTATTTGTGTTTCTTCGACTAACAACAAGTTCTAGAAACATTCATTCTGAATATTTTAAGTTACATATTATGAGAATTTAGCATGTAAATCCACTAGCCATTATCAAAGCATGGAATACTTTTGGCTTGCCAATTATCAGCACAGCCACAAATAGATATTAGAACCAGGCAGTTTGTTTCATTGTTTTTCTTGAAATGTAAGCGTTGCCTGCCTTATCATCAGGCGCCGAAGGCCTAGTTCGTGCATGTCAAATCCTCGTTGACATAGGCCGCGGTCACACTATGCTTTTAAGCATGCTTTCTTAAAAGGTGTTGTACTAATGGCCTTGCTAAACATTTCTGGAATTCGGTCGGAATTTTGCATTTTCAAAGGAAATCCCCTTAATTCTTTAGGATGCTCTGTACCTTCCCAAAACCATGCTAAATACTTGTTATGCGTTCTAAATGAACAAAATCATGATGTTCTGTTTCCATAAAGGATTACTGATGTGCGTGTCCTTGACATGTGTGTCCTATGGCGGTTGCAATAAAATAAAGCGCACGCGTACAATTCTTTTCATTTATAAATTTTTCACTGAAAATTCAACAAGCAAAATTTACAAAACAATCATGTCGTACCCTTCCGGATCTGGAGGCAATTCTCAGCAAAATCCGTTTCAGTACCAAATATATTTGCAGCGAATTGAATTTGAACGCTACCAGAATGCGCGTATGAACTTGAATCCAGGGAATGAAGTTGCAAACGAAGATGAAAAGAAAAAAGGGGAAAACAATTGTCGCTGGTCCGAGATTCAAGCAAGAAGCCTGATTAAAAAGTGGAAAGAAAATGTCCCGGAGCTGGAAAGCAGTCGCAATCGGCAGGCATGGACAAAAATTATAAATAATGTTAATAAAAATGGACCTAAAAAAACTGTCAACCAGGCCAAGAAAAAACTTTCGAATTTACGAGAAACAAGATAGACGATTGTAGCTCCATCATGATAACGAATAAAGAAATTTTAAATTGGCGTGAACCAAGAAGCAAAAATAGTGAAATTTTGGCGGGAAATATACTCTGCGTGTTATAAATGTGCATGTTATTTTCTTGAGCTATTAATTCCTTGAGGGTACTAAAGCATCCTTATAAAAAATCATGTGTGACCGGTCGCATGATGTAAGAACAAATACGGATTAGCAAAAAGGATGCTTGGAAAAGTACAGTGTGACCGCGGCCATAGGCTTAAATATATGTGTTAGCAAACATAGTCCACAACAGGAAAATCTGTTCCACTACCGACTTTTATTTTGCTCTTTTCATTGTTTCGCATGGTTTTGCATGACCAAACATAGGGTTTTAGTCATGCACATTTGAAAGTGCACGACTAAATTGGGATCCCTGTGAAAGTGCATAACTAAATTGGAAACCCTTGAGCTTTATTGAGTTTCAAATGTAGAAACCCTATGTTTGCACCTACGGAGTTAAATAAAAGTACGCAAAGAACAATTTCCTTTGGTTTTGGAAAATTTTGAATGTGAAAAAACCCCATTTTTTCAAATAGCGAGAGATTTTTTCATAGATTAAAAAATTATTTTCTGGAAAATGTTTTGGTCATGCTGTGCATGACCTGCATGACCTCTAGCTTCGCCACTGAGTTTGCCAACCTCGTGCCTAGCCAAAAGTCGGTTTATAGCGTATGGTTAGGTTAAAGTAGCAAAAATGGAATTATTTCCAACTGTCCTGGTGCTTATTGCAAGATCAAGTGACGTCCTGAAGTTGCACGATACTGTGAAAAAAATCCTCACGAACGGAGAAGCGACGTGTCGGGTGGCGGCTTTCAGGACCAGTGGTTTCATTGAGCGCGCATTTTTTGATAAGATTTACATTGCTACCTTTTAAATGGCTAGTGTGTTTCGAAAGAAACTACAGATCCTTGAAGAGAAGGGGTATATGAGTATTTTCTTTATGAGATCAATTCAGATCACAGCAGATATGTGATGGGGCATCCCCAATGTTATTTTCCAGAACACGGACTAATACAATTTTAAGAATGGAGGAAACAAACTGGGGAAAATACTGAATACATTTTCCTGCACTGATTGGAAGAATGGTTCTAGTGATAATGTTGCCAACAATCAACAAAGTAAGTGCGTTGTGATGTTTCTTTGGAGCTGAGTGATGAAAAGGTTACGACAGCGGTTTGGATGAGCAACAGCTCTTTTGGAGCCCTTCGAGAGAAAGTCAATTATCGACAAATGATGGAGATATTTCAACTTATTTCTAATAAATGTTGAGAGCAGTAATCGCAGCTATCTGATGTCTCATAACTGGGTTTGTTCATCACTGTGAAAGGGAAGTAATTCTGGGCCAAAGTGTTTTTTGCAAATCACAACAAAACTTAACTAGTCTAAAATTGTCCAAGTGACATTTCTTTCTATGGGAGTGAAAGTAGCAAGGTGTATATACATTATGGTTCTTCTTGTCTGGAGTTCCATTCAATTCATCGTCTTGATACCGGAATTAAGCGATATATTGAACAGCTATTGCTGGAGTAAATTCAAGTCAGAGATCTGTGTTCACATATCAGGTGTTCACGCCGGTTACAGAATCACCCTCATTGGGTCCGTGTACCATCTTTTACTTGCACTGCTGACCATTAATAGCAACTGTTGCCCAAACTTCTCTGGCTTCATTCACACCAATTGTTGGCTTTTAAAGTTACCCGTATTCGTGGCAATCAACATAGTAGCATTCATAATACCAATCGGACCGTTTGCGTTCCACTTGCTGTATTACATTTACCTAGTTGCTGCTGTTCTCTACATCCCAGTCATGTTCATTCTGTCCCTGGACTTCAGCCATGCCTGGAAGATTTTGTGGATGCGAAGTGCGCATGCTCGCAGCGAAGAACCAACATGCTATCTATGTACATGGCTCTTCCTGATTCATTTAGCAACTTCAATTTTCTATGCGATTGCATTTGATCTCATTTTGGCCTTTTTCTTCTTCAATTCTGTGACTCAGTGCATCACAACAGTGTGCTTGCTCTCTATCAATATATTTCTATGTCTGGTTGCAGCAACTCTATCTTACTTTCCACACTTAAAGGAGACCAAGGCCTCGTCTCAAATCATTTTATCAACAATGGTATTCTTCGTTGTGTTCTTCACGTGGCTGGCATTATCAGACTCTGAAAACGAGTACTGCAACATGTTCGGTACACCATTTTCGGGTTCCAAGCAAAATATCTCACTTAGCTTTCGTTCAATATCGTTGTGTGTGCTGACAACAACGACCCTTCTCTTCATTCTACTTAGAAACGAAAACGTTTCTTATACATATAGCTTAATCAATATCGATGGAGAGACAGATGCATTGCGATGCTTCGGTTTCGCACGGTTTCACTTCACAATGTCCCTTGCTTCATGTTTCTTACTTATGGCAATGACAAATTGGTATAGTCCATTCCATGAGCTTGCTGTCGACTGGGATCGCGGTAAACAAAACTACATTGTTGATGTCGAAGAGTACAACTACTACAGGTTCGTTGCACTGTGCGTGGTGAGCAGTTTTTTGCCTTTGCTTTACATAGGCCTGCTTACTTTCGGAATCTGTCTGCGTTATCTAACGAAGAATCCGCTGCGGAAGAATGACACCACAAACTCGACAGATAGCAACGAGAAATCGTTTTTCCAATTGTCCAGCTACGATGAAACCACATTTGTCATCGGCTACGAGGAGGCTATTTCCAGGCTCCGAAAATCTAGTCACGCGGCGGCATTGACGAAACCGCGGGAGGACCTCGAGACAGCTTTAATTCCTTGTTACCACATTAGAGAAACAAAACTGCGATTTTGGCACTTTCCCAGACACATTAGCCAGTCGTACTACGGTGGACGAAATGGCAGTAATGCGTGCACAATTATCGCATTGATAATTGGTCGGCTGTTTTCAAGATCGGACGTAGTTATACCTCCGTTTGGCTATCTTACGGACACTTGGATAAACCTGTACGTATCGTCAATTGTGGAAGGAAACGCGCTTTACGACAAGATCCTCAAGGAGTTCGGCGTACTCGATCTCAGTATCGAGGAGGCTGCCGAGCAATTTGGCACCAAGTTGAATATAAAGCAAATCGGGAATCCTTTGCCAGTAACATTTGAATCGGAGATCGAGACGGTCCGCGTCGCATTTCAACTTCAGCGCTTTGTGAACCTTTGCAAGAAGCAAGTTATACTATTCATACACAGATATAGAACTTGCGCCTTCCTCATTTTTCCGGACGGCTCCGTAATTTTTTCGGACAGTCATTCGTACGGCGAGGAAGGTGCTTTGTTAATATGGGCTGCAAGATATGACGTCATACCTTTGACTGAACTCTTAAAGAATGTTCTGGGGACGAACCAAAATAAACTAGCTACGTTGACAGAAATCGAATATGAGAGTCGTTTTAGAATTCTGAGGGGAAGTTTGAAAAAAAAGGAAGCCAAATGACAGACTGGAGGGCTGTAGGTAAATAAGAGCAAGGAACGATGTTACAGCGATTCCACAATGTTTATTCAGTTGCAGAATAAATAATTATCACAGCCTCTAATCGAAATTATTTGATATGATATAAGGATTTCCTTTACGCTAAAACAAACTTGTGCATTTGTTAAAAGTACTTGCGCGAATGAGGAACAATGTATGGCTGGAAATCTCACAGTATTTACATGCGACATTTGTCACGAAATGCGATTCTCAAAGGAAACATGGTGACTGCAATCCTGTGGCCTAGCAGTTGCCCACCAAAACAGTACTGGGGAGAAAAAAATAGAACACACCAATTTATACGCAAGAAATCAAAAGAGCTATGATATTTGTTGCGTAATACTTCGCCACTATCAATCAAGTGAGTCCGTATTACATTGGTACTCCACCATTGGTTGTAACATAACGAGAAGCAACAGAAACAGGAAACGCATTGACAGGGGCAAAAGTGGTCAAAAAGTGCAATTAAAATATATTAGGTCCAATGCTTAAAATTGGTATGACAATTTTGTGAAAGAAATCGATGGGACCAATTGCTTTTGGGATTGTTTTTAACAGGTTTTTATGTTGATGCCGAGAAAAGTCGAGTAAGAAAAATAAGTACGCTGAAAACTAAATGGGTAACCGTTTTCACAAAAACGACAAAAATGAATGGATATTGAGTGAAAGATTAATTGTTCTTTGCAGTTTAATTGTTGAAATGGATTGTTTTCCGGACACGGCCTGGATCTGCCACTGGACATAAATACCATTGTAATCCGCATCGATCTTTAGCCATTAAAAGCACACATTCTACTACATCTTCATTACGTCATTACGGATAATGTGAGAAGCGCAGCGCATGCGTAACTGATCAGTGTGTGGTATTTGCAACTACAAACTTAATATCATCAGGCATTAGCCCCCCTACTTTTTGCAAAAAATGACAAATACTAATTAATAAACTACCATTAAAGCCTCTTTTTATACGGTACTAGCCCCCCCCCCCCACTTTTTTAGACCCCCTTTCTTCAAAGCTCTACGATGCTTGATCATCGTGTTCACAATTACCTTTTAATTACACATCTAATATGCTTTTGACTGTTCTGGTGGAAAAGACCCTTTATTCAATGGCGGCGCCAGCCACCAAGCCCTCGGGGGGGGGGGGGGGGGGACTAACCAAAAAAATTTAAGCCACGCCCTTTTACCAACAGGGAACGCCAATTTTATCCGAAGGGAATGCCTATGACTAACTTTTGTTTGAAAATTGGCAGTTTGAAAATCATAGGATTACATCACAAAAATTATGGTATCAAAATATTACCCCTCCCCCAACATTTTCTCATCAAATTTAGACGAAATACAAAATCGATTTTGCTGAGAACTGGGGGGAGCCGTGTCCCCCCAGTCCCCCCCGTGGCGCCGCTACTGCCTTTATTTCTTGAGTTCCACAAAACCAGGTTGCCATCAAAAGCATAGCTAGATAGCAAAATGCAGACTGACAAAGGGAAAGGGAGCAAATATAACCATAGGGAGTCCAGGGATGACCCTGTCCATTATTTTTGAAGACGCATTTGAGACACAGTTATGTCATAAGCTGTGCATCAGATTAGCTTTTTGGAGAACTTCTCAGGCACCATTTTCTGACATTTTAGGGGCATCCATTCCCTTGTCCCCTTGCTTTTTTACTAGGTGTCATGTGATGATCAAGTGCATTGCTGAAAAGCCATTTGCATTTAAAGCAAATGTATTTTTCCAAGTTTGTTATTAGCATTGAAAAGGTATAGGATTTGACATATATGGTGTTAGGCACATTTTGGAAATTATTAGGGGGATCAAAGCCCCTTAGCCCCCAGCTTCAGCAGTCCCTGCTATTCATCCTTAACAGTCTGTAAAATAAGTCTTTAAACTGGCTCAGATTGCTATACAGTTGATGGAGAAAATGTTCAAAGAAGATTATAAAACTGTGTTAAATACATATATCATTTTTTTTATAAAAAATTAAAAATATTTATAAATTTGCCAGCTGCAATGTCTTTTATTATCTATTTTGGCTTTCGCCTTAGTATTGAGTAAACAAAGGAAACTCTCACTGTGTGACACCCTCTTTCGCAACAGCAAATGGCTGTTCAACTGTGATTACTCTGGAGTCTGTAATCTTCACTGGCAGGACTGGGTGATCACCTTGACCTGTGGGGTTGTTCATCACTTTGTATGCTACATCCTGTTGGCAGATGTAAAACATATATCATTTTGTTTGTTATAAACAAAATATACATTATGCTCTTTAGAAATGCTGAATAGATTTTGGCAGGTGCAGTGAAATCAGGACCTTGAGATGCATATTTCTCCACATTTTCCAGGAATGATAAAAACAATACCCCTATAATACAAAACGGCAGCTTTTTTTGCTTTACCTTCCCAACTTTTCAACATACCCTTCCTTTAAGACAAAGATTTAACGGAAAGAAAGAAATAAAATTGACCACACTGGATACAACTGAATATAGAGGTTCTATCCATTAGACATGGCTTTATATGCACAATTCCTGTCAGGGTACTGTTTATATCAACAATAGGACATTAGCCTAAATGCAAAAAGAGAATTATGAAACTTTCAGAAGGCCTTGCATTTTTCAGCAAAATTCTTTCTATTTTAGAAGGTAATTGATATATCAGGGATACTGCTACAATTTTTAGGGGGCCCACACCCCTTCATAAAATTATAAAAATCCTTTTTTCCCAAGAAAATCTTTTTCTCTGAAATAGTGGTGACCTTCATTTACTTTCTTCCTTCCCATTGTACTGAACTGATGCTATTTAGGTTAAGAAAAAAAATAATTTTCATACCATTCCTTTCAGTACTTTTCCAAAGCATGTATGTTCACCATCTAGCCAGGGAGTCTTGATGAAAGTAATATAAAACTGAGATCCATTGGTGTCTTTTCCTGCATTTGCCATACACAACCACCCAGGACCATAATGTTTTAAGGTAAAGTTCTCATCTGGAAATCTATTTCCATATATACTGTAGCCACCTCTCCCATCACCAGTGGTAAAGTCACCCCCTGTGAAGCAAATAAACAATGCAAATAAATATGTGTAAATATATTTTTGCCTAATTATGCCTTAATAATATGGTTATGTTAATATGATATAATATCTCTAGATGTCCTTGCAATTCTCTAGTTGTTATTTAAAAGTCACTAGCATTGTTACACATGAGCAAGTAAGCTCCTTACTATTACTGCTTAAAGGTTAACCAATTGTTAGTTAATGAAAATCACTATTTACCAGTATGTCATTAAGTGCTTGATGTCGTATAACAGGTGGAGCTGTACACTGTAATAGCGCAGGATGTCGCTTCTCTGAGCTGAGTTTCATACTCAATGCAATCATTGAGCAACTTTTCAATTCTCAATTTAAAAATTTTTGTATAAAATTACCAAGTTATATAAACTTTTAAATTACCAAGTTATATAAACTTTTGTATAAAATTACCGAGCTATATATATCCAAGGTTCTTCTTTAGAGCTCTTAACAGGAAATGAGACTGCCTGAGGGTTTAAGCTATAACAGTATAGTTATAAATTCTAAAACACTGAAAAGTTTGGTCTGCGCGGGGAATGCGTTCCCCGCGAAATAATTTTTGCCCTTATTTCCGCCCGCGTATTATTAAGAATCTGCCGTAGATTCCGCGCAAAATATTTGTTTATCTGGTCATGTTCCCCTCGAATATTCCACTATTTGAACTTCCGACTTCTGATTACAAGAAAAAACAACTAATACAAGGTCTCTTCGAAAGTCTTTGCTTCAAATTCCGTGCACGATTTCGTGGGAAGTGTTCGTTGTCCGCAAATTTCAAAATTATTGTACTGGCATTCCCCGCGCAGAAAAAATACTTTACAGTCTGGAAAATCACACGTGTCAAATAGCGCATAACGTTGAGAAAAGTAGCAGGGGGTGGCAGGGGTTGACTGGTAGTAACGGAATAAACAGAGTCTTGACTAGTGGTCCATTTCGGTAAAAAGTAGCAGGGGCTAAGGACACCAGCCCCTCCCCCCTGCTCTACGGTGCCTACTCTGTTTGGTGTCCTATTCCAGGGGGTAAAATGTCTGATTATATGTTCTGAAGCATAGCATAGAAGTAGCAACAAGGGGAAAACTTAGAAGTTTCAACTACATCACGGCAAAACAAAAAACATCGAAATCGAAATGTTATAAACACTACCTTGCATCATGAAATTCTTGATCACTCTGTGAAAGTAAGAATTTCTGTAGCCATAACCAAACTACGATAGAAAAAAAACAACTTGAAATTATTACTGACTTTTGATCAGGGGTGTATGGCAGATGTGAACGAAATGCTTCGGCAGGGATAAATCATAGCCTTTTTCCTATCGATTGACCATTGATAAACGAAGTAATATTGCTAGATTGAGGGGAGTGCAGGCGAGGCGAAGAGGCAAAAATATCTCAACAAAGCAACAAGAGTTTCATGAAAAATAATGAAACAATGATCGCAGCAGGTTACAGGTATAAAAAGCACAACTAAATACCTCGTGGCCTGCAAGGGCAACAAAGTTTGTGACTGTCTTCGGGGCAATGTTGCCAAATAGGCCTAACTCGATCGTGCCGGCTTTTTCATTGCCGATTTGAATGTCCAGTTGCACTTTCCTTGTCACGATTGCATCTTCTTCGCAATTTGCGAGTATTGTAAAACTAATGATAAAATATAACGTCCAAAGATCCATAACTAAATAAGTTCAGACGAAGCACAAAAAGACAACCAGCTGACACAGGGCCAAATGAAATTTTTCCTCGGGGCTCTCGGAAACATTCGACAAACTTGACTTTGATTGGTTATTGAAAAAGAGGCTGTCCAATGAATGTGATAGTTTGGGTTGGATTTGTTCTTCTATAAAAAGGCGGGATAATTTGGGCTTTGGCAAGACAATACGAATCATGATGATACCTGGTGCTACGGGTATTTGCATGTATAGATGCTAAGATCAGGCAGCTTTTTGATCCCGAAGTGGAGAAAAGGCACAATAACTTATCTTCTCTGATCCCTTTAAAGTGACGATGAATTAAAAACCATTAAGCATACTAATTAATTCAAAAAGAGTTATTGTAATTCACTTGAAGATTGTAAAAGCTATTTAACAACTAGAACGACGAGCATTTTCCAAAACTCTGAATCGACTTTCTGTAAAAATCAAAGAATCTGATCACATTGTTTTCTATATTAATAATCTCAAGAAGAGTGCAATAAAACTTTCGGATGAATTGCATGAAATAACTTTATAAATTCTTCTTTTGGAACATTCTCACTTGGTGTGTACACAGAAAATACAATAGGGGATCATTAACAAGATTTTTTATATGATTTCGCCCTTTTCGCCATTATCATAGGAAAGACAAAGCTATTTGGGGTAGTTCTGCCTGAAAACAATAAGAACAAAAGGGATCTTTAATTTGAAACAAAGGACATTCATAACTTTTTGGGGTGGAGAGGGCCTTTGGAATGCAGTGGGACCACACTATAACAAATCATCTAGGGACTAAGAAAAAGTTCGTCTTAGAAGGAGCTTGATACACCGAGGGTTTACTCTACATGGAGTATTGCAAGGAATCCAGTGGTGTAACGGATACACCTAGGGGCCTTTGGGAAAATCTGAGACGGGCCCCTTTTCACGGACTGCCAGAAGGGCCCATTCAAGGTTGCAGAGTATGTCAAACACAATATCAAGGTTTTAAGGGGTATTTTTCGTCAGCAAGGAGGATCTGGGTTACATGCTTCAGTTGAAGAACTTTCAGACCTTTGAAAACAAGTTGAACTTGAGGAAAGTTTATAAAGATGGATATATTTCCAATAGTTACTGAATTAAGTTACACTAAACTGGTTTCCGCCACTGAAGGAATTTGGCTTTTTTGTTGTATGCATGTATGTATGTATGTATGTATAATAATCTTTAATGTGATTAACAAAAAGTTTGAAAACTTTTTTTCAATTTGGTTCACAAATTAAAAGTACAAGTAATCTAAATCTAACCAATAAAGAAATAAAAGTTAGTAAAAACCTAGTAAAATTCAAATAATGAGTTATAAACCTATAATGTTAGCTAGAAATGCTATTTTGAAATCCACCCATACTTATTAAAAGAGTCCGACTTAAGTTTGTCCATGAAATCATTTTTACATTTATTATAAAAGAATGAATACTGTTACTAATAGCGAGAAGCCCGTAATAAGCAGGGCTTGTTAAAGCTGGATTCAATTTAACATAAATTGATGCAGTAGCTGTTTATAGATTTACTCTTGTGAGTTTGGCTTGGGTTACAAGTGTTTATCTACTGAAAAACGAATAGAAAACATGCGTGATCTTACCGTTCTATGTTACACCGGCACCACCTGTCATGCGATTAAAACTCGACCAAAGTCAATGAGATCAAAAAATCAAACGATATTAATGCGAAAATAACGATACGCACTTTAGGAGAGTGCACGAAAGCCAAAATGATTTGTCGGAAATATTTTGATATTAACCTGGTATTTGCAGGAATATTTGGATTCCTGATTGCTTCTCGTCGTTGTGAGGATGCCGTTGTAACACACGAAGCCGCCCTAGAAATGACTGTAGGCCAGCGACCAGTAGGACGGATAGTTATTGGTCTGTTTGGACAAGTTGTACCAAGAACTGTTACCAATTTTGTCGCCTTGGCAAATCATGAGGTATGAGACACTGAATTGGTTCTTAGGCTTGCTGTATTAGAAACAAAAAATAAGATGAAACAAAACAAGTAATAATGATATAAGGAGAAGAAAAAGACAGAAAAATAAAACAGTGAAATTACAAATAACAGACAGGCCACATAAAAAACCAACGTTAAGAAAGATTCAATATTTGCCTGAGCATGAACAGTTTTTAAGGGGGATGATCAAAGCCTTTCCTAATTTATTAAATCTTTCTTTTTATGAAATCTTTCAGCCGGTTTACTATTTTGATCAAAGGCAGATTGAAGGGATTGGGTACTAGTCAAGTAAGTACCTTATAATGCACCAATAATGATTCAGCCACAGACACAAAATTCATTGCTTCTTCTTCTTTGTTCAAGTATGGCTTTGGCTATCGCGGAAGCACGTTTCATAGAGTGATCAAAGACTTCATGATTCAAGGTATGTTTCACTTGTATTAACACGATATCTGAATGTGGAACATATTGATTGGCTTTAGCACTCGGTTGTTGAAGCCCTTGCATCCTGTGAAAAAAATTTCTAAGGTTTTAAACTTGTCTCAAGGTTAGAATTTGATGTTCTTAAAATCCCCAGGACAGGGAAAGTGAGGGTAGAAATGGTACTACCTTGAATCGGCTCAGGCACGCCCAGAGATTTTCTAGCCCCTCTCAGCTCAGGGCCTAAGGCAATCTGCCCGCTCCCTTTTTAGGTGAGCTTTCCTAGGTTCTGGGGCTAATAGAAAGATGGGTCTATGGTGAAGACATTAAAACTTCGATTGTTATTGTTGTTATCATTGCTACGACATTTGTTTAAACTTTTTGCGTCTCTCTCAGCTCAGGGCCTAAGGCAATCTGCCCGCTCCATTTTTAGGTGAGCTGTCATAGGCTAGGGATTTCAATGTAGTTGGGGTGCCGATTGGAAATAATTTCACACCATCAGAACCGTAAGAACTTTTGGAGCCTGATCCTCAGAGAGTCAAAGAAAGGCAGAACTGTTGGGGGAAATGCAAAAGTTAATGGGAGATACTGTGTGTGTGTGACGATTTTCTACGTTCTACAAGAAGAGGGGTGGCATAATGTTTCAAGGAGGGGCACCATCCCTTCAAGCCAGAGAAAATGTGTACAGCCGTGGTTAAATAGTTGAATAGGAAGAGGCGTAGTTTTAGGGGGCCCTACGGGCTAAGATCAATATGCCAAGAAGTAGCCTTTATCTTCTTAGCTATTAATTTTTTGGTAAATTGTGTATGATAGCCTCTTGTTCTTTATACAGGACTGAAACGCTGTGTACTGTAAAAGCTTTCTACAGCCACGCTGCGTGTCGAAAAGTACAAAAGATTGACATTTAATATATTTTGACTGAACCTTTTAGGTGGAGATATCACAAATAACGACGGAACAGGAGGAAAAAGCATTTATGGAGCGCATTTTCCAGACGAGAATTTCAAATTGCAACATTACGGCCCGGGCTGGGTCTGCATGGCCAATGCTGGACCGGACACAAACGATTCTCAGTTCTACATTACAACAGCTAAAACAGACTGGCTTAATGGCCATCACGTATGTTTTGGAAAGGTCCTACAAGGAATGGTTAGTGTTTCTCCTCAGAATAATCTGTTTGTCTTTTTGGATTGGTTGAAAACATGGCCTTTAGGTTTCGGGTGGCTGGAGGAGACTGGAAATGTCTTTGAATTCCCAATATGTCCTTCAAAAAGACAATTAACCGTCATGTTCTTTGCTTTTTGAGCCTCCTCCCTGAAACTTCCCCCGTATCTGTGCTATACTCTAGGGCTGTGGCGGAGCCGCGGGGGGGAATGGGGGGGGACTAGTACCCCTCACTTTTTCAGAAAGTTGTTCCTTGAGATTCTTGCAAACCTGATGAGAAAACTTCAGGGGGGGGGGGGTATGTACGTTATCTAGATCGTCCCATGTAAATGACATTTTTTGGGAGACAACAGTTTCAAACAGGGAAAAGGGCGTGGTCCAAAAGGGTGTGGTCACTGACACACCTTTTGTCCCCACCCACACTTATCTCAGGCTGGAGCCGCCACTGCTCTGGAGTCTCCTTTCGAAAATAACCATTATTTCAACTCAGACAACAAAATCTCCTTCTTGCACATCTAACTACGTTTCAGAAAGCCATGACAAGCAAATAGAGGAAACATACTTCAAGACTGATTGCCTAAAAAGATTGAAAGTCCAGTTTCAAGATCATTCGGAAAATTAACAGGGGCATGGAAACGATTTACTCTTGGGACGTTAAATCTGGTATTCCATCTTTCGGTCTACAAACAGTGTGTGACACAAGGCTTTTGGGTGCCCAAGTGCCTGTGTTTTCTCCATTAAGTCTTACAAATGTAACTTAAATATAATCTAATAGAATAAGAGGGGGTATTATAAAAATGGGGGCACATGAAGGAGCACTTTTATGAGCAACAAAGATGCAGTTAATATATTTTTCTGGAAGTTAGGAGGCATGTGTACCGTTTCCGCCTGCTTCGTCTAAGTACGAAAAATATGCACTTCATGCACGACTGAGTATAAATTGTAATCAGAGTTGAATTGTCCTTTCAGAATGTAGTTGATACTATTCAAAACCTACCCAAAGACAGCAACGACAAGCCATTCGAAAAAGTGACAATAGTAGATTCCAAGGCGTCTCAAGTTCAGCCTTACCCAACGCCCTTAGAAGGAGTTCCTATGGCAGGTGTCAGCACAGCCTTTGGTGGAAACCCAGCCTCGTTCTCGCCTGAATCAGATTATTCAATGGAGAATACCCAAGATAGCCCCCAACAGCAAATGTCAGCTAACTTTTTGCAAGAGAGGAATCCAGCCGATTTCGAACAAGCATCAAACTACCCTGAGGAAAGTACAAGAGGATTTAGTCAATTTAGCCATGAAGATGGACCTAATGAGCCATCAGATTTCCAAGACATGAGAGGTGCCCCATATCAAAATGAAATTCAGCGGAACAGCAACGGCTTCGAAGATAACGTAGGCATGAATGAAAATTATTAGTACTAAATTCATCAACAATTGAGATTGACAATGTTTTTATAGGCTTTAAGTACATTACATAAATTTCTTTGTTCTTTAAAGAGTTTTAGTTTTAAATTCCGTCTCGATTAGTTTCTCCGTTTCAACCTTTAAAAACATAACAATCAATGCTGAAATTTGTTCCTTGTCCGAAAGAGTTGAAAGGTGGAGTTACAGAAGAACCCAATTTAGGCGAGCATAAATTGTCCGAAACTTTGGCCATTTTGCGTGGTTGTTTTTGGAAATTTTCTTTTCGACGCTAATTTTATGTTTAATTTTTTAAAAAGTATAAATTAAGCGTTGTTTAACCGATATATGTAACTACTTATAGCATCTATTTCCCTTTCAAATGTAGTTTCTGTTCAAAATATGACAATCCTTGTCGTTTTTCAGAAAATATTCTGTATTCCACTAGTTTTCAACGATAGTGTGTTACAAAGGGGCAAAATGTTATAAAGCCAAAATGCGAAGAAGTTTGAATTGCCGTACTTGCCGCCAAAATGTCAGTTTATGCCATTTGCCGCCATAAAAAGTAAATGCCGCTTTGAATGATCATAAAATCAGTTTCATCAAATATCCCTTAATCTTGTGTCTCACCCACTTATTTGCTATTTTCAGTTTTTCAAAACGTATTATCTTGTACCTGTAATCTTCAATAAATATATACTTCTTTTCTACTATATATATGTCAGTGATGGCGCGTACCATCAAGATTTTAAGCAATCCTATGTTACAAGCCCGATAAAAACCACCCAAAAAACTGCCCGAAAAATCCCCTTTAAAAATTTAATGACCCTGTGATTTTCATTTTCCTGCGTCCCTTGCAAACTAAGGCTGATATTTTTTTACCCCCAGTCGCCTCTTAAGTTTCCCCTTCGAAAGTGTTGTTTTCTATTTCTGTGTGTTTCTATAAATAAAAGTATGGATCGTTAATTTGCCCTTCGACCCCGTACTTCCCAGCCTGCGTCGGGCCCCTAAATTTTGCTTATCTCCAAAGCCACTTATTAATGGTAATCTTAAGGAGATGTATGCAGAGTTGCTGGGGGTTTTAGGTGGCCCTGGGGCAAAACAGAAAGACGAGGCCCCCTGCGAAAGGAGCGAACGAACAATTTTTTGCAATTTGGCCCTTCAGATTAATTTAAAACGCATTTCAGAGTAAACTTTGCAGTCATTGCGATCATTTCAAATATTTTACCATTTTTTAATTATACTTAAGGTACGTTTGATTAATTCCAGTCCTAAAAAGATGTATGAGGCCCCTAGACCTTCAGGCCCTGGAGCAATTTACTCCTTGCCCACCCCCTCTAGTTGTTCCTGGAGGAATGCAGGGGAAAGGTATGCTGGGAAGCGTAAAAGGTAATTATCCCTTTTTGCCAAAACATTGTACACCAAATTATTCTTCTACAAATGGATAAAATCCATTGGTTTGGAGTAGTGCCAAATTTAGTAATTCCCCAAGGCGCATTGCGGGGCGTCACGTGACGTTTCGGCCTTCTAATAACCAAACAGTTACATTGTTCTGGTTGATTAGAATAACAGAGCTCTTGGGAACCAATTATTCTGTTTCTTAAATTTCACACAGTACCGCATTTACCCATGCGGTAAGCGGTTGAGTCCCATAAGACATAGATGTCCAGAGATAGATCATCAACACGTGCAAGCAGAAATAGTGATTACATAACACATTTGTGAGCTTTAAAAAGCACATTTACGTGGTCCAATTTGTTTCACACATAAAGTGAGCGCGCTAAGTGAGTATGCAATAACAAAACATGTATGGTCTAAATTGTTTCACACATACTGTGAGTGCGCAAAGCAAGTGTGCAGTAATAAGGTCCGTGAGTACCGCGAGAAGAACTACAATGCCTGCCAAAAGTACTTGGAGCAACCCCCCTCCCCCTCCCCCTTGAAATTCGTTGCGTGGGCCCTGGCATAGCTGCGATAGAATGTAGAAATTACTCGAGCACCTTCTTAGTTCCTTTTGGAATCAAAAGCTGTATTAAAACTTTCCCCAAAGATGATTTGAGATGATTTATGAGCTCTTCCAAGTTTCCTAGACCCGCCATTGAACAATGATCAAACAACAAAACCACGCTTTGCTACTGTACACCTACTTTGCGCCCTCGTAGTAGATGTGAAACAAATTGGACCATATGAATATGCCTTTGAGAATTCATAGATGTGAGTAAAAATGAAAGTGTCCCGGAAACATGTCCTTAGTATCCTTTCAAATGCCATCAAAATTACTGTGACAGGACTTGGGAAGCTGCAAATTTTACCTGCATAAAATATATCCTTTGCATTCAGTGGCAGTGCTAGATGGGATAATTGGGTGTAATGAAATGGCGTGACTTAGGCCAGCCAATCAGTAATGTACAATCTTATGATATTTGACTAGTATCCCACATTGTTTGGGGAATATATCTTGGCGTATATTTTCGGCAGCCAATAAGGAAACTTAGCCATTTGGTAGAGATAATTCAGAAATGACTATCTTGATTAAAATTACATTTACGGATATTGATAAAACATATTTTGTCTCTTACTATATCTGAAGCTATACCTAAATTATGCTCTTCACTAAAATTGCTATACAACAACGATTGCTACCAGGGTGTTTTACTGAGGGAAGCTGAGCCCCATGCCCCCTAGATGCTTCCAAAAAGATAAAGACCTTTAGTAAACTTTACTACACTGCTAACAATATTTTTGTGACTGCTCAGGGGTCTTACAACCAGGGCCTCCGACGAAAGGAATGCCCCCCCAATCTTTTGCAAAACAATAGAACTTTTTTAAAATTATTTTGTTATGATGGCTGAAATCTCCCTTGCCCCCCCCCACTTTCTAACCTGCGTCAGAGCCCATGTACAACAGCACTCCAACCCTGGCTGCTATCAGCTTGTTGCAAGGGCTGGGGCATCAAGGGGGCTAAGGGGCTTGTGCCTACCCCCTGCAAATTTTCAAACAAACACTCTAATTTTCAAATATTAAATTTGGGAACCTATTTGTTTTATAAATCGAAAGCCCCCCCCCCCCCCCCCACACACACACAAACACACATATCGAAACCTATGACCCTTGGCCTATTGTAATAAAATGAAGAAATTTTAAAACTCTTGTTACGAATGGGCTATTTACACAGTAAATAAGGATTCTTGTGATAGTTTTCTGTCAACTTCCGGGTGTGGAACTCCTGCCCTCCATTTATAGTCTTTCCTTTCATGTGTGTTGTTTGCATATAGCGTTCCCATCAAGCTCCATCGATCACCAGTTCCTGGAATAATGTGTTCGCTTGGGCACAAAATCAGGTCAAAATCTAACAAAGTGTGTAGTTTTTCGTCGTTTTTCGACTGATTTAATTTCCCTTTTAGTCGTATACGTTTCAATTCTACGACGAAGTCAGAAGCTCTGCCAAGCCACGTATTGTATTTTACTATTGAAGTTTTTCTGGCAAATCCAACAGTGGTTTTCTTCCCCTCCTTGGTAACTGTCTCTGTTAGTTCGACCATCACTCGAAAAGGACTCGTATTTTCCTCGCCAGTATCACTTGATGATGAGCTTGACAACTCGAGATAGTCACTGGTATTTGCATCAGAGCGATTCTCCCGAAATCGTAACTGCAGTTTGTAACGAACCGTTCTACCTGGGGTATCGGTCGTAGCAAATTGTGGAACCAACTGAATATCAAGCGGTCTAGTCAACGGAATGTTTACTTCTTTGAAATGGTTACCGGTATCAAAGAAGCGCAAAGCGTTGTCATCCAGAGCTATATGGCTGCTGTTTTTCTCCATTTTGTTCCCCATAACAACTACGTTGATCTGAAGGCTAGGCCCAATTAATTTCTTTGATTTCCAAAACATGCATGAACTCGTTCCGATTGTCAACACTGCTTTATCTACCACAACTATGTATGATGGTAACGTTATGAGTAAAAGACGATTCACAATTAATTATTTCACTGGTATAAATCCCTATTGATTGTGAAAACAAATAAGTCCTTCTTGTACAACCACACTGATTTATGTATCTATTGTCATCACGAAATTCAATTTTGAAGAGACCATTATCTACGAACATGTATGCTTATTCAAATCAAGCATAGACCGAACCCTTTCACGTGTTAGCATCTGATAATCCTTTCATCCAGCGGTGGAAACATTCAAAAAGATTTGCCATTTCGTCTTATCCGCACTGCAAACTTTTATCAAAACATGTCACTGTCAAGCCTTTCTGTATTCTTAATTGTGTTAATAATCAGTATCACGTACGAGTTATCCACCCACTCTCTTCTCAATCAAAGATTAATATTGAAGTATGACGTAAATAATTAGAAATCTCCAAGGGAGTGGATTAATGTCTTTGAAAATTTTTAACCTAACAGTGGAAATTTTCCAAGTGGCCAATGTCGACGTGCAAAAACATTCTTTGTTATAAGAATCCGATAGGTTTTTAATTACGAATATTTATTAACTGCTGGCTGCTTCATAAATTTTTTATATTTGTGGGATGATTGTGATAATCATTTTTCGCTTCAGCACATGATAGGTTCTTCCAAAACGTACGTTCCTTTGATATGGTGTTCGAAGTTGACCAGTTTTCACAGTCTGACAATTCTTAATATGATTATGAACATCGAGAAATTATATTTATTCACCAAACAGACACACGATGTTGTTGAAGCCATGTTGTTTTTACTGCAAAAGATGCATCAATGTTATGAAAGATTGCCACTGATCCAGGGCCTTGACATACTGGCAAGAAAGAAAATTGACGCCTTCGCATTTACCCAATTAATTTAGAACAAAGGTCTATAAATTGCAATCGCATAATTCTTTGTACTCTAGAGATTGTTACTGAAAATGTCTTCGTCTTGTGTGTTTCTTCTTTGCACAGCAAAAAGACATTGATCAATGCGTTATCTAATGTATATGTAGCATTGTATTGTATGCCGCTTCTTGCTTTTAACAAATTGTGTTCATTACATGTGAAAATTATATGCTAACGCATGTGAATAAAGAAAAGATTCTTTCCCATGACTGCAAATAGAACAAATTTGCTACCTCTTTTGTTCCTGAAATCGCTATATCAAACATGTATTAACAATATGAAAACTTCTCATAAGAATTTTCTATAGAGCTCTAGATAATAAGAAAACAAACAAATCATCACATTTATTGAATGGCCGTTTTTCTGAGCTCCAGCATTCTCGGGATGCAGTTGCTGAAGCAAACACTTATTGATCGAAGATTACAAAATATTGCCATCATGATTTTCAAAGTAAAACAAAATATGAAATTTGAAATACCCAACGAAAGATATTATCTAAGAAATGCAGACTTAACAATTCCTATATATAAAACCGTAAAGTATGGAAAACATCCGTTGAGGTACCTAGGACCTCTTGAATGAACTAAATTAAATGAAAAAATAAAGGGCCAGTTCAAGTATTGATAATTTCTGCATAAGAAAAAAGGACCTCGAAGCCTTACTTAAAGTAAACTTATGCAATAAACATTTTAGGCTCTGCGACTTTTCTTGAAATTCTCACCTTAATATATTACTCTTTATTGATTACGTTTTCTTAATAAATTGTATGTAAATAGTGTCCCTAATTAGCAGAAATGCTAAATTAATCTGACACTGAAATAAAGTTATTATTATTATTATTACCTGCCTTCCTTCCGTCTATGCTTGCGACATGTCCTTGTGATGTAAGCGACGATACAAATTACAAATTACACACTACATCTTTTTGATACAAATTATGAGAAGCAGGGTGAGATAGACAGTGTCTGAGAATAAATCCTGTCCTTAATGTGGCAAGTTTTACAGGTTAGCTAAAAGCAGTACTAATTTCATTTTTTTTCAATTTCGCTATCTTGGTTGCGGTTCTCACTCAAAAATCCTTCATTACCAAGATTTAAATAAAAACGGTTTTCATTTAATACGGCATTTTAATCAAAAGCCGTATATTCTTTTTAATTCGAATCAAATATCCCTAATACGGCACATAAATAATACGCCAATTGAACCAGGCCTAAGCCCTCCTTAAAAAAACCCTTCTCTCGAATAAGCCGTCTCTATTTAGTAATCTGAAAAATAAATAGAGAAAGAAGACTACTAAACAGAGAGAGCGATTGACTTGTAGCAGGTCCAAGTGGGTGGGGTATTTTGCCATAGTGAATTTTTTCTTCTCCGACTCATTGTGTCGTGTGTCGTTACTTGAAGTACAACAAGTAAATTGCTGTATCGAAAACAAAAAGCCCGCCATTTATGAAAATATCTGAGAGGCGATGCTGTTGAGATACTCTGGTTGGAAATGGGAACTATTCTGCTTAAGGTAAACAATTATCTAAAGACATTTTTTCAAAGTTCATTCAGCAATTTTTAAAGCTTAGACCGATTATAAGTTTTTTTGATTGAAGGAAACAGATCACTCTTTCCTAGCTAGGCCTAACTATGCATAGGCCTAGGCCAAACAAAGAGCGATCCTCCCATTTTTAAATTTTGTTGTTGTGCAAAGCTTAATAAAATGGTTGATAGAATTGTTAAAAAAAGTTCAAAAGCCAACATTGGTTATATGGAAGTTTGTGAATCCTCTGTTTCTGTTAAGTCTTGGACGCCATATAGAATTTTCATTTGTTGTTGTACAACAACTTGTGTGAAAGTAATTACACTGGATCAACAGTTAGACATTACATGCACCCTTTTTATAAGAACAAGGAAATCGAGGTTCTGTTCTATTTTTCCTTATTTATTCTAATATTGTCTGGGTGTAAGTAAAATAAATTCAGGCACTACATTACTGAAAACCAGAACACTTCTGTAGCCCAGAACATACCATCAATGACCTTACTTGTAACACCATTACTGAAACTCAACGACAAACAAGAGAGTGTCCGACGAGCCAAAGAGCAATACCTTATTGGCCTGGCAAACACTCTCACACCGAACGGCATGAACAGAACCACTGACCGTTAACCTTACAGCAACATTATCATTATTTCATATTATAGTACTTCATCCCCATTGCGTTTTCATTCCACCACCACCACCCACCCTCTCTCATTCGCCACCCTTCCCTCCTCTACCACTGCGCTGCATTCACACCATTCCACATCAGCCAATCCAACACCACCATCGCCTCTTCTAAATGTGTAAATTTTTAGCCTGTTAACTTCTGCTCTGATGTAGCCCCGTATGCCGGGGTGAAATATTAGCCTTTACTGATGTACGTGTATTTATTGTTGTTTATTCTTGGCGTATTGCAGTGTTTCATATTTGCTAAATTTTCATCAACTTTTCGCCGCAAGAATTCCTTGGAGCCCATCGTACCAACCTGCTACAGTGACCTTTTCTTCATTCACACAAATATATACTGCACCTGACCTGGGATAAAAATATATCCTTAATAATGATGTTCTTACATTCTTAAATTTTAAAATACCTCAGTCTTTGCTTGCTCCTCATTTGCACTTAATTTTTTATCAATTTTGAGGATTCTGTTCTTGAAAACAGTGTCAGTTTTAAAGAGGCCATGACCCCAGACACCAGGGCTGACTCTTTTGATAGCTACAAGGGACCCTGCACCAAATACAATTTATAATCTTAGAAAAGGGCATTGCAGTCCTTTTCTCATTCTAAATCAGGTCACTAGATAAGAACATAGCAAGGTTATATTTTTTAATCAGAAGATACATTTTGAAATTCGAACAGGGTTTGAGATGTTAGTATTTTTCTGCCTCACATGAAAATGTAAGAAAGAGCTACAGTATAGTATGTTAATGTGAAGTGTTTAATGTTAATTGCAATATTAATTCTTTAGGAGAAAACTAAAAAATTCTGCTGAAGTATTAATAAGGACTTATATCACATCCTTTTTTCATGATGATGTTGACCTGATTGTAGAAGACATTAAAGTTTGCTGCACCCACCAAATGGGCAGTACCTCTGTCTAGCTGAGTTATTCATTGAGAAATATCAGGTATGGCATCTCCTTTGGACAGTCGCTACCTTAAGTCTCCTCAGTCACCCAAAAGGGCACAGTCTGTTTCACCAGAAAAAACATTCCAGTTTAATGAGGAGCCAAGTATGGCAGAAAAAGGTAAATATTCATTTTATCAAATTTTGTTCCTAGAAGAAGTTGGCATCAATGCAATCAAGTATAGTGGATTACCACTATTGAAATTACAATTTTTTTACAAGAATAACTAATTTTTTGCTGTACCACGTTAGATTTTTCTTTTAAGAACACAAGGTATAACTGAGCCACATTTAACATGTCAATGACTCCAAGGCCCAATCTATTTATTTCAAGACATATAATGTGAAACTTGCATTTAAAAATCTTATATAAACAAATTATTCAATTCTTAATGGAACCTGACCTTTGGATTAATATACATTATTCTTAAACTATTTTTAAATTTCAGCAATTTTGAGCCTAATTATCTTAAAGACTATATTCTTATGAAAGAGTGTGCATTGTAGGGTCCAGGGAAAAAGTTTCTGCTAGCCAGTGTTTGTTAAACCATAGGTTTTTACACAGGGAGCATTCCAGGGGACAATTTTTACTTATTAATACCGAAGGCTCATAAGTTGGGTTCCTAAAATCAGAATTTCACTGTATTGCCAATTTTGAGAAAAATAAGTTTTTCTTGAATATATACCTTACAAATTGATTATTATTAAGGCATTGCCAATGAGATGAGAAACAATCAAAAGGGGGCAGAGGATATATGATATATATGTGTAACTTTGAGTTCTTCATTATTTTGCAGATGAAATAACATTATTGAGGATCAAGTTATCAAAGATGCAATCAGAACAAGCTGAAAGAGCTCATGAATATAATGAAGATGTAAGCAACATCTTCTTTTAGAAACCACCTTTCATCTTGCATTGGGTGCTCTTATATCCTCATAAAAGTACATTATTTTAAAGAGGTGCATGTGTGTTCTGTTTTTGCCATTTGGTATTAACCAGGGGAAAGCTTAACCAGGCAAACCTATGTTATATATAATCCAGCCCTTAACAAGAATGTCAAAAAAGGTTGAAAAAATACAAAGAAGAAACTCAATCCATGAAATAGCAACAACTGCATGGTAATGCCTACATAAACGTCCTGTGAGCCTGCAAAATTTTGTCAATGTTTGAAATGAATGAATGTCAGCGATTCTTGTGTAAGGGCATCTTTAATAGCTCAGCAAAATTGATTGTTTCAAATATATTATTCTTATATACACAAGCTCTGCCTATTTTTTGGCAATAAGTATTTGGTGAGAGACCCATAAATAGTAATTTTCAATATTATTTTTATCTATTTATGAAAGAAAGAAAAGTGATGATAGCACCAATCTGATAAACAATGATAAATGCGAAATTTTGAATGCCAACAATGTTACAATTCATGTCTTGGATCTATTAAATAACCTTCCTTTTTATGTACAAGAAACCTTCATGAATGCTCAAGGTTTTCCTACTTTTTTCTGTTTCAAAATTTGAAGAACAATTAATTGTTTGAAACCTTTTAATGCATTGCAAATTATTAATTTAACATAATCGTATTGATTGTCTTATCAGTGCAAAAATCTAGAGGTACAAGTCACAAATCTCAGGACAACTGTTGAAAAGGGAGAGGTTCTTAAACAAAAACTGGAGTATGAATTAACACTGGCCCAAAGGTCCCTAAGCAATGAAAGGAGAAAATTTGCTGAGAAAGAGGTGAAACTTCAAAGAGAAAATGACAGGCTCAAAGGTATTTTCATGTCTTAAAATAATGATATTTCAAGCGTAGCTAGTAATGAAATCTCATTATGTTATAATTTTTCCATTCATGTTTTGCTTTCTTCTGTATATTATGGTAGAACTCAAAACTTCTTATCTAAAGCTGAGATAAAAATATATATATATATGTTTTGATGTGCCCTGATAAATGCTAGTCCAAGGAGAAAACTATAAAATTCTAAGAACGCAGATGTACAGTTTTGTCTTTTGCCCAAGTTATTTTGATGATAGAAATGTATTTTGATGGTTATATTTCATCTTACAGAAACAGTTTCGAATCTTGAAAACGAAATAAGTGGTTTGAAGAAGACTATTGAAAATGAAAACAATACTAGGATAGCAGAAGTCAAGAAAAGTGAAAAATTTGCAATGAAAAAGGTTTGAAATACTGTGGAAAATTAAAATTTACAATGCTACTTCCAGTGGCGGACACCTGGGGGGGAGTGCGAGGGGGGCGGTCGCCCCCAATATTTTGGAATACAATGGTCTTTTGTTCTAAAACAATGGGAAAATGTGATGTCATCTAATCAATAGGCTTGCACCCCCCCCCCAATATTTGAGCAAGTGTCTGCCCCGGGTTACTTCTTGCTTTTGCTGATTCTTTCAAAAGCTATTTAATTTGTGAATTCTATCATTGTTTTGGATTCTCACTTCGCTTACAAAACTAAAATGCACAAAATGAGGTTTGTGCCTGTTACTAGTATTGTCAACATTGTGTCCATCTACTGTAATTTTCTTTTCAGCACCCCTCTAATTTTACCCCTCGGCATCCAAGTCTAATTTTAGCAAGGTTAGGATCTACCCAGATTCGTGTGCCACTTAAAACAGGTTCATATTCCGAGGCTTGGAATAAACCGGCGAGTCGCTGACATGACCAAAATCTCACCTAGAGTGAGGAGAGTGGCCAGCTTTCTGCAATGCCAGGCATAGGAGTTACGAGGTGTTGTCACTTTGAAAGGCAGGACCAGGACACTGCTTAATAATCGTAGCCTCGCATTGGCTTACAAAAACTACCTTCGGATGCTAGCTAGCAAGTACAAACAGTTCATAAGCCAAAACACAGCGAAGTATTAGAAAGTTTCTGATAGGAAAAATTTTCATAGCCAGGTCAATGTATAATTTTTTTTGTTATTTTGTTGACATGGTGATATTTCTGTATGATAGGAAAATGAAATCATACAAGTCAAAGAAATGAATAAAAAGTTGCTCGAATCGGAACAAAATTTGAAGAAAGCACAAAAGGAAAGTGAAAAGTAAGACTTTATCTTTGTTCATATGGAATAAATCTCACAAAACTCTAGCAGAGTTTACAGTGAATGTTAGATTACGAGCGTGTAAGTCTTTTTTTAATTATGGTTTTTAAACTCAAAAAATTTCCCAAATTACTTGAATATAGTTTTGAGCAGGGAGTTATTTTCCCCTTGACCGTGTGACCATTGGTCACAGGAAATCAGTTAGAATATTTTCCTCACAGGAAATTCTCAACCATGAATGAATAATAGAAACGTTTTATACACTTAACAAAAAGTTAAGCAGGTTGGAAGGAATCTAAATGCTCAGAAGAAATCAACTCATTGCACTGAAAAAGATCAAAACTATGTTTCGAAAAGTAATACTGTGCTGAGGGAGCTCAAGGGGATCAGCTTTCGTTGCAAAGAGTGACAAATTATGTCATTACTGATATGTCATTACGACCCCATACCATTATTAGTGTTTGAGATATTTTTAAATGCAGGCTGTAAAGAAAGAACCAACCTCCCGTATCACAGGTGTATTTTTGCAAGAATTTCCTGCTTGTAACTCAATCACAACACTACAAATAAATCTCCTTTGTACAAAGTTATAGTTTTTGGTATGAGTCTTTCATAAAATCGCTTCATTTATCAAGACACAGGAATTGCCATTTTAATGCTCGCTCATTTATGCAAGAATGGCAATGTTCCATATTTCTTTGCCAACCCTTTGAAAGAGTTTTGACAACAGCATCCACTATAAGTGGGGCTGCTGAAAGGGGGGATGAGGGGCAAAATGTCCCAGAGGGCCTCAGGGTTGATTGCGCTATGTTAGGAATGGAATTAATCAATTGTAGCAAAAGTATGCATAAGAACGTAATATGTTAAAAAATTTGCAAGAAATGACTGCAAGGAATATTCTAAAATGCATTTTAAGCTAATCTTAAGGGCTTGGTGATAAATATTTTCTGTTCCCTCCGCTCACTGGGGGCCTTGACCTTCGGTTTTGTCCTAGAAACACCGAAACCTCTTTGCAGTTCTGATTATAAATATGGCAAAACATTTCTGATAAAATCTGTACTTTCATATTTTACTCATGTGACTCCTTTTGTCTTCAACAACATTTTTTTATCGCATTATTGAGGTTTTTGAATCATAAAATCCAAACTAATTTCACAGGAAATTTTTTCAAAAATTTTACGGTCAAAAGAAGTCTTGAAGAAAATAACACTCTGGAGTTTTAAAAAGAAATATTTTCTCAGCTCTCGTCTTGCCAGTGTATTTATCTTGAGTTTTTAACCTAATTTGCCTTGACTTGGATGGCGTTTGACTGAAATTTTTGTGTGCTCATGAAAACAAAAGAAAGTGAATTAAGAGTCGTTATGTTTTAAATTTTTATCTTCAAGACATCATGACTCTTTGAAATTCTTCTTGTAACATCCTAATGCAATATATCCCAACTAAAGCCCCCCCCCCCTGGATCCCTGATTATCTAACAGACGGTTCGTTAGAGAGTGGGATGTTTATTTCAATATACAGAGCTAATCAGGGGGGCATGCATATGAGGAGCGTGCGAATAGAAGATTTACCGTAAAGGCATTTTTCTGACCGATAGATTCTCTTATATTGTCCCATGGTAGTTATTTTGTTTCACAGGCTACATTGTTAAAGTGTTTTCGCATACTTTGATATGAGAATGACTCTTAAGGCTGGTTTTCATATAACGTATTTCGACGCATTTCATCGCAATTCAGGTTCCACGATTTTCACGTTATATGTTAACAAAAAAACGTATTTCATCTTAATTCATCGTAATTCAACGTATTTTGTCGGGAGAAACAAAATTGTTTGATTTCTTCCGATGAATTACGTTCAATTACGTTGAATTACGTTCTATTAGGATTATTCACGATAGGTGGTTTTCATAAAATTTGGTCGGTTTTCATATAACGAAGTAATCTTAATTTATCGTAGACTCTGAATTGCGATGAAATACGTCGGAATACGTTATATGAAAACCAGCCTTGTATTGCCCTGTTTTTCTCTGTTAACATTTATTTCGTTGTTAATACTCATTTTACTATTTCTAGCCTTATAGCAGATCTTCAAGAAAAATGCAGAACTTTTACAAGTAAGAAATTTATTAATTGTAATTTTAATCAGTTTTAAAGCCGCTCGCACTACTCAGGTGCAGCATTTCATATTAAGGGATATATGACCCAACTTATACAACTGCATTCAAACAATCTTTTGGTGGTACAAAACTTGAAAATGGCTTTGAAAAAAGCAAACATTTAGTAAACTAAAGCTTTTCGTCTGACACTCTTCAGAGTTTAAAACGTCAGAACATAGACCGAAAACTCTACGCTAGGAAATATTTATACCCAGTTGTGGACTATATACTCGAATATATACTCGGTCTATTTTCTGACGTTTTAAACGCTGAAGAGTGTCAGACGAAAAGCTTTAGTTTACTAAATGTTTGTTTTTTTCAAAGCCATTTACAACTGCATTCATCTAAACCTGTATTGTTACAAAGTTTATTTACAAATATGTGCTCTTTTGCAGTTTGAAAATTTACGTTTGTTTTTAAGGCGGCTGTTCCCCGAGGCTAGTGAAAAGGAATCGTTTTACACAGACGGTCGCTTTACACCGATGGGCATTTTACATAGGTTCTCGTATTACACATTTGGTCCTTCTACAGTGATGGTCATTTTACAGAGGTGGTCCTTGTACAGAGTCGGTCCTATTACGGGGGTGGTCCTTTTTACCGAAACGGTATTACAGGCATGGTCCAAAAAGCAGATACACCAAATACAATTCGCTGAAAAAGAATCTAAAAAATTAAGAACCTACTAGTTGCCGCCATTTTTTAATCAAGCACCTGGTGTTTATGATTTTTGTTTCGATTGGTATTTTTCCCTGAACCACCATATAAGGCTTAGTCCTCGCTAGCGACAGATCCACGAACGCAAATACAAGGGAATTATGCGCCAGTAAGGACGGGCTGGGCCATAGTAAATGGCGTGACAAAAGCATGAGGACAAGTGTATAGAAAATTTCCGTTCTTTTTCTGTATGTGCTTGAGTTACTATTTTTCTCTAAGGGCATTCAATGCACAAGCACAACTGATCCAATAAATTAAGCCGTTGTTACCATCGCATAAAGTATTCCCTTACGTTTTTGTTTCTGCTTTAGTCGCTAGTGAGGATCAAGCGTTTAGGCTGGTTTTCATAAATCGTAATTCGTCAGCGGTGATCCCCGATGCAGCTATATTCACACTGGACACGTCACGGTGCGGTGTGTCACCTAGCGTCACCGAGGCAGCCCTATAGAGTTCTTAATTGTGACGTCACAATAAATCTATTTTTGGAATTTTTGAATTCTAACCTCAAAGCATAAGATTTGAAAGTAAAATATTTGAAGTTTGCTTTGTCTCTGTTCATAAAAATATGAACAGAGACGAAATTACGGGGGTTTGATGGGGAAAGAGCCAGTGCACATGTGCCCATATCTCAACCAATTCGAAAAAAATTTCATGATGCTCTTTCAGGTTATGGGATCAAAATTCAAAAATTCTAAAAAAAAAATTTTTGACGCCATCACTTTAGAACTCTTCTAGCTCATCATCAAAATTCACCGTTTGGATAAGAAGTTAGTTCTGGTATTGTTGAGCCTAAACTTGGAATACGCACTTTAATACAGCATTCTTGGAAACTTGGTTTTTTGCGGTGGTTAACTTATAAGCCCTGATAACTAAAAATGTACACTGAAAAACCCCTCTTGCTGGATTCTATTTAAAGAGTTGCACAAACAGGCACTGTAAGAAATTTTTAGGTATGACGTGATGGAAAACATTGCCAAATAAACAATTTCTGCCAGAATAATTAAACTGAGCAATGTTCCCGTACGATAAATTCAGTTCAAGATCAACAAGAGGAAAACAAACTGGTTATAATTCCAAGGTTCTCTCAATCAGTGGTATTTGTAAACAATGAATCTTCAATCTAGATTCCAATATAACCGATTACTAAACAATATCCATATATTCTCGAAACATAATCAACTTTTATTCAATTCACGCGTTCGTATAACAAACCCTCTGCATTCAAGCAATCCAACAATCAAAGTCCTATCAATCAAAAGTCTATCCATCACAAGTCCCCCAACCTCGATTAAATCCCTTTATATACCTCACGGAAATAAACTAAACAATACTCATTATTTACTATGTGTCCTCCGCAGAGTCTTCATGTTTTCTAACATGACGTACTTTCTAATAACAGTTGTTGTTGTTGTTGTTGTTGTTCTTTTTGTTGTTGTTGTTGTTGTTGTTGTCAGTTAATGTACACGTTGAAGTATGCGATAGAAATCAAAGGCAATCTGTCACGACGTTGATTGGTTATATGAACAAAGGGGTTTTTAATTTTTTCCAGCCCCCCTTCAATTTATCGCATTGTAAAAAATATGGCGGAGCGCTGGAATCCTGTTTAGGCTATTGTTCCAGCTATTGTTCTCGTTAACCAATCCTCAACGAGACAGATTGCCTTTAAATTTGAATTGAATGAGATTAGAGAAGACACAATTAGAACGGATCGAAGTTGGAATTTAAACTAGAATTTACTTTATGATTAATCGAAATTACAGTCCTCTATTGGAATTAGAATTTTAGCCTAAACAATATATAGTTGCTTTTCTTATCATGTATCTGTAGTACTGAATTCGAGTCATCAGCATATAGCAATTTTGCATAGGCCCTACCAAAAGTGACTTTACCAGTTTTGATTGTGAGTTATCTCAAAACTATATTCCAATTTCAGATCAAAGAGATGCTCAGAACGACACAGTCCGCCGTTTGATGAAAGACATAGAGTTTTCGTCGAACCAGGAGGAAAGACTTGAATCTGAGTTATCTGTAAGCGTTTTTGCTTTACTGTGTGTTTATTTTGAGCTTTAAGCATATTTTTAACAGCAAAGGCATTGCAAGCTACGTTGTTACAATGTTTGAATTGTGCTTGCGTCAAACACCTTGCTGACGTATGTTCGAATTTCCCCCTTCTAGCAACTGCGCGCTAAAATCAAGTTGTGTCACGATTTCAAGATGTAACAAAATTAAAATTCATAAAATTGCTGTTCTTGTATGGTTTGTTGTCCGGATATTTGTGTCATATGAACAGGATCCGTATTTATGACTATATATGATTTGCTATTGTAGCCGATCTTTGTTTTTGGTTGTCGAACAATGTTTTAACTGTTCCTAGTAGCTAGCATACTTTTTTGGAACTGCATTGAAACTGGCCAGGCCTAGTTTATTCTTCTAAAATCGATAGAGAATACTACCCACTCTGTCTGCTATCTTGCCACCAGTGTGACCCCCCAGAATGATTTTTAGCTTCTTCTCATGTTTCCTATTTATGAATACAACTGTTGTTTCTTGAAGTAGATCTCCAACAAATGATTGAAGTACATTTTCGATTTTTACAGTAGCCTAAGTGGTAACGCTAGATTTCCTGTAAAGATCCTGCGTGGTGACGTCACGTGAATATTTAGAATTTTTTAATGTGGATCGTATAACCTTAAAGGGCATCATAACATACCTTTAAAGTTACGAAATCAGCCAAATAAGCACAGAGTCTTTCCTCGATCAATGTTATTTGGTTTCCATTCATAACTTTATGACCCGAGAATATCAGTAATCCGTTACCAAACGTCTAATCTGTTATTGGTCATATCTCATCCAATTTTGAATATCTGTAATTAAATTTTCTTAGTTTGAGACCTTTCTTTGTGTTCTTTCACGTTATATGGTCAAAAGACTAACATTCTAAAATTTTTGATCTTTTTATTCACATTTTTTTTCGGCCAATGGGGAAAATTTCAACCCGGGTTTAGAAAGGGTGCCAAGAATGACCTGTTTGAAAATTTCTCTAGATCACCAGAACCCAAATTTCTTATTGTCGGGTTGAAAACTAACCGGGATGACTAAATGTAAATGTCTCCTTAGAGAACGTCTATTTAAAATTGCTACGATGTAATATTTTTTTTAGAAATCTAAGGAGAAGTTGAAGCATTTAGAAGGCATGATTGAGTCCGAACGAACCGCCCATCTCGAAACAAAGTTTAATTTTGAGCTGCTCCAGGTAAGTACTAATAATCATTCCTTGTCAAATCTGAATGAATGGATTAGTATGGCCTAGGCCCTATGGGAAAACTACCTCTCTCTTGTGTAATGAATATTGTTTTTGGATAGTGTTGAAGAACTATCTCTGCGATTTCTGAATTCTAAACTTGCGATAGGGCCTAGGCCGCTTTCCACTTGAGCGAATTCTTCACTGATTTCGTCAGCGAATTCGCCGAGTGTGTTTCCATTCAGAGGGAAGCTGTATTTCGCTAGGCAGTTGAACTCCTTTCCACTCTTACTTCACTAGCGAATTCGCCGGTGTCCGGAAAGAACAAAACACATTCCAATTGCTGACGAATTCGCTGAAGTTTTCGCTGAAGCTTTGAGAGATTTAAAATCAGGCCGCGAACGCAACTCGCTCCCCTCTGTGTTTTGATAAGATGACGTCACATTTTCCCATTGTTTTAGCACAAAAGACCATAGCCCTCTAGAATATTAGGGAGATTGCCCCAACCCCCTCGCCCCCAGGTCTCCGCTACTGGTTTCACTGATTCACCGTATGCATAATGAATTGTAGAAAAGAGTTTTCCTATTGTTAACCCTGTACTTATTTTTGTACTTGTTATTTAACTCTGTACAATACTTATCTTTAAGGTTCGCATCCGAGACCTAGAAGGCAGTGAAGCATCGCTCAAAGACTGCAGGCAGGATCTTGAAAATTATGCCAGGGATTACAAGTACGGCTTTACTTTATTTTGCAATTCCCTGTCAATCGATTTTCCAGCTTTCATTTTCGAATGAAAAGCCACGAGACTGTGTTGATGAATAATTCCCGAGAGGATATACTCAAATACATCGTTCTCCCATGGTGCATTGCAGGCATTATATCTATCAGGTTACAAGATATCTACTTTTAAAATATTTTTGTGGTGTTGTGATGTGTTGAAGTGAAAAGGGATGAGTTTTTGAAGATTTTCTAGGGTAAGGAAGTCGGAGGCTCACATACTGCAGTTTTTGGCGGTACAAAATTTGGAAAAGGCTTTGAAAAAGCATTTACAACTTTATTTAAGCTTATCGGCTGACACTCCTCAGAGGATAAAACGACTGAGAAAAGATCGAAAAGATCAAGAAAGAAAATATATACCCAGTCCTGAAGCGAAGTAGGCCAATCAGAAAAACATATTTTCATCTACTAGCAGTTTTTGAATCGATCTACAAACAAACGAAAATGCGTCATTGTGTAGACGAAAGGAGTTCATTTTTTCTCTTGGATCCCAGTGGTGATTTTCCTATAGGCTCGCGGTACTGATTGGTCAACAATGCCGGTCATGTGCTTGCGTTTTTCTGATTGGCCTTTTTCGATCCACAACTGGGTATATTTATATTTTCTTTCTTGATCATTTCGAACCCTTATTCTGACGTTTATACACTAAAGAATGTCAGACAAACATCGTAATGCTTTTCTCAAGCCATTTCTAAATGTTGCAAATCTTGTCTGCAAAGCACCGTTCTACACAAATCGTTGGCAAACTCAGTTTTCTTCTTGAATTGATGAAATTTCTTTTTACTGATATGTGGTCTATATCGAAAATCTGAACTTCAAACTGACGTAGCCATTAACGCCTTGGTGTATAGCTTGTCTGAATTTATAGATGATTGTCAGCAAAGGGCGCCGGAATTTTAACTTGTAAGGTAACATCTACTCCCCCCCCTCCCAATGGTCTTTTTTCTAAAACAATGGGAAAACGTGACGGCATCTTATCAAAACAATAGGCTTTCCCCCCCCCCCCGATATTTGACCAAGTGTCCGTCCCTGTCAAAAAGTCTAAGATTTTATCACTTATTCACTGTTTTTTCTTTTTGTAGAGAACTGCAAAATGCCTTGGACCAGCAGTCGGAAGCTTGTAGTGAGCTGAAGAAATTAATGGAACGAAAAGATCAGCAGTACTCAATAGAGCTGAACGAACTACAGAGAGAACTGAAAGAGAAGTTCGAAAGAGAAAAACTATTGTCTGACCAACTTGATGTACATCAGACGAATTTCAATTCTTTACGAAGCGAATTAACAGAGGTATAGAGGTCTCACGTGTGACGTCACAAAAATTATTTTTAGAATTTTCGAATTTTGACCACATAACATGAAAGAACACCATAAAATAGTTCCATATATGCAAAATCAGTTTAATTTGTCAAAAATTGGGTGAGCTATGGCCAATAGAAGATTTGAAGTTTGCTAACGGATTACTGTTATTTTGGCTCAGTTAATAAAGTTATGAACTGAAATCAAATTACAGAGGTTTGATGGGGCCAGAGCTTGTGCTAATCTGGTGATATATCTCAGCCAATTCGTAATACCTTTACCTGATTTTGCAGATTTAGAGGTATTTCATGATGCTCTTTCAGGTTATGGGAAAAAATCTCAAAAATTTTGACAATAGATTTTTGTGACGTCATCACTTGACAACTTTATTGCAAAGATAATTTCAATGTTTCTGTTGTACTCCAGCTTTGGTAACAGCAGTAATATGGCACTGTTATACAAGGAGGAATAAGATTGCCTTTAGAAAACTGTCAAAGCTTCAAACCTCAATTAACATTGCTGTTTACATTGTTGGATAGAACAGGACAGTTCTTAGTTGCTACTCGGGGTTTCACGCTTATTGCCAACATCATATGGCTTAAACTCTAAATGCTTCATAAATCAGCGACAAGATGAAGTTGACAATCTGTCAATCAACAAGTGACCAATCAAAAAGCATGATACCACTAAGACGCTTATGATTGGCCAAGAGCTAAATAAAGGAATGCTAAAGCCACTTTCGTAACTGTCGATTGCCTTTAGCCGGTTGTTTGCAGACTGCTCGATGCTGATAAGACAAGAGCTTTACCAGCTTTGGTGTGAAGAACAGGACCGTTCTAAGTTGCATCTCCGAGTTTCATTTTTAGGCAACTTTAAATATATTTATACCTAGAGAGAGTTGTGAGTAGGTCTCTGAAGCTGAGAATATTCTCTTCTCTAAAGTTCTGATAAAGATAATTGTTTATTTATCTTCCAATATAGCTCGTTGTCGAGTAGGTGAAGCTGTATTCACCTTGTTGTATAGAACAGGACGTTTCTAAGTTGCAACTCTGAGTTTCAAACTTGATCCCATTATGTTGTACTTCATGTGACTAGTGTTTTGATGATCTCCTTTTGGTAAAGCGTGCAAGTCGGTGAAACAAATCAGGATCGAACTGGTCTACACACTAATGTGACAACTTATTTCACAATTGTCTTGCTTACATTACATTTTTAGATTGTTTGATTGAGCTATTTGCTATTTCTCTTTCACGTTTGCAGACTTGCTCACGCCATTTATTCATCTTTGACATACTTAAGGCCGATTTCCACTAGGCGAATTCTTTCGCGCGAATCGAATTTTTGCCAATGTGAGCATGCGTGGTGTAATGTTCTCAGAATTTGCAGAGAAAAAGTTCGATTCGCAGAAAGTAGATCACGGTCCTACTCTATCGCTTCAAACATTTATTCGATTCGCGCGAGAGAATTCGTCTAGTGGAAATCGGCCTTTAAAGGCACTATGTCCCGTCTGTCAACCGTTCAAAGTTGACAATTCATTCTGTGGCACGTTTTTGACTGAGAAAACATTGAGAATCAGCCTGATTGGATAATTAACAATAGGTCTATTGTATAGTCCAACCAATAGGAAATTTAAATGGCTATCGAAATGCATCGGGGGGATACAGCGCCTTTAAGGCGCGTGATTGCTTCATGTTGCTTTATAAACTCAATTATTAATCTTTTATATCGATGATTTCATTTCAAGGCCAAAAATCACCAAACTAGCGTCGAATCAGCGTACGGAAGTAATTTGAAGGAGTTGGAAGTGATTTTGGATAACTTTAGATTCGAAAATGCCAATGACACAGAGAAGACAGGTAAAGATACACATTGATTAATTAGCTCAATTTCTTTGGAAATAACGATTTTCCAAGCCTCTTCGGTTAGCTCTTCAATTATTTGCTAGTTTCGCCATGGCAATGATCTCCAAAAAATTAATCTGTCTATATAGTGCTAATAATCTTTGTCATTTTTCATTTACTAAAATTATCGCTGCAATAAAAAAAGCCAGAACTTTCCCGAAAAAGTCATCAACAAAAAAGTTGTGATTCAGGCCATACATCATTTTAGATTAAAATCGAAAAGCTACGACCTTCGCTTTTTCAAAGGCCTGTCTTTTTATAGTTGTTCTTGTGTTCACAGTGGAAAAACGCAAGAAGAAAAAAACCACTTGGAGCATTTTGCTAGAAGACCTCCGACACATGTTGAGAGATTACCAAACGAGGCTCATGGATGCCAACACCAGGGTGAGAACTCGACTTGTTTCATCTTTGTTCTCCCCCTCCCCCATGTCTGGCTATAGAACCCCGTTAGGAATTTTGCTACAAGTAACATTGGAAGTAAATTTTTCAAACGGAAGCTACCTTGGTTGCTTATCGGATGATTTTAAATGTGTTTCACCAAATGACCTTCTGCTAACTTCTGAAAGGTCGGGTTATAATTTCAGACTTCAGGGGAGGGGGGCGTATTCCCTTTGACGGAGGTAAGCCCCAAACGGGGTTCCTGGTGGCCCAAGCAAAACTTAACCGTCCCCTTGATCCCGCCCTGCTCTCGCTTGTCGTTTTGATTTCACACAGTTTTCTTTCCACCCCATTCCCCGCATTTCAGCTGGATACACTAAAAAAGACAAACGACCAATCGACAAATGATTGCCAACGGTTGAAGCAGAAGCTCAGGGACAAGGACAAAGCATTAGAGGTATGCAATTTTTGCTGTGATTTGAGAATCTAGCGACTTGTTCACTGCGAAACTAAAAACACCTATGAACTCTACGTGACGCGTGATAAAGAAGTTCTGTCTCAGCCATCGTTAGAACTTTCTAGAAGCTTCTACGCTATCCTTAGGCAGCTAGAAATAGAGCAGCAATCAATCTATACTAACTACGCGTCCTAGACTAGCTACTAATTACTAAAGTCATTAGCAGACTTACATAATCAGCAATTAGCAGAACTGTTGAGTGCACGTTCCCAAAAAAATTGTTGTGGCATTCGTTCCCAACAATTGTTACTCCTAACAATCTCAGAGAGAGAATGACCTTTAATCCGGTTTCTGGTATTCTCTTCAATATTTGGTAATACGTCTGGAAAATGAAGCTCTTTCCTTGGATTTATTACATCTTGGTGCCTAAGGCTGTCCTTGGTGTCATTAAATTCTATCTTTGTGTTTTTGTGATCAGCTATTTTCTCTCTCTAAAACTGAAGCCTAGTGCTCGTGTATGAATCAATTAATGCAAAATTTCACATTTAGTCTTATATTTTTATAGCAAGGCATTGTGGCAAAATATGATGTATATTTTTGAGTGAAAGCAGTGTCATATTATTTGTTTTGTTTATGGTTTCTCAATGTCACTTAGACTGTCATAATATGTCATATTATTCTAGCCTGATATTATCATTCGATTGGCCGCACCTATCAAGTGAAAATTCAAACTACAATTAGCTGGAAATTTAACCACGTGTTAACTCGAATTTTATTCTTTCTTACAAATGTAATTTTTGGACTTTTGTGTTTGTAAAATTGAAGGTTAAGGTCTTTCACATATTTGGAAGTTTTTATTGCTCATTAAACTTCAATGCTTGTCAGTCTTAAAGTTCTGGACTGAAGACATGTTTTTTTCTGACGACAGGAGTCTCAAAATGGATTGAAGAGCTCACATTTAGAATCGGCACGCTACAAAGCTGAGTGTCTGAAACTCGAGAATGAATTGGCAAAGTTCCAAGATGATTCGAGTAAGATTGTTAAAAAGTTCGGGGATCAGAAAGACAGATATCATCAATTATACCTCCAGGTATTGTCGAAGTTTTCAAAGTTTTCAAGTCTCATACCTACTGCAAACAAATGAAATTCAAACAGAACAAATAGTTTTATTGTTCAAGGGTTTTGCCAACTGTTATTAATGCCCACAATGGATTTGGCAAACAGATTTTCACGTAAGTAATCTAATTGGATGCAGCCATAATTTTCAGGAAACTGATCTTCTCGTTTCTAGCACCTAATGTAAATACACACTTTTTCAATCTTTTTAACTGCAAGAGTGTCATTCTAGATGGAAGATCTTCAGGAAACCTTAACAAGAACCCAAGAGGTGTGTATCTCACTTTCCACCTTCTTAATGAATTTCCTTTGCTTTCATAATTTCTTTTTCTCATAAACAGTTATTGCTTTTATAGGATTCCATTGTCAGCAGGTTAATGCACAATAATTTTATGTCACTTTCCATAGCCAAATTTTTTCTATGAGAAGTTTAGAAAACCTTGAAAAGTTTTTTTCAAGGTTGAAATAAAATAGAACAGGTACAAAGAACAATGTTTTTGCACAAAGGTCTCCAGATACAGTCCTTTATTACTGGGAAATCTGGATTATTTCAAATTTAAGATTTTATATTACGAGATAGTTTCCGAGAGCTCTGAAATTATCGTAAAAGATTGATTTATATGGCCGCTAATGACGTAAAATTATATGAAATTACATATGAAATACCTCTTGACTATTCTTTTTGTTTTCTCACAGACTCACGAGGTGTCCCTTTATGGAATTTATCAGCATCTCATCACTGGGCGTCCATTCCTGCAGTCAAGACGAGAAAACGTCATGACGTCATTTTCAGCGACAGAATTGAGTCAAATGATAGAAGAGCAGCTAGATGCGAAGATTTCCGCCTTGAAAGTTGCGGAGGAGAGAGTGAGAAAAAAATTAATTTATCATCAATCGTTAGATGAGCTGCCCAGTTAAAAATGGTCATTTTTTTTTATTTTGCAGTACTTATTTCAAAATCTTGGTTCATTTTTAAACAATTATTTCCTTAAACATTTGCCTGATTACCATATTGAGTTTGAAACTCCGAGTTGGAACTGAGAACCATCCTGTTCTATCACTCTGTACCAACTTAAAGCGAACACTTCTTCGCCAATAAAACAAAGATGGCAGACCAGTAAACAATTATCATTATATCAAACTAGATAATATCCTCAATTCCAAAGACATGACTACAGAAGCATGCAACTCTTTCTATATACATTTATACCTACATACATAAATTTCATTTATATTTGTAGTCCAGAGGCACAAAGGGGGGGGGGCATTGCCACCCGATGAAGGACTTTACCAGACCAACCTTTTCTAGATCTTTCGAGATCAGTTTTTGGCTTACAATTCGAATCTGGATGTTGATGGGCGGGAGAGGACGCTTTTCCGAGATTCAGGGGGTTTTGTTCAAAAACTGGGATGCAGCCTTTGAAAAAGCTAACAATGGCCACCCAAGGAGGGACTTTACCAAACCAAATTTTTTTAGACTTTTCTAGTTTTTGGTGTAGAATTCAAAACTAAAAGTTGATTGGGTGGGAGAGGATGCTTTTCCGAGATATGGGGGCTTTGTCCAAAAATTGGGATAAAGCCTCTGAATGTCCTATGAATAGATCAAGTTGTATTCTCATGCATGTTTAGCAATGAGAAATATCACCTCCAGTCGACAAACAGTAGCGCTGCTGTCAGCACTGGTGCTCTTGTCTTAGGGAGAGGGTTTAATTTTAGGGTCATTTGGTTTGAGAAAAAAAAATTAGATAATCCAGCTTGATCTGTGATTTGTCTCACAGCGTTCTAAGCTGAAGCCATAACAGACTTACTTTAGCTTCTATTGTACAGATAATAAATTCAAAGTCATAAGCTTCCGTGTCGTTAACATTATCCTTAATCTGCTCTGTCACTGAGTTGTTCAGTGTCCGTATCATCTTCATCATCTAAACTTTTTTGACAACAATCTAACTGAATCAATTTTCTTTTTTTTCTGGATATGGCTCTTTTATCTGGTCTCCAAAGGCTTGCAATATAGTTGGAGCGTTGGATGTGCTTCCTAATGTTGAAACTGCATGGAGGCATGGAGATAGATCTGCAGTTTTCTTGTCTTTTGTTCTTCGAAAAAGTCGTTTACCCCACACAGCCTACATATGTACTTCTTCAAACCTTTGATAACATTGGCATTCGGTACAACAGTTGTGCCAACCTAACTGAAGGTTTCTAGAAACTCCTGGTTGTCTTTCATTAAACTCCAGAAGGCCCTTTTTCCTTAAGGCAGAAATTACGATACATTATCATTGCCATAAATGCGTGGAGGGGAACAAGGGCTACTAAATGACGGTGGAGAGAACACACGCTGAAAGATCATAGAGCTTTCTGTTTTTACCATTGCCGTTATCTACCAGTTTATGAAGGCTGGGCATGTCACTTTCTAGAAGGATGATGGGAACTTCAATATCAGCAAATCAAAATTTCACAAAGCATTTTGTGTATGGACCCTGTGCGCATTCTTGGAAGTTTTCAATTTTGACTCTTTTTTCCGAAGGATCATCGTGAAACACTTCTAAATATGCGAAATCAGTTAAATTTGTTACAAATTGGTTGAGATATGGCCACTTGAACAAAGGCTCTTGCCTCATTAAGCCTCTGTTATTTGATCTAGGTTCGAAAATTCATGAAACAGGCCAGAATTACAGTAATCCGTTAGCAAGCTTGATGTCTTTCGTGGCCCACTTCTCCCTAGTTTTGGACATTTTTGGCTGATTTTGCACCATAAATGCATTTTATGCCCTTCTTTCAAATTGTGTGGACAAAACTAAAGAATTCTAAAAATAGGTTTTTGATGAGGTACACTATTCTCATTAAAGCCCAATCTCCAGTGAGAAAAAGTCTTGCGAAATTTCGCTGCGAAATACTTCACGCGACAAATTCCTTTGAATGCTTTTGTTGACCTCACGACATTGGAATGTAAAGTTTGGAAGCGTGACAAAGGAATACGGAATATGATTGGCTGTTGAAGGATTTCGCAAGCGAAAAGCGAAACTCATTTTAACTTTTTTCGCATAGAAATTCTTCGCGAGAAATCCCAGCAAAAGATTAATGCGCATGCCTAAGACGTATTGCGCGCGAACTTTTTCGCATTTCGCAGTATTTTTTCTCACTGGAGATTGGGCTTAACTGTGGCATTGTAGCTGAGAAATACTGCGCTGGTTGATTAGTGTTATCTCCTATTTCTAGAACGATAAACTTGAGGGACATTTGAAAGAATGCAAGGATGATCATGAAAAATTAACGCATGCGTACAATGATATAGTGAAGAAGGTATATACATTTAATGATATCAAACAATGTTTAAAATTCATCTGGTTATCAAGACATCTGGTTAATCTTATATATTCTGAAGAATGAATGAAATTCAACAGAACTCTAGCGTTTACTCTAGCGTAGCTGTAAGATATTTAATCCTTCAACGACACATATGTCAGTGTAAAGCATTATTCGAACAGAAGAGCACACAATGCGAGCAGAGGACTGTTTACTTTTTTATCGATCTCGTCTTGTCTGCGTTATGGTATTAGATCTCTAGTCGTGCTGTATACGGAACACCTTTGCCTGATTCTATTGAATTCAACGTCAATCTTATTATATTTCCATTTTGGTATAGATTTAGGGTCTATGCTGAGGTCATAAAACGGAATGAAGAATGCAAAAAGATATACTCTTTCAGTTATATTCTTTGCTTCGACGCAATGTCTTGGGTTTTTTGAACCACCCTTGTTTTCCCCAATTGCAGTACAGTAAAACCGCGCAAACAAGAACCTACTTTTCTAAAGAACAGACTGACTAGGTTCTTATAAATGTGGTACTCATGATATTTTCAGGGTGTGGTTCTTATCGCAAGGACACTAACAACTATGATGCACAAGATAAAAGTAACTAGATTTGAGAATGGCCTGACTGAATTTTAAATTGTAGAGGATATGTTATTTTGTTGGGGACAAACCAATTTCAATCACAATATGAAAAAATGAAAATAAAATGCCATGGCTCTGAATATCAATTAATCAAACCACAATGACGACTTGAAAACTATACTTTCTGACTTTGAGAATTTCATGATTTATTCAATATGATATACAATCTCATAAGAACATGGAAAGAAATCAGTCTGTTTTTGGTTCTTCTCTTTGGGTCTTATTTTCCATAAAATCAATCTGAAGGTTCTTATTTTCCTATGTTCTTGTTTGCGGGGTTTTACTGTAGTTCATAGGGGCTGAACAAATTAGCAAGGAAAGATTACACCAAACTATAGCAACGCAGAAGCCGATTTTCATTAGTTGACAAGTCTTTTAATTTGTATTATATGACCTTGATGTTTTTAATTTGCATCATTCTAAGGCTTCTAAAAGAAATAAAGAGAAAGAAGCTGAATGGAAGAGAATGAAGGCCGAGTTAGAGGAACATTACAAGAGGATCATTGAAGACACTCAATCAAAAACAGATGTGAGTTTTTTTGTTTAAAACTCGATTTTGTTATATGATTCAAGAAAAGTGCTGACGTGTTTTGAGAAATGTAGAGTTAGAATAAAGATATATGCATTGCTACAATTCTTGCCAAAATTGTTGGAACACTTGTGCAAAGCTGAAGCGTTCTTAAAATCCCCCCCCCCCTACCCCCATTACAATGTTGCTCAATCGGGCTGTTTTGATCCTGAAGGTGAAAATTTCTTCACTGAAAGCTGTATGAAAGTATTGAGAAAATAAATCAACATTGTACGGGGGGAGAGGGTCGAAATTTTTGAAGCGGCAGTGATATTTTGGTGAGGTAGTTTTAGACTTGATTTGTTTATTTGCATGCTGCAATGAGAAGGCGTTCCAGTTATTTTTGGCAAGGATTGTAGGTATAGCAGAAAGATCTCTAATGCAGAGAAATTTGATAGAAATCGGAGATAAAGAATGACGCTGTGTGATTTACTCAAAAAGAGCCCCAGGAAATTGCTCCTAATGTTGAAAATTGTGGGAAAGTGGTCAAAGACATTGTAGAGAAAAGGACAAATTCATACTCATTGCAGTCATCTTTTTATTCAAAAGTTTTACAAAAGCGTGGATGCAAAGATAGAAATAGGCGTCTCAAAAAAGACTTGACTCTTCAGTTACGTGTGGTGACGTAAGGGGTTAGCGGATGATAGCTGGTGTAAAACATGGAACCAATCAAATGCGCTATTTTTTATACGTTACTTTCTATCCAAACCTGAATATAAATTTCTGTCTGGTTTTAAAGTATTATCTGACGTTTTATGCTCCTAGGAATTTCAGTCGAAAATCAGCAATGTTTCATCAACACGAGTTTTATTTGCTGACTGTTTCTTGACCTTTATGGAGAAGGACCCTTTTAATTCTTATAACGATCAAATCGATTATATTCATGAAAAATAATGGGTCAGTTTTTTAATGGTCGATTGATCACCGACTTTGATTTTCTTTAATTCATTTGTTCTTCTTATCTAATTTATGAAGCGTGGATATTTTTCTTACATTTTCGTACTATATCACATTTTAAAAAAGTTATAGTTCCTCAGTTAAGAGTTTGAAATATGTTGAAAAGTTTGAAATATTATGTACGAGGATGGCTCAGTTGTTAAAGGCGCTGACTACAGACCCAAGGGTTCGTGGTTTGAGTCCCTGGCATGACCAAACTTTTACCCAAAGTGAGGAGAGTTGCCAGCTCACTGTAATTCCAGGCGGAGGAATCACGAGGTGTGGTCACATCGAGAGGAAGGACCAGGACACTGCTTGATAAGCATAGCTTCACAGTGTCCTAAAATCTACCTTCGGATGCTAGGTAGCAACATTTACAAAAATTACAAATTACATAAAAATTTACAAAAATTACAAAATATTTGCATGAATTATACCAATTTTCAAATGTTTTCAATTCACGGTTGTGTAAACTAGCTTTGTTTCTATGAAATATTATGTATGAACTGCATTTAATCTCCATTTTTAGAAGTCAAAGGCTACCTTGAATGAGATTTCCACAAAACTTGATAAAACAGTACGATCCAAAGAAGAAATGGAATTAGAGAACTCGAAGCTGCAGAAAGTATTAAAAGCATTTGCGCATGAAAAGGGTTGCCTCTTGCTGGCAAATGCCTTGATATCAGGGTCGTTTGTGTATGTCGTATCACAGCTTTACAACTCAAATGTCCAGAAGAGTTTAATGGAGAAGATGGTTAAAGAGGCTGCATATTTGAAGCATCAAATTATTGATCTTGTCGAGATATTGAGATCCGAAATGGACGAAGCAAATGGAAATATTCGACCAAAAGCAAGCACGAACCAGAAAAAGCTTCCTGGCATTCTCAAGTTTAGGAAAGGGGTGATTGCCATACTTGCTATAAACAGATTTTGTCATCATGCTATTTGTGCGAGACCATATCTGAAAGTGGGTCAATCGTCCTCTGAGATGAACAATAATTTTGTAATACTTTTATCGAGCAAACGAAGAAAGGGTGTGAAATTTAAAGGTAAGGTTATTTATTCAAAAATCTGACCTACGTCTTTGCTAAACCTAAAGTTAAACTTTAGCTTTGAGAAACCATTTTTGATAGTATCTGTGCGCATTGCCACTTAATTATTAGTTTACATTTAAATTTATATGGTGTTGTCAATAATTATGAAATGGTCTATAAATTGCTGAAATGGGATACCGGTGGAGCGGAGCCCACTCGCTACCATAAGCGTGGGGCCTAGGCCATGGCCTTTCTGGACCCCCCCCCCAGAAACTACCACCGTCCAAGCAAATTAAAATTGCCATTGTGCCCTTATTTTAAATTGGAGAGTGACATATTAGTTGGACCATGTTTAAATTGCAGAGACAAGTTATGAATAGATTATGTAATATGGTGTAAAGCGTGGCAAATGTGTCATCTTCCAAAAGAGCGCTTAAGTGATGACGTCACAAAAATATATTTCTCTACTTTTTGACTTTTAGACTTTTTGAAGGCTTGAAAGTGCCTCATGAAATACCGGAAAATAAGCAAAAGCAGTGAAAACTGTTGCACTGTACCGTAAATCCTCGAATTGCCCCCCCCCCCTTGAATAAGCCCCTACCCTAGAACGACAGGGGGCTAATTCGAGGATTTACGGTACTTAAGTCTCTGTTCTATTGAACCAAGCCAAAATTACTGTCAACAGTTACCCATCCTAAGATCTTTCCTCGCAAAGACCTCACTCGATTTTTAACACATTTAACACAAAAGTTTTGTATTCATAAAGATATGGTCATCTTTCTGTTATTTAGTCAAAAGTCAAAAATTTTACGAAGGAATAACTTTTTATGACGTCACACTAATACTGTTATGCCCTATCCAGATCATATTTCTTTCGAAATCCTGAATTCCCTTTTACCAAACCTTTAGCTAACTTTCTATTTACTTAGATTGCAATCAAGTGCTAATGTAAAACTAATGTTGCTTTTTCTATTTTTTCTCAATTCTAACCGATGTCTTTTTAACAGGAATACACCATCAACAATTTCCAAGAAAGCCTTGTTCAACATCTTGCTTGCAATCACTCACTAGTGAAAGTTTGGCTTCCGTTGTTATCCATTCAACGAAAAATCTCACTGAAGAGATAGGGAAGGTACCTGATTTCAGACATGTCGCTCATGGTGCAGATCGGGAATATTTTTATGGTTGGTACTTAGCCCAGCTATTACTTTCCGGGTTTTAATTAGAACTAAGAACAACCCAGCTTTTAGAAATTCTTTGTAAACTGCTTTAGTTTCATTGTAAGTGAACTGAAAGTCCAGTGACAACCCTGTTTCTCATAGTCCACCTTACCAAAGTTGCGAAACATGACACGTCTTACCACGAGTTGTGGTTGTCCAAGAGAAGTTTTCTTGTATCATTTCCACGCCCTTCTGCATAGTTTTAGAACAAGGTATTATTTCCCCTAGGCAATTCTTAGAAAATGCCCTATCCTTACCCAGTATATTTTAATAATTTTTGCCCTTCATACCCCTTGGCGCTACTATGGCGTAAAGCAAAACAATAGAGAATACAAGAAGCTTTTTTGAAAGAACAAATCTCTTCTTTATTGAAAATATCGTTATATCTAGCGATGTAAGATTTCGCATAAGTGATCACGGGCTACTTTTGATGTATAGCACATAGTTTCTGATGTTATCTACATGTATGAAATCTAAATTGATGTTATCTCAAGTGTTCTCTGCATTGCTGCTTTGATTATCAGATGATGAAGAGGAAACAAACGACTACAGCAAGAGACCTCTAGCTGTCAGCAGTATTGCTGATGAAGCAAAGAAGGCTTTCAGGAAACTGTTTAAGGGCCTTCACAAAGAATTCCCATCGTCAGTTTATGAGCCGAAGATATCAACTTATGAGTCCTCCGACTCACTGGCAAGCCAACTTCGAACAGGTTTAAGAAGAGCCCTGGCCAGAGGCAAAGACCATTGGAAGAAGGAACCTTACCCATCTTCATTGGTTTGTATTGCTGACTTTCATAGATATAGTTATTAGTGCTAACAGTATCTACAATCTTTGCCTTAATTGTTGAACACCCACAGATACCGTAAATCCTCGAATTGCCCCCCCCCCCCCTCGAAAAGCCCCCCCTCGAATAAGCCCCCACCCTAGAACCACAAATTCTCAATAAGCCCCCCCCCTCGAATAAGCCCCACCTGTTACCGTAAATTCTCAAATTGCACCCCCCAATTGGATGATTTTTGCCATTCATGGATGAAATTCATACTTTTGGTAGTAATTAATTAAATTTATACAGAATTAATTAGTAATTAATTAAACATACAGAAATTTATACTAAAATAAACGAGGTCTTTTGATAATGTCTTCTTAATGTCTACAATAATTTTATAAGCCCCCCTCGTATAAGGCCCCTTTCGTATAAGCCCCTCTCGAATAAGCCCCCCTCGAATAAGCCCCCATTCAAAAATATCAAAAATAAATAAGCACCCAGGGGGGCTAATTCAAGAATTTACGGTACACAAAATCTCCCCATTTTCAATGTTGTTTCTCATCTAAACCCCCCTCCCCCCATTACAATGTTGTCAGTATCAATATTGTCGGTAAAAATCTAACTAGGACTGCTGGACGCATAAAAAGTACAAATAATAGACTCAACATTGTAAGGGGAGGTGAGAGGGAAGAATCCAGCAACAGTGTCGATGATTTGGAGAGGTTTCAACCAAGGGGTTTCAACTTTTGGCTGTGAATATTTGGTGTTCCAACTAATATTGACAAGGATTGTATGTGTACAATTTTCTGGCGGTACAGAACTTGAAAATGGCTTTGACAAAAGAAAACATTTACAACATATTGGCTAAAAGCTTTTTCGTCTGACACTCCTCAGAGCATAAAACGTCAGAATAAGGGTCCGAAAGAACACGATGAAAAATATATACCCAATTGTGGATCGAAATAGGCCAATCAAAAAAACGCAAGCACAAGACCGGTATAGTTGACCAATCAGTGTCGCGTGCCTAAAGAAAAATTACCACTGGAGTCCAAGAGAGAAAACGAACTCCTTCTGTCTACACAATGGCGGCTTTTTCGTTTGTATGTTGATCGACTCCAAAACTAGTAGATCGATTCCATCTACGTCTATTTCAGATAAGTCTATTTTAAAGTATATATCGTGAAACTCACATTTGATTTGCTTTCCAAAAAAAACTCAAATAAACAAAAAAACTGTTTCTCGTTGAAGCTTGAGCCGTGCATTCTTCTTAAATGATTCTTAAATTCCAGTTCTTTTGAGCCTCAATATTTTTATAGACTACATTCTTATAATAAAAAGTGTGTATTTTTGGTGAATAATATTCCTATATAAAAATTGGCTTTAAATTATTAAGATTGTATCTAGGTTATTTCCAATACAATATTAACTCAAATATTACCGTTTTGCATGCCAACGTCATTGTCACTTTGTAGTCTCTTGTGGATACGATGAAGAATCAATTGCTGGCATTTATCGAGCGTCTGCATGCAGCTGAAATCGAAAGAAAGTCTTTCAGACATAATCTTATGAGACTCAATGAAGAAAGAAACAACTTGGAAAACTTCCTCAGATCTGAACGACAGCATAAGACTAACTTGGCAGAGGAAGGAAGTGCCATGCAGCGACAGCTGGACAAGATGAAGGCAAGGATGATTAACATGGTTGATGCTGAAAGGTACGATGCACTTTGTGATGACCTGAATGTGGCATTGGAAAGAGAAGCAAAGGCGCAGAAAATGCTAGAGGAATACACGAAGCAGCTCCAGGACCTTGAGAATAGGTACAAATATTATCTTCAGATTGATACTGTTGTTCATTATTCGTACCACAATAGATGGGTGTGGTTCAAATTAGAGATGCAGTTCAGAATATTATCCTTTGCAGCATTGCCTAATTTTCCATTTCAGGCTAATATTTTTGTTATTTATGTCGAAACCAACTGAATATAAGAAGAATGTTGTTTTCAAATATCAAGACAATCGCACTAATATTCATATTAGCAAATAGACTCAACGTACATTTTCTTCGTACATTTAATCATATGGCGACGAAATTGCAGCGAGAATAGGTAATAACATGACCTTTCGTAATTTTAAAAAACACATGATGTAAGTACCAATAAGCATTTGGGATTAATCGTTCTTTTCAATTCTGTCGCTTGTTGTGGAAAGGTATTTCAATCGATTTTAAGCAGAATGTGTTGTTTCTTTGTAGGGTCGAGAAGCATTCATCACAGGAGAAGTCCAAAGATGCAACAATGTCAGAAACTATGCACATGCTTAACAATGCAAAACATGAGATCAGTAAGCGAGATGAAATGGTAAAGAAACTTAGAGTTGATGCTGGGAGTTTGGAAAATGAAAAAATCTTGGCGCAAAGAAATCTAGCTGATTTACAAGCATCTTACAAATCAATTTTAAGGTAATCAAACAAAGGGTTTTTTAAGACAAGCATTTTGCATTGAAGGCTGGCATTACAGAAAGCACCACTTCTCTCACTTAAAAAGGGTAGTGTCGAAGCTATGAGTTTGCCTGGCCTGGTGAGAGTCTTTTAAGGTGGGCCGGGGAGGAGGAGGATGAAAGAGGGGGGGGGGGGGGGTTCAACCCAGGTTTTGATTACCCATGCTGATGATGTGGTATTGAAAGGGCCAGCCAACTTTTTGTGATTTTTTAGTAGACCTCCTTATTACTTTACTCAGCTCTCCTAGAATATCACAATTTAATGATTTTTTGGTCAATTTTAGAGTAGCTTCTCTGTTAAACATTGAATATGATAAAGATGTAAAGGGAATTTGACAGTTCCATCCCCTACCATAATATCATTCAAATACAATATATCAATCATTCATAAACGATGAAACAATCCTTGATTTTTATTGTTGAAGTTTATTTCATTTATAACTGTAAGAGGAATTTTTCTAATGCTCTCTTCTTAGTTCCCCTCTTGACAAGGTCTTATTTACATTACACTAGTGCTCCGAGGCTCTGCTTTCAAGCCTAAAGGTTTTGGGTGTGCGTCTTTTAATTTGGGGTATACAATGATTTTTTGGCATAGGTAGTCCCAGAGGATGCTGGTATAGTGGATTGTATCTTATGGGGGGAACTGACCCCAGATAACATAACCCTGGCTTTGAAATCCTTCTTTCCTACAGAGGTGTACAACATATTCTGGGTAGAGAGACACATCCTTATTGACTTTATGTTAACTTATTTGGTCTCCTTTTACCTCAATTTTGTCTTTCAAATATCCTACTGGGTAAATTTCTGTCCACATATTTAGGTAGAGAAAATTAAGCAACCACCCTTTCTTGCTGGCATTTCTCTTTAAAATTAAACACATGTAAATTGAACTTTCAAAGGAAAGAATTGTTTTGAGTTGCAAAAAAATTATCTAAGTATGCATCCGGTCTAGTCAATAGACTTTTAGCAGGGGAGCAGTAAACGACTCTCCTAGTAATTTCCATGTGAGCTATTTGAAGGTAAACAAAAATGGAAACGGAGGAAAATTGATTTCAAGGAGAGCAATTTGATTTTTAGAACAATTTAGGAAAGCAATCTGTAGCTCCCATCCAGCATTTGAGGAGAGCCTGGGGAGGAGCAAGAGCTTTGGCTGTCCTCCAATGGCCAAGCCTGATGCATGTTTTTTGCTAAAAGAAAGTTTTATTTAGAATTGGACAATCAAGCAGCTAGCTTTTTAAGCCTAAATGCATGAGTTTTGCTACTTTTTGGTTCTTTATCAAACATTTCGTGTTATGCAAGATGTTAGAAAAAAGATCCTACTTTTCAATGGTGCAACCTCTTTTTGTTTAAACAATTAGGGAACAAGAGATCATTACAAGTTATATTCGAGCAGTTGGGACAGTACTAGAACAGAGCAAACTACAAGCAACATTAAACAGCACCGAGAAGTTTGACTTTGTGTTACCAGAACTAGTTCTTCCAAATGAAGTGCTCACTTTGGATGGAATTCAAATTTCTAAAGATGTCCTGGCTTGTCAGGTGATATGGTTTTCTAAATATAACAAGTTCAGTTTTGAATAACTTTTAATCAATGTTGCAATCAAAGCTGGTAAACTGAAAAAGTTATAGAACTAGATTTTCAAGTGACAGCTTTGATTCACATCAGATAGATAATCATTGATAAGCAAATCTTTTATAAGATATGTATATGCATATGATGGAATATACTAAAATTTTCTATTGTACTTGTGATGTCATTTGTTCTGTCTCTGAATTCAATTGATATGTAGTTTTCTCCACGTTCTTGATTCTATAAATTATTTATTTAGTTGCACTGAACATCTATGCTTATAGAAATTAATGACCAATGGGGTTTGTCAAATCATAAGAGAAAAATGCTAGCAATGTTACAAGACCAGAGGGGTGTGATGGTACACTTGGTAAAATGTGGAGCATGTGGGTGAGTGGCACAACTTTGGGCTTGGATTGGAAAATGTGACAGAGTAGCTCAGTTGGTGGAGCAAAGAACATGCAAGGTCATTGGTCATCAGTCCTGCCCTGGTCATGCCAAACTGGCTCACATTTTCTCCTTTTTGTATCTGGTCACATCCTGATCTTCAAAGGAGTTACATAATTTCTGACTGCAAGTTCATGAAGTTTTTTTGATATTGTAGTTTGAGCAGTTATTTTATGCACATGCTATATTCTTATGCAGGACACTGTACATATGTTTTACCAAGCTCAGAACTTGGCACTTCAAGAAATATCAAAACTATGTGTTGAGAAGCAGCACTTGACGCAGAAACTTGACATCCTGAGTGAAGAAGTAAGGTCTCAGCGAGATAGTGTTATGCAAATCAGAGGAGAAATGAATGCACTGCAGCTAGCAAATTCATCATCTAGAAGAGGCATACCCATAGGTCATAAATCAGATGTCAATCCAGTGGGTCTTTTTATGGTGAATATTTCCTCTGTTTATAAAAGAAAATATTTTACTTTGAGAATATCATGTCTTGTATGATTGGTCCTTAATTGGTCATTCAAAGATGAAAGGTGCCAGAATGTAGTGGAATTGTTTGGTTTTATAAGTTTTAAAGCAAAAATATTGAATATTGATAATATAATTTAGATATTAGATATTAAAAGCAAATAAGTGGTGCTCAGACTAATTCATGGAAGTATTTTGAAATGCTTTATAAGAAAGTACAGTATAATCCGGTTATAATGTACTTCAAGGGACCAGCGTATTAAGTACTTTATACCCGAAGTACGTTGTAACAAGGGTAAGTAAAAATTGATTAAAACCAAGCACACCTTTTGCCGGGACCAAGCACACCAGTATGTTATATCCGAAAGTGCGTAATAACCAAGTATGTTATAACGGGATTCTACTGTATGTGTAAAAATTCAGTATTTTAGCAATTTGCTTAAATGCTTTATGATGTGTTTCATGCAAAATATGATATGTTAAGATTTGTTTTTTAGTTGGTATGATGTGTTGATTTGTGATATGGTAAATACATCACTTGCAATGTTATTTAAGTAGCTCACAGTTAGTTTAAAATTGTCTTCTTAGAGAGAGAACTTGAAGACTAATGGAAATCGAGATTTGCATAACAGTCATGGACTTCCTTCCAATGGATTTTTCCCACTTATGTGAGTTAAACATACTTTCTTTAAATTGTCAATGCAGCTTTTTCAAGAAAATTCTGATTGTATTTCAGTTTTCTGGTAGATTTTCCTAATGAAATCATGTTTCCTTTTTAGGACTGCAGATAAGAGCTAGCAAATGTGATTTCATGAAGACTCGGTTTATTGTATATATTTCAAACCTGTAAATAACAGCTATTTTACCTCTTATTAACACATTTAAAGGAATATGTTTTATATATTGTATGTTTCTCATGACTTCATCTCATATATTTAGAGTTTGAGATTATTTGTGTTTTCCTAGTGTTTTTATGTGACTGTTCCTAGGAAAATATTAAATGTAACTAAGCTCTAATGATATTTTTAGCAAATGTGTTTAACTACATTATTAAACCTATCCACTCCATATAATTATGTATAGCAAAAATAATTATTCCTCGTTACAATTCTAGCCTGTCTTGGTAATCCCAGCAGCTATATTGAATGCTCGGGGATTATCCTACCTCTTACATTTCTTGAAAAAAATGTGTACATTCTATGTGTTTTTGTACTTCACTTAGCAATTCTATTCTATACTATATTATATTATACTATACTTTACTTTACTATGCTATGCTATAATAAACTATACTTTACTATACTATACTATACTATACTATACTATTCTATACTATACTATACTTCACTATACTATTCTATACTATTCTATACTATACTAAACTATACTATATTATACTATACTATACTATACTATACTATACTATACTATACTATACTATACTATACTATACTATACTATACTATACTAAACTATACTAAACTATACTAAACTATACTAAACTATACTAAACTATACTAAACTATGGACAAACCAATGCTTAACCATGCTAATTTAATGCAAAAAACAGAAATTCTAGAGAATGTGCCAAGTAAAAACTAAGTAAGATTACTTCAAATAATTTAATTCAAGTTAACAAGACACTAATATTTGTTAATTCATTATATGTCATGTGACAAAACATCATAGCTTTTTTAATACTCTTGAGTATTTATCTAAAGCATCCTTGATTTCCCCGTCAGTCATCTTAGAAACTGGTAACGTGAAGTACTTCCATGAAATTCTTTCACAACTGTGAACATCATGTGCAACTGGTAAACTTAGTTTTACTCTCTTTAGTTTATGGTGACAATTCTCATACGCAGTTTTGTAGTCTAAAATTAAATTTCCTAAACTTTGGAAGGTTAGAGGCTTGTCCATTAACTCTTTTCTTCGACTCATCCCAAGAGCTCCATAATAAATACCATGATTTAGTCCCAGAACAACGTGTCTGTGAATGTTGGTGACAAACTTTGATTTAAAGCTTATAGTAAACCTTATGATGTCGTTCATGCTTGAAGTTAAGTAAAGCGACAAAATAACAGCTTCTAGACATTTTATAGGTAGCGATTCTTTGATGATTTCCTTGGCGACCTCTATCAAGCCACAAATGGGCCTATATTTTTTTACTTCAAAAAACTGCAGTCCAGTGTGATTGTACTGAAGATTGTTCATATAATTTTGTATGCTTTCAATTTTATCTTTTGTTGACATCAATGAACTGAAGGATGGAGCTAGTGGGAAGGCAGCTTTTGGCAATTCTAGATTCCCGCGAATTTCCTTCTCGTACTTTTCACCATCCTCGTGCAGTTCTTTTACATTTTTCCACAAAGTTTCAATAGTATTTTCAGAGAGCGGGAATCCATCTTTGTTGACAAGAAATTTCGGATTTTCAGGCGCCTTGTTTTCACTTTGGCCTTCTTCCTTCATCGATTCTAATTCGTTATATGTATCTCTGTCAGTCTACGCCTTCCATTTGCTTTCAACCAAAACATGGACGCGATCGCACGGCTTATCTCTGTTTCCATGGAAACCGTTCACTGTAACTTTTAAACGAGGCTCTCGATAAAAACAGGAAACCAAAAGGGTTTGACCATAGTTAATTCTATTAACTATGGTTTGACATTGGAAAATGTTTTACCCAACATCTATGCCGGGTACTAAATCAAAACAAAGAAATATTTTCCACCAATAGTACGACAATAAACTAGCCAAATTTTGGTTTCTACACGTGTTATCTTCCCATTGCCGCTTTTTGGCATTTTGTGAGCGTTCTAGAATCAAACCATGCATTAACTAAGGAGGCGACGAGCCCCTTGTGAAGTAAAGGGTAGGGCAAAAGGGGCTCGTGCCCCCAGCTTAAGAATTGCATTAGTTTAAATCGAGGGGCAATTCACTTCATGAAATTCTCGTACACCTTTGCTAGAAATCCAATTATTTTATCAGTAAATCTCTAGAAACCTTTTTGTCTTGGTGAAAATTTCGTATCCTAATTACAAGAGTGAATTGCCCTTCGGTTCAGACGGTCATTTTAGTTCACTTGAGGAATGCTCCATTTTCAAACACTGTGCCTCCCTCCCTGTGCTCCCAACTTTGAATTGTGATTGACTGCCTATCCTTGCTACTGAGACATCTCAGATTGCAGAAGAAATTAAAAACTTTTATTGTCATCACACATATTTATCGTCAAAATATTGAAATTAAGACAACCACATTCAGAAAAGCTCCAGATACTGATACTGAACCCTGGCTACAACTCATTGAGTTACTCTTTTTTATTAGAACCAGTAGATTTAAGTTCAGGCTGACTGTTCTTATTTTTTCGAAAATCTGAAGCTGGATTGTTCTTAATTTGTTCTTAAAATAATAGGATGTAAGCAGTGCGATTGCTAGTTTTCCGCTCTAGGGAGGTGTTCAGGCCTCATTTGCAAACAAGTGAGCGAGACAACCTTCATTTGCCGACAAGTTTGAATATTCACCGAATAAGCACCCACACATGCCTAAAAATCCTCGTTTTTGAGATAAAACATTGTTCAAAATTGCATTTTACAGTAATTTGTTCCTAATTCTTCATTTGTTCATAATTGTTCTTAATTTGTTCATAACTTAAGACAATTTGAGGCTCGTGTTCTTGTAGAATTGTTCTTATAAAAAAGAGTTCATCTTGACCCTTTTTGGTTCCCTGAAACCCGGAAGAGAAATTCAATAACAGACGGGGGTGACAACTGCTTATCTCTGTAAAAAAACCGCGGACAGACCTCAAGGAACAGGTAAACGAGAGTTACGGGTCTTATTTTACAGAAGCTTCAATAAAACTCTGCTAATACGTTGAAGCTACAAGGAGATTTAGATTTTTCTTTGGCGATATGAAAGATCATTTAAGATCGACGCCGGTTGTCCTTGGTTACATCGACAAGAAAGGGACAAGTTTGGAACGAAAGCGTCGTGTCAGCTATGATATTAGGCCAAGTGGCCGAATGGCAAGTACACATGTTGAGACAAACAAACCGTACTGCGACATTCTCGGTAGGAAATACTGTATTGTATGTAGCGAAGAGACGATGAGAGAAACAGCTTATGTGCAGTCGTTGACTGAAGCAGAAAATGTAATTTCAAGATCAGCAAATCAAAGTCGGATGTCGTACACAACACAGTCATGGCAACGATCTGATTATGGCATTGACATGAAGCGAGAATCGTGTTTTCAAGAAGACGGAAGGGTTGATCACCTCGTGAATTCAATGTTTCCTTTGATGTATCGAGCACTTTCATCGACTACGAAGGTCTCCAATGCAGGATCTGTAAGGCCAACATCGGATAGAGGAAAGATTATAAGATCTTTTGAGTCTAACAGTCAAAGACACGAAATACGCACGCATACACCAGCGTGTTCCCTCGACTCGACCATTGATTATGACGACTTTGAAGCAAATTCAGACTTTATCTCTGTTTCAGAAAAGAATAATTTCCCTTCTGAAGAGGGGACGTTGAATGATCAAGCTAAACTCTGTACCAGAAGCACACTTATTGGTGAAGAATTAGGTTACAGTGGAGAGCGTGACCTCAACTCGAGTGAGACTGACCAAGATCATGATACCATTGACGATTTGGAGACACTGTCGATAAGCAGCGATGTGCATACTGGGGTGAGACAGAAAAAATCAGGAAGGTCTTATCATGAGCTTGTTCGTCGTTCTTCTGTGGTTGGAAAAGGCATACGAAACCAGACGAACGAGAAGATAAGATTTCGTCTCAAGGAGTGGAAGCCTACAAAATATCTGCAGTTTAGGGTAGAGAGAGAAGAAAAATACATCGACTCTGGCTTAGGCACTCTAGAAGAGACAGCAAGTGAAAATAAAAAGAGTGAAACACTCGAGCCAATTTTGACTCTGGAGAAACTGAAACTTCCAAAGTACACACAGTCGATGTTGCCAATGGAACCAGTGATGTGTGGCTTTAAGTACATAAAGAACAGATGGAAAGACGAAGCAGTGTTTAAAAATAATGATTTTGCAATCAAATTAAACATGATTGGGAAGGACCATTGATCGTATGTAGCTACCCGCGTTCAATTAGAAACCTTCCCCTAGAAGTTCAGTACTTTGGTCAGTGTTTCTATCTCTCGAGTCAGAATTAGAAAACCCTTTCTCAGTCCTGCAGTGCTCCAAGTTTTCCTGGTTTCTCTTTAGAAAAGTGTGATGCCAAACCCTTTGGCAGAGTGTGGTATATCCTTATTTAACTGTTTTTAATGAAGCCTGTGGACAGGCTGGACTTAATAAAGAGAAATGACCTAAGTTTATTCAAAGATATATATCAGGTGCTGTCTTAAAAGAAATTTGAGTACAGGTTCTAGACGAAGGTTAGCATAAAAACGTTTAGGTAGATTTCCATTTCGGAACATGATGTAGTTCTCTGGACATAACAAGGGAGCTGGAGAAGCATTCCCTACTATACGACAATAACTGCCCTTAATCAATTTGAATATAGATACAATTTTTTCCAGAAAATTTCAGATTTTTAAGATTTATTAGAGTGTTCAATTTCGTGTAATCAAGAGCAATGAAGTGCGCTGATGTTTATCTATATTCCTTCTTTATGTCGAATGCATGAAAAACTCGGTTTCTAAGTTTTACCTGAGCGGTTTCTTTTATGAAGGCCGTGATGTTGACTCGACCGAAGTTGGAACAAAGTACAGAACAAATATGGCCATCAAAATAAGCTCCTTTAAACAAAAGAGGCAGAAAGTACTACAGCTGGCGTGTGTAAATTGGAGACGGGGGAAATACAATTTCATTTGTCGAAATTCGTACACACAATGAATTTTATGAATCGATAATGCTATTAACCAATTAATCATTTGAGAAAAATGGGAACATAGGCCGAGAGGCGATTTACTTATACAAACAGCGCACGAGTTTTTCACCAAAACAAAATAGGAGAAATGATTTATAGGGATTTTCAGACAAAACAATAAGATTTCCACGGAGTGATTTGCCCGCGAAATAGGCACTTCGTCTCCTTGCTTATGAATGCAAACTAATAAATTTATAATCATGATGTATTTTTGGTGGTCAGAAAGAATTTGCAGTTGATATTCACAAAGTACAACCATTGCACATAGGACTATCCCTCCATTAATGCACCTAAAAACATCGAGAAAATAAATGCATTTTTATATGAACCTAAACCCAGGATGAGTACTCATTTTTTCTTATTTTGCTGACTTTAGTACATAATTATCTTAAAATTTTTTAAACACAAAGTGCAAAGTATTTTTAGCAACACAAATTAAGCACCTAATTGTCTAAAAGAACCTTAGAGAGATCAGGTTAATCAATTTCGTCGTCACTAGGTCGATGTTGAGTACTCCAGTTTCTTGATGTTCTGGAAATTTCAATACTCATTGTTTCTTAATTATAATGTCATGAATGATGTTATGAAATGTTCGTGACCTTTTTTATCACGTCAAGAGACTCGCTTCCGTTCTGATGCTGTATGTGTGATGATATGGGAAGTGAATTTTTATCCCTTGTGTCTTAAGTTCTAGGCCAACAGGGCAGTCGTGTTCTTGGATTTTACAAAATTCTTTGTTCTCAGTTTTATCACGATTTAATAGTTTCTTAATTTATTTGCTTCGAGTACTGAAGTTTCTAATAATTTTTTCTGACTGTCCAGTATTTGTTTCTTATAGCCAGTTTCTTATAAAAAATGAGTGTCTTACATATAGACATTCTCATAATGCCCCTAAAGATGCTTCTAGAAATGAGCATTAAGGGCTAGAGTCTCCTAAAATGATTCATTGTTACAAATTGAGAAATAAGAAGATGATAAATTAATAATTTTAGTATGATAAGAAGTTTTACTAGCCAAAACATGACTTTTCTCAAATTTGCGACTTTCTAGTAAGCAGTAAGTGCCAGAATAACAATTTAGCTACACGAATTAGGGCCCAGCCCCCCAAAAGTAAACAGTACTATAGTAGTATGTGGCAAAATAGAGTTAGCCAGATTCCATGATGAAAATGTAGGACTGACACCACTAGACTCATCGCCTCTAGCAGTGGAGTCATGATTTCTAAGATGTTCTGTTTCGAGAAATCTTCCGGAGTTCTTGATTTGACGGTGAGTTACATACCATATTACATATGTACAGTAAACACCCACGTATAAGAACCTACCATTTTCCAAGTCAGCCTCACTACAACCTTGGCAAAAAATAACTGCGACATTTGAATGAAAAGGAATTCGCGTGCTATATCTTCATATTATATAAGCTGGTGACCTAAACCCCCTTCCCCCCGGGGACAATGTTGGTTAAGATGGTTACGGGATAACTACGGATTACTACAGTGGTTACCAATCTAATTACAACATTGATTTGAGGGGAAGGGGGGGGGTGGGTGATTAGTAAATAGCTTCTTTTTTGCAAGTGTCTCAGCATTTTTTGCCAAGATTGTAGGTTCTTATGTATTGGGTATTTCATAGGAAACGAGACTGTTTAGGTTCTTCAATTTTAATTGGTTCTTACTCGATGCAGGGCCTTTACCAATTTCTTTTGTTAAATTTCAAACTTCAAGTATATTACTTAATGGGGCTAGAGGTTTTGTAATTTCAGTGTATTGTATACTTGTTAGTGGAAATCCCTACTACCTACTAAAGATGTTGAGAAAGTTGAGCAAAAAGGAGTCTACCAAAGACATGAATTGAGACAGCTTGGAAATATTGAAACAGAGTACTGAATACTGCAATTATTTGGCTATTTTAAAGCATTTATAACATCAGTTGAAAGTTAAAAGAAAATGAGAAAGCAACTAGAGTTTTAATTCGATGTAGTTTGTCGATCTATACAAACAGGAGTCTATTTCAGATTTTAGGCTAGATGGGTTCTTATAACAGGAGGTCTGATTTTACACTTTCAGCCTGTGGGTTCTTATACGTGGATACTTACTGTAACACAAAATGTCATGGTTGTGTATACTTCGAGTTTAGCACTAAATGCGATCTTCCGGCAACTACAGTATAGAATTATGCACAAGAGAAAAACTGAACATCAGTTAGGAAGAGACTTGGTTGTCTTTTAAAAGAATCCATCATCAGAATCATGCTTTAAATCATAATAACATAGCCATGATTGTAAAACGTAGCCATGATTGTAAAGAGAGGGCAGTCCTGAAAACGAGGTTCGGATTTACGCTGCTAGAAAGGATCCGTCATTCTTCGTCAAGAAAGGGATAAGCGTGCTTTTTGAATACTTCAATTTGTTAGGAGGAAGGGGAGAGGGGAGGGAAGGGGAGAAAAGGAGGTGAGGAGAAAAGGAGGGGAGAAGGGAGAGGGGAGCAGAGGTGAAGGGGGCTAGTCGCGCTGCCTCATCTTACCCTTTGACTGCTTTTGTGGATGAAAAATAACAATGTTCAATTAGCGAAGGAAAGAAACGTAAAAGCTACTCAAGAAGTTAAAAGGAACTAACTTTCTAAATCATGATAAATTCTATGCTAAATTGAAATGTATAAAAGTGTATGTTCATGCATCATAGTAATTTGCTGTTTGATTTTTCTATCTAATCGCTTACAAAAATAATATAAACCAAACGTTTTTAAAATACACAGGCGTTGAAGATTCTAAGCTATTTAAGCTGATTAGTATACCTGGCGAGGAAAACTGGGGGGATAACTGGCGGGGATAACTGGCGGGGATAACTGGCGGGGATAACTTGCGGGGATAACTTGCAAGGATAACTGGCGAGGAGAGCTGGCAAGTGCAAGGAAGCCAGGTATTTATACCCCCAAATAATTAAAAAAACAACAAAAAAACCATCCAATGATTGGAGAATTGTTTGAGCTTATTGCTCTATAAGCGATATTGCATAAATAGCGACACGGTCAGAAAATCAAAGCGATTTTATTTGACAGTATCCCCATTCTCAATGTTATAAGCCTTGCTGCACCTTATTCAACCGCTAAAATGGGATTTCCCAGCATGGGGAAGGAGGTAAGATTATTTTTTATGTAAATATTATGTTGGTATAAATCTTTTGCAAATTAAACATGTTCTTTTATCAATATGCTAGAAGATCGGTAAAAGGAAGAATCGTGCAATCTGAAAGTAGGTAGACCAAAAGTTTGAGCTTTCTCGTACGCAAAGCAAGACGATACCTGTGCAGGTAGGGCCTAAATAGCCTGTCTTAAACTTACTTCTAAACTTAAATTCCTGCTGAACGGTTGCGAATAAAATTAAATGCTTACTGTTTTGTATAAACCATAGATATTGAACCATAAATGAACTAAATCTTACAAATAATATCCGAAGTATGCTGAACAGAAACGTTACTCACGAGGCAATGTTTACAACTTCAAGTCGTCGTCGTGGGAAGTTGAGTCTTCAAAGAACCCTGCCGCTTGCTCTCAGTCTCCATTGCTTTCTGCTGTAGCACCCTCGATTTTAATGCTGAAAATATGCATGATATTTAGTTAACTGTGCCATGCAGGAAATAGGAGGGCGTGATATTTTAGTTTCGAACGAAGATAAATTAGAAGATAATAGCCTTTGGTTGCATATGATTGTGGAGTTAGGAATTTGACATCATGGGAAATGGCTGAAGAAATATGCTGTCTCTGGGGACAGTATATACAATGCATCGTTGCCAATTTGCCATCTCATAAGGCCCTTAGAGGTTTATAACGTGAAACAAAATCAATCAGTGTCGGTTCACGCCGGATCGAGTTTCCTTCGGGACCGAGTTTGAATCAGACCACCGGGAAATCCTCTCGTCCCGCGCTCAACTTAGGTTCAGATTAAAAGGTCCACCTTGAAAATCAAATATGCCTGTTGAAAGGAAAAATGTCTTGAATCCAGGGTGAGAAACAGGAGTGAAAAATATGAGAGTGAGTGAAAATGGGAGTGAAAATAATCAGAGAAGAGACTTTCCCAGGTGCATAAATGAATGGGAACTGAAATTAAAAACGCCGTAAATTTCAACCCAAGTTGAAATTTAACCCCACCTTGTTTGTTAGCTTGTTTGTACCTCGTCAAATATTGTATGAGAGTAAAAGTTTACTAATAAATTCTTTCTATTATACTTGCCTTATGTACTTTATATTAGGTTTAAAACAGGGTTTTCTTTGCATAGTAAAATATCTATGCTATTAAGACTATTTGTTTTCAGGACAAGGTTATTTGGCCTTGTAAATACATTTGTTCACGATTGTTGTGGCTAGGTTAACTTAAACCCAAAAATTGTTAAATTTGATAGTCACAAAAATTTTTATCGATTCAACAGTTTTGAACAATTTTAAGGTTCATTAGTTAAGTATTCATAGCTTCTATTAAAAGATAGAAATTGATTTTCCGTAAAAATAGGCACATTACATTCTGCTTACAAGAATGTTTCATGAATGAACAATCGAAACGAGTAAATAAACGGATAAATACTTAAATAATAAATACATGAAAAAAATAGAACTTTTAAATAGAACAAATAAATAATATTGTAAAATCCAACCTATAATCCGATTTTTCGTCGTCTCTCTCTTCTGCATTAAAACATGGCTCCCTGAAATATTCATGTCGCAGTTTTATACTGTATGACTGACTTAGTTTTAAAAGACCGATGCAAAAATTCTTCCCCATTTCTTCCAGTTCGCGTGTCCCAAAATGATTTCCCTAGAAAAGAAATTGAAAATGCAAACAAATTTATGTGGTTCCAGCAGATGTATATATCCTACATTGCAACTAGGTCGAAATGTTCATAGAAGTTTTCCATTACTGAATATTCACATAGACCGGCGATATTTTCGTGACACATTTTGAAAAACCTGTCTAATTTAGCCTGGTGATTGTCTGTGACACAGGCCAGGTTAATTTGGCTAAATTTCAGGATTATGTTATTAATATACGGCTAAATGCTCCGCCATTTTACTCCCTGAATGCTAATTTTAATCCTCATTGACAGCGGAGAAGGGGAGAAAAACCTTTTCTTTAAAAAATATTTCAGTTGATAAACGATTGGACAAAGGCAAATATTACTTTGCGTACAGTTTAATGTAAAATACGATGCCTTTTCTCAACGTACAACAGGTCCGTATACAGGATTCCAGAGGGGTTCCTCCCTCTGTTGTGAAGGATACAGAGAATTCTCGATTAGGGTCCAGGGCTCCGGAACACATGGCGAGAAGGTCACACCATATTTGGCGTTTCCGGCATCCCTTCATATTACGCCCTCTCATCAATAGTATTGATTAGTTAGGAGCACGAGGCAGGAAGAGAGGTTCTATTCCTTGAATATACAGAATTATATATATATATATATATATTTATTATAATCTTATTCCAAGACATGTCTCTTTCTGTGGTGTACATCTATGTATCGCCCAAGTCAATACAGCCTCAGTGGCGAAAAAGACAACATTTCAGTGTCATTGTCTTATCATTGAATAAAGTAACCGATGTCTCAGTCAAAAAGGGGGAGGGGGTATCCACATTTAATGCCCCTCTTTGTTTAAATGGAATAATGGAATAGAAAATAAATGTAATAGAATTGAATGGAATATACATTGAAGATGTGTTGTTAATAAAATTGGAGGACCAACCAGAAGCACTTAGGAGGATTTCTAACAGTACACCAGCCAACACAAATTGTGGTAGGGGAAAAGGGGTCTTACCTTATAAGGACCCTGGTCTGCCCCACAATATGTCGATTCCATAGTGTAACTTCTGACAACCCCAAGTTCTTTGAACACCACAATCCTTGCCGTGGCCTCCTTTGATTTCTCCATTATATAATTGCAACTTTGAATTGAAAATGCTGGAGCAATGGCGTTCAATATTCTTGGAAGAGCCTAAAAGGGGAAAATTAGAATGCTTATTTTCTCACATTAGATGAAAATAGGTATCCGTAATAATTCATGTGTGGATAGCTGCTCGAATTTGCCCGCTGCAGTGTGTGAGTAAACAAAACAAAAATTGATACGATATGAAGTTGGAAAGGAGATTATATTCATCTCAACAAAGAAAGCGTAAACTCAGGGAGAAACAAAAGAAGATAGGAGAACGATAAGGTTTAACAGACAGCTCTGTCTGTCTTCTTTTATCTATCTCAATTTTAACGGGTCTCTAGAAACATTTTCCCTCAATATTACTTTTTCTAGCAACTAAAAAATTGCTAGTGTTCACAAGGGACGGCTAGAAACATTTTTTTAAATTTTGATATGTTAAAAGTCCAAGAGAATGGAAGTCAGCTCCTCATTTGCAATGAAGGGGAAGTTTTCGTTAACGGAAGCCTTTAAATTTAGGACATCTCGCAGAAACGGACGCCTCTGACTTTCCTTGTAGTGTTGCTAATTAATTTATAAGTAGAGTACAATGTAGTTTATATAGTAATATTTTAAATGAATATATATTTGTATGAATAAAGAAAAATCATGGTATGTAGTTAGCGATTGCAAAAAACCTCTAATCATTTTAAAACTAAAACATAGTTGGAGAATTTAAAACTTTACATCAGAGCTTACTGGTTAGCAAGAACACGAAATAAATGCATTATTCTGGAAAAATTACTGAGTAACTGAATTTTCAGCACTTTTACCTTTTAGTTTTAAACATAACTATAACAAACTTTTGTATCAGTATTTTTCGTTTCTCTCATAGAATCAAATTTTGATCTTTAAAAAAAAACTTTCAAACACTGCAACTAAACGTAAGTATACTCAACGATTACATTATGATTGCAACTCAGAGGGCAAAATTAAAACTGCTCATTCAATGGTACGTCAGACTTTGAAAGGTGACCTCTTTGGTATTAATTTTACCGTGCGTTCTAACCACTTAATTGGTAATTTTCTGGCATAAGTCATCAACTGCTAAACAATTAAAGCTCTCTTGAATAAATAAAACTCGTCTTTCAAAGTAGAAATGGTTGATATCCCAGTATAACAGAAAAAGTTCAATCCCGTTATGTCATAAACCAGATCACCCGGACTTTCACTTTCACTTTCAAGTCCGGTCGGCTTTCAATTCCAATAGGATTTTCACTAAGTCGGACATTCGCTTAGTCGGACCATTTCCCCACATCCCTTAAAAGTCTGACTTAACGGCATTTAACTTCGATGTTTTCCCACTGCTCACGTTTTTTTGGATACCCAATTCAATCCAACCCAACTCAATAAGTTCAAAGACGTACCTTGTACCCTGTGTCTTCATCTACGTTCGCATTGACGTCTTCCAAATTATTAGCCTCAGTCTTCAGCTCCCCCTCAGCCCCGTTGAAATAAACGGTATCACTGTTGCCTTGCTGCCTCGCAGCGTTTGTTGCAGCCACACTACAGCCATACATAAAGACGTTTTTCTTTCGTGAATGACCGTGGAAATCACAGTAAACCTAGGCAAAATAGAGAATTCTCCTATATTTTGCAATATAAGTGTGATAGCTTAGAAATATTAGTTTCAAATGCGCAACATTAGTATTGTTGAATAGCGGAGAACACCAAGTTACGAGAAACGGAAAGAAAATTTCTGTGAGCTGAGTGGAATATAACGAAAAGGGCATTACAGCAAGGATGCGTACTGGCTACATTTTTACTTACCAAAGGCGATTTGTTGATCGAATTCAGATAATGAATGAAACCCTTGATGTGATAAATGGTAGGATGATTGACAGGGTCTGGCGCAATCCATTGTCTATTCAAATCATCCCCGGAGACAGAACAGCGGTGACTAGAATGAAGGAAAGAAGACACAATTAATTGTTTGCTAATGAAAATGAAATGGAAGCAAGTAGACCGAGGCATACTGTTCCTTCGATCGATGTATTATGGAGCTTTACTCGCCCTGATGCTAAGTTCTTCATGCCGAATAAGTTATCAGGTTTGGCATTCTGGCCTACAGAGCCCGTGGTCTCACTGTCAACTATATATTCCATTTTTTCAAAAGAACCATTTTATAAGAACACAAGTCTAAAAATTGGTCAAATATAAAAACAAATACAGAACAGGCTAATGTTCTGTAAAAATGAACTTCTGAACAATTTTTCAACTCAAAATCGAGTTGTTTGCAATCTAGGGGTGCTTTGTCCGGGAATTTTCAATCTTGTCGATGCCTCACTCACTTTGCTAGCGAATGAGGCCTGAGCACCCCCCCCCCCCCCCAGAGCATAAAAGCTAGCAATTGCAAAGCTTACGCCCTTATAATTTGAGAAAAATTAAGAACTTGTCTTAGATTTTCGAAAAATTAAGAACATGAACTTCAAATTACTGGCTCATAAAAACCGTGTATCGGACTTCAAGTGCAAGTTTTATGTGCTAATTTTGATGATTCTTTTAATCTAAGTATTAACATTAAGATTCTTTGAATATCCAAATATGAATCCAAATAAACCTAAGATCGAGCAAATTTGAAAACAAACAGAAAAGCGGAAACAAATACTTAGACACTCTACGCCCTCCGAGTATTCACGTCGGATAAAGAGAAAGGCGTACTTAGTTTGCTAGTTGGTTTTAATTAGCTTGTATGTATAGCTAGAATTTGTACCAACTTTTAAATAAAGAAAGAAAGGAAAAGGGTTGGTATTTTTGCTGACACTTTTTCAAGTACACCAACACAAAACCAGACATTTCAAGACGACCCTCGAATACTAGTTTCAGAACCGCCATGTTTAAATCAGCGCAATAGACCCAATTAAATCATGCGTTGGTGTAAAAATGTGAACAAATAGATACAAGTATTTGGGGGCTGTGCAGGGGGGAAGGGGAGAGGGAGAGGTTCTCTCAATAATTAATCAGCATATGATCTTGCGAGTAACTATACCAAGATCCTCCGAAACTCAACGTTTTTGTTTCAAACCAAAGTTTAAAAACCTGATTAAGCGATTGCTTACTCATATAGTGTACAAATTCAAGCCATTATGTCCTGTTTCCTTTAGGCATCTTTACCTAAGAAATGCCAAGGATTTCTACAGATACGATACGTACTTGCCATTTATAACACCATCAGGGTTGAGGAATGGAACGATCTTGAAAATAAATGTTTCTCTTAATCGTATGGCCAGTTCGTTGTTACCCATTAAGAAATCAAGCATCCCTGGAAAATATTGGATAAAAGTTTATATCATAATACTAGTTTTCTATTGCATAAAAAAACCTCCTCTTGAGAAGCATCAAAAATAAGGCTTCTTAACACAATAGTAAAGAAAATGGCTGCAACTACTTGTTTATATATATCTAAGAGCTGCTTCTCAATGCTAGGATAAATAGAATATTTTTCTCATCGGAGATCGGTCCCTAAAACCTCTTTAGTATTGAAATAAATACCCAATCATACTAATTTCACTTGACGGGGTCTTTGTGCAGTCAACTTTAATGGAGCAACCTTCTACGTAACTTTTATAAACAAAAATTCAAATATCGATAACTCAATGTTTATTACAGAAATCACTACGTTTCTATATCATTGAAGTAAATTCTTAGTTCAAAATGTACCTTTGGTTACCCAGCTCGAGCATGATTCTCCCGGATGAACTCTGGCAGTCAAAACAATGTATGGTCTTTTACCTGTAGTAACATAAAAAATTTAACAAATATACGGAAATAAAACAAACGTATAAGAAACATATCTAGGTAAAGAAAATGTCTATGAGAAAAGCAAATGATTTAGATAAACCAACGTTTTTCGTTTGACACTTTTCAGAGTATAAAACGTCAAAACGAGAATCGAAAATTCTAAGCCAATCAGAAAAACGTGAGCACGTGACCGGTAAAGGTACCCAATCAGAACCGCGTGCCTATAGAAAATATCATCATTAGGGTCCAAGGATGAAAACAACCTCCTTCTGTCTACACAATAATGGCAATCATTTTTTGCGTACATTGATTTTGAAAATTGTAGAAGGAAAGACGATCGGGCTATCAACCGAGACGAGTTGGGACTTGTTCGGATAGTGAAAACATTATGGAAACTAAAGCTTGGTTCCCATAAAACCGTGAGAGTCTGGAGCGGGTCGTCGACCCCTTCATCCATGAGACACAGACGTAATAGCCAAGTTAAACCGTACTTAAGCTTGATAAGAACAGAAAAGAACATTTGTATGTTATATTACAGCTGGATCCAGTCACTTACGAAATGCAATAATGCTTTGCGGGTCGTCAGTTTTTGGCCGTTCGGTGATCGTTAGAATATCACATTCATTCCCATGAGACGTGAAGCAGAGAATCTGGTTATGGTAGTATACGTTGGTGGCAAGGCTTGCTTCCAGCTTGGAAATGTGGGCCTAAAACGTGACAATTATAACAGAATTCTGCAGTATGACGTCATAAAAACTATTCTAAGCATTTTTTCTTTTGATCACACAACCTAAAAACTGATTTCACAAAGTTAGGCAATCAAAAACAAATCTATTCAGAACTTGTTTTGTTATAAACTTTATCACGGTTAATATCCAATGATTAACACCATAGAAAAAAGTTTCAAGCAGTTTGTCAAAAGTTCAAGCTATTCCGAACTGTAATCCACTCTCCATTCAAATTCGTTCGAAGAGCTTCTTGTTCAAAAGGACAAACTCCTCCAGAGGACAAACTTTTAAAACAGGAAAAACTGGCAGAAAATAGGCCCTACAAGATAGGCTTGAAAAGTTAGGATTTTATAAGAAAATCTTACCTTCAGCATCGAATAGGTATATGGATAATGATAGGCCAAATAGCAAACGTCGTCAGCATGCGGGAATCTAATCGTGAATGTCGTTGTAAAATAATACTTATTTCCAGAAAGGCCATCTATCTTCCGCAAGTAGAAATTTTTGTAATAACAAACATTTGAGCCAGTTCTCTCCCATCCAGGCTGGCCATCTTCTGCTTCTTTTGTAGAGTACATTACGGGTTGCATTCCTAAATCAATAAAAATCAATAAAAACGAGTTGCGAAAATCGCATGGGTATTCAAGTATTTCAAAAATGGAGACAATTTAATTGCTGTCCAAACAGCTCATTTGAGAGCAACCTAATAAGAACTTTGTCCCGATTAATTTCGATGGTCATCTTTATTCCCAGTGGGCGAATCTCACAAGTGCTTTTGTTACATGTTCCAATCAGCGATCATTTCCTTTGATGTTCTTAAGAGTGCATCAACAGAACAATAACACAAATACTGAAAGAAAATTTGAGCGATTAATTCCAGACAAATGTCGCTTGCTCTAACAACCGACCTATCAGATCACGTTTTCGAATCCCAACCTAGAGCCGCATCACTCATACACACCGTCCAGGCGTCCACCCCATCCCTCCTACCCCCCGGTTTTACTATCACTAGCATCAATTCATTCTAGCATGTTAGCAGTTCCTTTTCTTTCACAGGAATCTAAAACAGCCAGCAAAAAGGATTTTTCGAAAAGGCTCTTTCTAAAGTGGATTCCAAAAATACTTCTGCAAAATTTTACGAATCATGATTTTGGCTTAAAAATTTGGCCACGTTTTGCAGATCTAAATAGACAACTTATTGAAAATAATATTTTCGAGAAACTCACCAAAATTAAACTGACTATTGAATTTCTCGCAGTTGATAATGTTGAACCTATAGGGAACATCTGCCTCCATATTTGAAACCTGGCGAGCAAATAAGTATAGTGTTATGTAAAGTGTTGTGAAGTGTTATGTTTATTGCAAATCAACTTTCTAAGAATTCTAGGGAAGTATTTTCTTTAAAACATTGAGTCGTGATAAACGAGAGGGTATAACCAAAGTTTTATCAACGATCAATCGTATACAACGGTTGCCGAAATCACATGGAACTAAAGTGATCATGCCGGAATTGACTTTGACGCGATGCCTTTAAATTCTCTTTGATCAGCTTGGTAAAAAGTAAAAGCCGTTTTACGTGGTTGATGAATTCAGAGGACAAGGATGGTTTTATGAATTGACAACATTACGAATTCAGACCCACTATTTTCCTAGTGATAAACAACAAAACTACACAAAAATTCAATTTCAAGTTCGTCAAATAACAAGCATGCTTACATTTTGTTAAGAACTTAGAGTAAGTTTTATCTAGCAGTAGCAGTTAAGACTTTGGGCCTTCTAGACTTAAATCTAAAAAACATTGTTACCATACCTCGAAATAAAACCATTGGCAGTGGTGATCTGAATTGGTGTCTGCGTTGAGGATCAAATCGTATTCAAATGGCCTAATCTGCAAATTCAAAACGAGTAATTAAACAAGACGAAAGTGGAAATCATCCGACTTAAAACCCTCTTCTTGCTTCAGTATTAGGTGGTAGAGGGGGAGGCTAACACTGAAAGTTCAGATTTGCCTTTCAAAGAACCTTCCCGAAAACAATGTATCATTAAGAACGTTTTATGGGCCTCAAGACTCGATTTCTGCATTCCTATACAAGGGCAATAATTGATCTATTTGGTTCTAAATTTATAAGGATAGGCCTTGTGTTTCAATTCTACGAGTCCACTTCTGTTTGGAACTGTATGCTGGGAAAATAAGTAGTTAGAAGAGTGATAATAGCAAAAAAGAAGGATAATTCATTTGTTCAACCAGTGTCCAAACTCAATACCCGTAGATCAAAATGTGGCCGTAAATTGAATTGATAGATATACAAACTAAGCACCCACCAAATACTGAAGCAACAGCTGACTTACTTGTATGGCCTTCCTCAGATTGCCAGATTCAAAACGAGACTCAAACTGAAGCGAGGGAACTGACAGTGTGTCTTCGTTGACGTTTGAAATACTGGAAAATAATGGCGATGCAGTTAAATTGTGGAGATAAGGCATATATGGCAAGACCTTGACTTCCGATGCTCCGAGTATACTTAAATCATACACAGCATGAATTATATGTACACACGTGAATGACTATGAGCACAGTCGATGGACAGTTTCCAAAAATGGTTAAAATTTGTAAAAAAATTTTCAGGTAGCACTCTTTTGAAAGCTAAAAAGATAAGACTTCTCACTACTCAGGGAAAAATGAAAGCAACATAGAAAAAGTAATGCCAATTTGTGACACTAAGGCGCATTTTCTACTGCCAGAATCATTAGGGATGCAAGTGTTTGGATGGGAAACATCGGGGTGCAAGAATGTCCCACGTATTCAAGCTTAAAAAGCAACGATGTCATGTTTATAGGACGTTGACAAAAATACCTTTAATGAGCAGGGGCAAATTGAGAAGCTACAGAAAAGCTACACAATATTTTTCAACAAAGTCCTACAATATCGAAGAAGAGTGGCGAGTCCTCATAAAACATAAGGTTTTCCAACCTTCTCTCCACTAAAAGACAACACGAAGCAAGAGCTCTGACAAGCGAATAACAGTCGCGTTAATATAAATGAAAAATTATAATGGCTTTCAACTTACTTGGTTGACGACCTCTTGCTGGTCAGACCTATCCTCTTTGGCGAGAGCAAATACGTGCTGGCAATGGATTGCTTGGATGAACCTTTTAGGCCGTCGCAAACCAAGTCATCGAGATCAAACACAACACGGTTTATGAGCTTCTCTGGGCAAATGAATCGATAGAAGTCGTGAAATATCATCACCCTGAAGGTAAAACAAATCAGTAGAATCACTGGAGTTTAATATGAAATAAATTTAGAATTGCATGAGCGTAAAATGAATCAATCTGGGTTGAGATTTATAAACTAGGAAGCACATTTTGATCATGTAAACATTATTTACGTGAAGAAAACCTAACATAATTCAAAAATCAAAATAGATTCATCCGGATTGGGTTTCGGAAACACGGAAGTGTATCTGTGATCATTTAAACATAAAAATGGCTACATTTTGTTTGGATTGCAGTCTAAAATCTCTCACAAATGGAATGGACTAAAGTAGACTCAAACACTACAAAGCTTCATGTTAAATTGACATGAATCCCGTCTCGTGCCTCATAAACCCCAGATCCTGCAGAAATTCATCACTGTTCCATTCATTTTAATAAGTAGTTTTTTGGTGAGACCGCCAAGACGGGTTCTTGCAAGAAGCCCCTAGTCCGAGGCTTGAGTACCCAGGGCCACCAGGAGGGGGGAGCCTAAGAACACGTCTTATTGGCCTGTTCGTATCATACCGGATTTATTTTCTATCGGATTCACAGACCCAACCCAACACCAATATCAAGGCTCTTCGCATGATATAGGAGTTATTTTGTATCAGATTCATATCTTTCTACGCGGTGATGCTACCCTTCAAACGTCTCCCAAAAATCCATCGTCTTTAAGCCGTAGAATTGCAATGTCGTCTTTTCAAAATCGAGGTCCGGAGCAAAACATTATCGGATCCGTGCATTCACAGAACCATACAACATTCGAATGATTGGATCCGAAAGAACGATCTAGAGCATACCGGTTTCATGCCTATCCGATGTGATAAGTGATCCGATAAGAAATTAATCCGGTAACATGTGAATAGGGTCGTAAAAAAACTAACCAACAAAAAAAGCAAATATAAAGGGTTAGGAATAAGATGGATAAAATTTGGCAGGAAACGATTGTCGATTGGGTTTCTGTACAAAGTTTGAGCTTCTTGGAAATCCAGCCAAGGTATCGTATTGAGATATTTTGAAGAAACTTGATGAGTACTGAGGTCTGGACCCTAGTCATTATCACGTGACCCCTTTCGTTGTATAAAGGGCTAAGCAAGTTTCCCGTTTTCGTTTCGTTCGGAGTTCATCTTTCAGCTGTAATTTAATACGATATTTATACGTTATTTTGGGATCTGTTTTAGTAAATATATACCATTATGTTTCGCATATAGTTTCAAAACGTTTGCCTCTTTCTGTGTTTCACAGAAATATTCAATCCTTCGGCTTTCCTATATCAACACCGAATTTTCATGTGTAAAACAGTATGTAATGCAATCACAGTTGTTGAAGAAAGGAGTCATTTTCGATAAACACGCTGGATGAGCATGAATAGCCTTCCAATTTATGATCAAAACTTGAATGGATTATGTTATCAAATTCAATATGCATCGATTTAGGTTAAATGGCTTAAATAAGTGTTTATCTAATTTTCAAACAACCAAAAGTGATGCTTTTCAGTATTTTGTGGCAAAATTTGCATAGGTGTGTCGGCCCGATGGGCAATAGCTTTGACTCCAATCTCCAGCCCTCGAAACAATTCGCGGTGAAACGCAAGCGAACAAGCTCGCTCAAAAAATCATCTTTAAAATTAATGTGGAACAGTATAGGAAATATTTACAGATGATTGGAAATGCAAAGGGCAAAGTTCAAATGTATGCTCAATTACTGCAAGGAAAGGACCAATAAAGTGAGTCAAATTAATAGACACAGCATAGCAAAGCATGGATTAGCATAGCATAGCATAGCATAGCATAGCATAGCATAGCATAGCATAGCATAGCATAGCATAGCATAGCATAGCATAGCATAGCATAGCATAGCATAGCATAGCATAGCATAGCATAGCATAGCAAAGCATAGCAAAGAATAGCAAAGCATAGCAAAGCATAGCAAAGCATAGCATAGCATAGCATAGCATAGCATAGCATAGCATAGCATAGCATAGCATAGCATAGCATAGCATAGCATAGCATAGCATAGCAAAGCATAGCAAAGCATAGCAAAGCATAGCAAAGCATAGCAAAGCATAGCATAGCAAAGCAAAGCATAGCATAGCATAGCATAGCATAGCATAGCATAGCATAGCATAGCATAGCATAGCATAGCAAAGCATAGCATAGCATAGCATAGCATAGCATAGCATAGCATAGCATAGCATAGCAAAGCAAACCACAGCATAGCATGGCAGAGCATAGCATTACAAACATTTGGCGTTGGTAAAAGATCCTCAACCAAAAGGAACTCACCTGTGAATACCAACTCTCTTCTCAAGTAACGGCTCCGGGTCCACCACAGGATGATGCCCATACACGCTTGGGGAGGCCTCTTTTACAAAGGGTAACAGGTGTTTTCTTTCAAACGAAAACCCTTCAAGCGAATGTTGACGCTGTAAATCGACGGCCGACAATGCATCGACATCACTGCGAGACTTTTCGCATCGAGAAATTTCAGACTTGGGTAAGTCTTCGGCGTCTGTATCCAAACATTTGGCTTTCGCCGCATACTTGTTGCTTAAATAGTCTTTTAATGCCGGGGACGAGCTGGAGTTGCTATGCAATCGCATGCCTGTTACCAGGAAGTCAATGCCGTCAAGATTCCCAGAAGTCCGCTGGCATGGAATCGAGGGCATACTTGGAGTCTTGGTTCTCCCTGGCGACATCATCGGTGATTCAGGTGCAAAGCCCCCTGGCTCAAACAGTGTCGTTGTTGTGGTTATTTCAACCTCACTGTAAAGATGAAAATCGACATTGGCAAGGGTTGCGAGTAGTAAGAAAAGCAGAGTCTATATTGGGTGATAGGAGATGCTCTGAAATGAGTGAAATGAGGTTGCTCTGAAAAGGGTGAAACGAGGTTGCTCTGAAAAGGGTGAAACCAGGTTGCTCTGAAAAGGGCGAAATGAGGGGAGCTGTCTAGTTTCCAAACTGCTTGACCTTATGACGTAATTAGTTTACCCTAAACCTAACCCTAACCCTAAACTTAAACCTAACCCTAACCCTAACATTAACCCTTACACTAACCCTGACCCTTTACTTGAAAAAATTAATCATACTAATTTATGGCTATTAATCATGCTTATTTATGACTATCAGGTCGAGCAGTATGGAAACTAGACAATTCCGAAACGAGGTTGCTCTGAAAAGAGTGAAACGAGGTTACTCTGAAAAAGTCTGTTATGACCTAGGCAGGACAACCCTCGTCAATCTTTTCCTTTAGATGCGCAGTTTATGAACAGATTTTGTATAGCTATACGACAAAATATCATACTTATCCTAAAAAATTTAATGGCGGATGGTACGTTAACGAGGATCTCAAAGGGTTATTAACAATGTACCTCCCCCTCCAGATTTTTCAGTAAGCAAAAAAGTATCCTTTTTCAGAAAGTGCTATTTTAGAATCATAACCGATTCTTTGCTTTTGGAAATGCCATTTAAAACTGGCAAAGCTGAAAATTTCAAGCTGGTCTTTTTAATACTAACAGATTCATGTAAATTTATCAAAATACCAACCATAAATAACAACCTGTTTTTACCCGATTCGTAAGTAAATATCATGCGTGTGTCACTTTATCTTAATTCGAATTTTTTTTTAAAAAACAGCTTTTAATAATCCAAAATAAGAGAAGCTAATAAATTTCGAAAACATTTACAATATAAAATATAATCAATTTAATGGTAACTAAAATGCGACACAATTTTAACAATACTTATTCATGAATTTTTTTATTTATTTATTTATTTTAATCGATGTTTTGTTTTTCAAATTGACAAGTATTGCAGCTATATCTCCACCCCATTGTTTTACCAATCTCTTAAAAATGTGTATATTTTCAGTATGTTTATATGTTCATATGTGTATATTTATTCGGGAGTCCATTCCATATCCGAGGCCACAAGGCCCCAATGCTATTAGTACCAAAGTTCGTTTTCTTAGGTCTATCATAGTTTTTAAAGCGCAAATTATCAAAAAGAAGGATAGAATATCAAGACTTACTTATCTGAATCGCTTGAAAAAACAATGTTTTTGTTCTCGCTTCGTCTTTCTGACAGAATACTGTTACTGTCCAAGCTCGTTGACTTTTTGATTGGCGAATAGCTTCGCCGAGAAGAGATTTGATTAAACGACGAAAAGTCGTTAGAGCCGAAGAAACTTGCTGGACTCTCCATCGTCGCGGTCGGAATTCTAATCAGAGAATCGTTTGCAAAATGTTCATCGACGGTGTACTCGGCACTCGGATCAACCTGTTGAGGAAAATAAGAATTCAGAAAGGCATCCTTCAAAGTAATGAAATGGTTAATTGGTTAGAGGGCATTATTGCAGTGCTGAAGGATTTGGGCGAAATGAAACACGTAGCGGGGCAAGTTCACTTAGGACAGGGCAAAAAAACTAATTTACAATGTTAATTTATAATTTACTTTGACAATTGTTGGGAGCATTGTCTGTGAGCCTGTAGATGCTCTAATTTTTTATTCAAAAAGAGGTTCATTGAATCAAAACTGCGGTTAAAAAACAGACTTGAAAATCAGGCATGAAAATCTGGTCAGAAATTTTATTCGCTGCATAACTTTATCTTTTGGAGGCGCACAAGAAATCTAAAAATATTTATTTCCAATCTCAGCAAATATGTCATAGATTTAAATGATTCTGCAGGTTTAAAGGTCTGCTTATGTAGATTCCGAATGTATTTTGTGACATAATCATTCAGAAACTCTGCCACGGTACACTAGTGTGCCGTTAGGTATTGGCTAGTGTGCCGTGGCAAACTTCTTCGATTTCACCTAATTCGTCTGAAAACAGGCCCATGATTCGCAATGAATGAATAGAAATATTTTATCTAATTATAAAACACTTTTTGTTTATGTAGATTTGATTCCTATTCAAGATACTACGATGAGAACGACTTTATAATATGGCCACAGAGTTAATTTTTTAACATTTTTTATAGGTGGCGTGACTCGCGTTTTTTTCAATGAAAAAGTGTACCATGGACAAAAAAGATTGACAAACAATGCTCTACTTGGTATACTGCCAAAATTAATTTTTCAATTTACTATTGGCTGTTTCTGCTAGGGCAAAAGAGAAGAACTTCGCATAAAAGGAGAGAAAATCACAACTAAAACGTACCGCGAAATCAAACATTTCTTTAATAAATTCTTCATACATTGCCAAGTCAGTTCGTTGTCTTTTTGGGTCACCCCCCAAACAAGTTTCCTTGTCGAAGTCATCTTTTGTCATCTGTACTTCGTCATCAACATTTGCATCATCATTATCTTCGACATCAATTTGAAAATCAGCTGCATAAGAATGAACATATATAAAAATTTGTATATAAACATAACATAACATGACATGACATGACATAACATGACATGACATGACATGACATAACATAAAATAACAAAACATAACATGACATGACATGACATGACATGACATGACATGACATGACATAACATGACATGTCATGACATAATCATATAAGCACAAAATATTACAATAGCATCAGAAATTCAGTGGTTTCTCAAACGAAGGTCCTCTTACCGTACTATCTTGAAATTTTCCAGCACCAATGGCTTAATTGGATATAGTGAAAAAGCATTGTATAATACCATACTCTCCCGAAAGTTAACAAAGTCAAAGGACAACTAACCTGTAGCTTTGAAAGTACAAATGTCTTCTTCGGAACTCTCGGTTACGCCCGTATCATCCTCTGAGTTCTCAGTACTGCTTCCGGTTTCAAGAGGGGACCGGACGCGGTAACTGAAAATGCTTAGGTTGCTGCGCAGAGGAAGGTAAGGCCTAGCGAAGCACCGCCGAAGAATCAATATGATCAGCTTGATCATTCCATCTAGCTCTTTACCTGTGAAGGAGCAACAGAAAAAATAATTGACAACAACATCACAAGGAATCTGAGAATGATAGCGAGCAAAATTCTTGGTTGAAGTATACCCAGAAGTGGTAAACACCTATTGCAAAAGCATCCGCAAGCTTGGAAAGAGACAATTAAGTTTAGCTTAAAACAAGATTGATAAACTATTAATAGTAAGTTGAGGGGGCTGGGGGGGGGGGGGGGGTGGGGTAAAACTAAGAAGATTGTTCTAGAAGAGGGAAGTTGTTTTAAAAGAGACTGGTTCTGAGATTGATAAAAGACTAGGTCAGATTTGTAAAGAAAAGATCGAAATTGTGATTGTTTGAAGTGTCTTGTGTGTCGATTAACTTCAGGGGTGCAAGCATGGCAGTGAGGAGTGCCGCACACTTTATTTCATAAATATCATGAAGCAGTGGTATATTTTTCAAAGAGATCGTAAACATACATTCTAACCCTTCCATTGCAATGTTGTAAAGAACTTTCATGCCAAGGGGTGCAAGCATGGCAGTGAGGAGTGCCGCACACTTTATTTCATAAATATCATGAAGCAGTGGTATATTTTTCAAAGAGATCGTAAACATACATTCTAACCCTTCCATTGCAATGTTGTAAAGAACTTTCATGCCATCAATCTGAGCCAGTGCCTTCCTTCCACTGTCTGAGAATTGAGAACAATTCCGAAATAAAAATTTTGGTAGGGTGATTATTGAAGCATAGGGAAGCAAAGCAATGAGAAATGAATAGTTAAAATCGACAAGCATTGCTCCATACCACAAAGTAGGACGTACGGTTTTTCACCGATTATCGATATCTTGAAGATAAACTTCTTCAAACTACACTTTGTCACAAGCCACGCCTTCGCATCCTCCCTTAGTATATACATACTTCTATTATCTAATGTTTTGGTTATTTCTCTCTGGTATTTAAATGTCCTGCTGTGGTTATCAGAATTATGCCATTTAATAAGTAATAGACTTATAAATATGTCCATGTACCTAATTTAGGAATGTATCACAAACTCAAGAAATAAAAATTGATCGAATTGATTAGTGATTAGTCGCTAGGACAACGTGGCATATTGATCGGGATGGAGCGCTCGGAGTGAACGGGGTGATAGAAGTGATAGGGGTGATCGAGGTGATAGGAATAATAGAAGTGATCGTAGTGATTGAAGTGATTTGAATGACTGATTTATTGATGGGTTGATAGATGTTATGTTACTTTCACAAAGATATATCCTTAAACAACAAACCCCGGCTCAACTTACTTATCATGATGATGTTCTTTAGAACAGTTAAGATGCTTTTCCGCAAGGTCGTCTGTCTATGCCTGTGATCAGTGCGATGCCAATCTACAAACATGTTGAGAAGGAGAGGAACTGCGCCTTGGAGTACCGCTCTTCTTGCTCCAATCTCTAAAAAAATGGTTCATCAGTTCCAGAGTGGAGGAGAAATAGCCTCACAAACAGCTGATATTTTATCTACTAAAATCGAGTATTTTCACAACACCAATCAGTCTATAAAAGTTGGGATGACATCTAGCACCAGATTATGTTTTGTGCCCAAAGGCAGATCCAAAGATGTACATTTAGAGGACTAAAAAAACCTTGATTACAACATTTAACTATATAAAATATTTATTTTCAAGTTTTGTTCACAAAATAACCCTCGATATCTATCATACTTTGTTAAGAAGTAAGGAAGTATGTCTCACTTACTTGACTTCACGAGAAGTGCCAGAATTTCCAGAATAATTCTGAAAAGGAAGTCGGGGGCCATTGGTTGCCATGCACAAACATTAAGCATCAGAACTCAGAATTAAAAACAGATACTCTATTTTACCACAAAGATTATAAAATCGGTAAACATTTGCAAGTTTAAGCACAAATAGGGGTAATATGTCGAAATTTGGCTAATTTTTTAAAACTTATTGAAACATTCTAAGTCCTAGATTAGTGGTTTATAATCGAATCGATATAATATTAATCCAGCAAAACATTAAGAATAAGATGCGATTAAATTGAATCAGCGAGTTAACATGAATATTTTTATAAAATGATGGCCCCTGAGAAGATAAGAAGCTCGAGACTATAGACTAAATCTGATAATTCAATTTATGCTCAGTCAATCTCAGCAAATATTAATTATGATGATAATAATGATACTGATACTGACATAAGGCGTTTTACTTTCAAGGAGCAAAGATTTTTAATAAATTAACAGACGAAATGAAGTATGAAACTTCAATTCTAAGACTTTTGTAAAAAATTTAACTTCGACTTTTAAGATTTCATTTCCATCATGTATATAATTTTTATTTCGGTAATCGATGTATAATTTAGACAGGTCCTTTATTGATAACATCACGTTGTTGCTGACCAAAGTTAACCTGTATAAATATGATCTTATTATTAATATTATTATTATTACTATTATTATTATTTTTAACAATGGACAAGTTGTACTAAATTTCATAAAAAATAAAAGACAACAACAAAAGTGAAGCAATAGCATAATATGGATAACTATTTGAAGAAAGAGATGTTCTAGGAACTGTGTGTGCTGCCAAGGAGATTGACACACAACACGATTGCCTAACCTTGACCATACGAAACGAAAATCTTACTTGGCGGAAAGAACGCGTTTTTGACCACAGAATGGCAATATCTTTATCAACGTTTCAATTCCACCACCTTTCACCATTATGTTGCAGTTAACAGCTGAAACAAAATAAAACTATGTTTAAAAATGTTTACGATCAAACTTTTGAAAGTGTTCGATTCTAAAGTGTTGTAAAAACATACCTGTGCACCCTTTTACTTTATAGAACAGGAAGATTCCAAGTTGAAACTCAGAGTTTCAGGCTTATGCGACCATCAAACAACAGTTTATATGTTTATATAACTTGAATAAAGCTTAGGGAGGAAAAATAAACCTCTTATGTAATACCGTATTGTGAAATTCATTAGTTGGAGAAATTGAGTCTAAATTCCAAATAGTTGGTAAATGTCACATGACAAAAGATATAGCCAATAATCGTGGCTAAAAGGCTACTAGACTGGACGAGAATCCGTTTAAATTTCAGCAGGGCATTTTGTACCCCCTAATGATAATAAAAAAAACTTCCTTGAAGCAATGTTGGTTACTTGGACAATGCATGTGTTCCAGTAATCGGAATGAAATACACATATCAACATTGCATGTTTGGGTAATGAGGGAATTTTCTCAAAAGACTATAATTTGGCAAGTCAGTCCAATAACGCATGGCCCCGATTATAGCTTTGATGTTGAAAGTCTTGTGAGGTATTTGGTATAAAGAATTTAATTTGAGATGTAAACCACTACGCTCATGTGCCGTATAAAACTGTCACGCAGAAGTTAATCAAGATTAAGTCTTAATATCACATCTAATCTTTATTGAAATCTTGCTCCAGTTGCGGTCGAAACGCTGATAGACTTTTCACAAGACAACTGGAAATCGCTGAGCATCCACAATAAATGTGGTCAAAGTTTTGCCTGGAAATCAACGAAGATTCCATTTCCAGATTTAATTCCATGGTAATTATTACTTTAAAAACAGTTGTCAAGATGTTGGTTTTGATTTTGACGAAAGATAACTGCAATGCAGCTGATGTTTCTGAGACAGATGAAATATTACGAAATGTCATCTAAAATCTAGTTTTAGTGCAGATGGCAAATACAACAGTTTTTTATTATGCTCTTAAATAGAATACACGAGTTTCTGAAATGATAAATGAATCTCTGATTTTGAAATAACTCTATGAAAACGAAAATCTTACACACTAGAGAGGTGTAGGTCAAACAATCCAAAAAAAATGCTTTGATGTTTAGAAAAAACCTTTAAAGTAGGATCAGGGAGGGACCTGGTTATAGAAATGACGAAAAACTTATTTTCAACACTGAAATTGTAAAGCTGAATATAGATTGCATCGTATACTTAAAATAAATTAGAATTTGCATTAAAAATTTCAGTGAAACCTGCTATAAAAGCTTTTTGATTTCTAGTTGTCATATAAACACTTATAAGTGCGGACTGACAGAAAATTCAAGTGAAACTCTGTGATACTATGGCATATGTAAATCTGCATGGAAAGTAAATTTCAAAATTAAAATATTTATTTGAGATTGGAAATTCTAGAGATGATCTTAATAGAAATCTAACAGAGATTTAGTTGAAACTCGAATGAATTTTCACAGAAAGTAGAAACAGAAAGCAAGTAATGATGGAATACGAATATACGAAGATACCAGAGGTGAAAATTACACGAGCCAATTTGTTGTTCCCTCAAAGAAAAATTGTTTAGATAAAAAACTATGTACACTGCAAATTGATAAGATTTTCCCGAACCGATTCATTCGATCAGTATTAACTTCATCTCGCTTCCGGCATTTGGACCAAGTATTTGATAACTAGATCTTTCATAAAATTTTCCCACACTTTTACAGCAATTCTCAATAACAAGCCAAAATTCCTTTAAAATAAATGACTTTTCGATTTAAATTTTCAAATGGCTCGTTTTTTCAAGTCAAACTGATGATGAATTTAGGAGTTCGTATCAACCAAAAACCGATATTGCTTGAAAATGTTTTAAAAAAGAAAAGGAAAAATTCTTTTCCCTTTGTTAAAGGCAACTTTTTAGGCCAATTATTGCTGGTTCGAGCTTCTAATTATTCGAATATTGATAACACGAGCTTTTGATATCTGGAGATTTGAAAATTCGAGCCCTTCGAAATTTGGAAATTCGATAATTTTAGTCTTTCGGTAATTCGAGATTTCGACAATACGAGCTTTCGACAACACAAAGTTTCGATTATACGAACTTTCGAACTTCTTTACGATAATTCGAATTTCGATAATTCTTTTGATAATTCGGGATTTCAAAGTTCGAGTCCTTCGAAATATCGAACCTCGATAATTTTAGTCCTTGTGTATTCAAGAAATCCCTGATAATACAAGTTTTTTCGAATATGCTTATTGTTGAAGGTTCGAGCAAGAATTAACGGTCAACTGCATTTATCAAAGAGAGAACTTACGGCTGTTTGCATAGATCTTAAGCACTTGTAGCACAGGATGCAAGACTTTGAAGTTCTGTGGGTTTTGCTTGGCGACGTTCAGGCTGACCTGTAACGCGCCCGTCATGCGCGCTTGCACTGCGAAGCGTTTGTCTGCAAAATAAAATTATGTGATGACGTCATTATGAATTCATGACTGAAAAAATAATGTCAATATATGAGAAATTAATAACAGAATCACATTTCCGGAATACTTGAACTTTTAACTCTTTCTCCAACAGAACAACAGAGTCGAATTTGGAAGGCCGGCAAAAGATACAATCGTCAGTTCCTCGATAGAGCATTGTGGGGAAAGTTCATCATCTAAATTTTACTTTTAATTTTTTTAAATTGCACCATTTCATAAATCACAAAAATAGCTAATATAAACTGTAAAATGAGCTAAACCAATGATTAACTGGAAATATTTAGCTACAAAAACTGTCAAAGCCAAAATTTAGAATAAGGTTAGCTATTGAATTCAAAGTTGTAGATGTATTTAAGAAGATACCTAGCAAATTTTACAAGTTCTATTGGCTTTTAATCAGGAACTAACTCTGAATGGAAGACCAATGTCTAAACTAACTGGCCCTTTTTGGGGATCTAATGTGATAAAATTTTAAAAACTCCAACCAAAATAGGTAAACTATGGGATAGGGCGTCGATCTGATGAATTGGGTCTTTTCGCCTACTTGAACTTGAGAGAAGATAATTCGATATAGGGCATCAGGGATTTTCAAAATCGGAAATTGTAGAGGTAAGGGTTAGCCTCAGAGGACATGGAGGCATTTTCGATAGAGAAGCATTTTTGAAGCTTTGTTTGACTGAAGCAAGAATATAACATATAATAAAACAAATATCTATTGCAATCATGACCAAAACCCTTCTTTAATAAAACTAAAAAAGAAAAAAATCACCAAACCACAATTTTGCAGTTCGTCTATTTATCATAATTCAATATGATGTCTTAAACAAAATTACTTAATCAACTAAAATTCAATAAGGCAACTTTGTAGAAAGATACTGTTCAAAATCTCTTTATTCAAAGATATGAAGATTTCATAGAAAGATATGGTTCGAAAGCTGTTTAGAACGTGAAATCCTTATGTATCCCTTGAAGCAGAAATCAATAAAATTGATGCTTTGTGGTTCAAGGTTCTCTTGACTAATCTTAAATTTGTTATCAGTGAAGATAAACGCGGCAAAACTGCAGCAACTGAAACAACACTGGATACATGGTTACTAAAAACGACAGAAATTGGATCCGGATTCATACTTTTACAACTATTTGCAACTGACTACTCAAAATTTTGCACGTTGCAGGTCCTTCATTTTTCATAAAACAGAATTAAATCCCCTGAACCAAACTTATCATGTATTTTAGTTGCCCTTGTATTCAATTTAAGCAAGGTAACCAATGAATCTCTGTCACAGAACTTCTGGTATCAATTTAACCATCCTCAAGCAAAACTAGCTTATATAACCTGACACCCTGAATTATTATTTGCCGTTACAGCATAAAACATTGCAGCAATCTTTGGTACGCAGGGGGATACCTCATCCAAAAATTCGGGATCAAACCTACCTACTTAAAACAATATATGCAATATGTGTATCCAGGCCTTTTCGTGTTTTTAACTGAGTACGTGACCGCCATGTTTCAGTGTAACAGCAACAACATCGCTTACCTTTTGTACCCATTTTCGAGAACACAATATGCAATATCAAGACAAGCTCCTCCGTAATGGCACTATCTTTGGGTGTGTCACGAGACGTCACCAAGACCAAGGTCCTGAATAATGTTTCTGGCAACTCGTGGTCTGTCAATGCGCCAATCCTCTTCCCTAAAACAAAAATTAACTAGTCAAAATAAGGTACGAAGTAGATTGAAATAGCGGGAGAGCTGGTACGGACCAAAATATGACGCAATGAGTTAGTAACAGTCACCAGTGTGGTCGAGAGATGACATCAAAAATCTATTTTATAGTCTGAACTGATACCACAGGATACGTTAAATTCTACAGCTTGGTCCAGATAAAGAGTTTGTTAAAGTGCAATTCAAGGCTTAGTTCATGCATTTGAACAAAGACAAAGTTACAATGATTTGGTGGCTAAGTCGGGTTTACTTAAGCGGTTGTATCCAGACAACTATGAAGGAATATTTCTCAGTGCTTTTTTGGATTGCACCAGGGATTGTACGGTAGAAATTCCTCAATACTTTTAATGACGTCATCAATTCGCTTTTTTGTTGAAGGCTGTGTGACACAATAAACAGCCAGCTGCACTCAAACACCACGCGCAAATTGGAAGAAACCAGAAAAAACGAGAAACTACGCCGCACATTCATAAAACATGTAGCAAACTTCTTAATATAACAGAAGTGAGGTCTAAAGCCAACTAGGTGGCATGATGGGGTGATAGGCCAGAGTGTTTTTCATTTAGACGCCCTTCTCTGGTGACATCGACAAAAGACTGGGATAGATGGATGATAGGTGTTCACACTACTCCAACAAAAACGCTATTGGTGGCCTCATTTTTGGAAAGAGGCGTTCACGAATCCTCAACAAATTGGCGTCATTATAAATGAAATTAAATACAAGTGAAAAACGTGAAAAACTTTGTTGTAACAGATACCAGTCCATTGTGAATTTTTCAATTTCAAAATTTTTTAGATTTGATGTGCTACAAAGCACGTTATTTGTTGCCGATGTTAGCGTATTTAAATGTCTCCGTTTTTGGTGTTCACACTGAAAACAACAACTACTTTACAATCTGTCAGAAAACTATAAACAAATCTACCCTTGACTAAAATTTGATTTATCCAATATTTTGAAAATCAGCAAAGATGTGGTAATAATAAACTTAGAATGCCAAACCCCTAGGCGTCGACCTGACAGTCAGAAAAATAATTATTTTCTTAAGGCTGCTTCGTTTTGAAAATGTATAAGTACCACGTATGCTACGAAGATATAAATTTCTGAAATTAGCGTTACGACCAATGCAATAATGTGATAAATATGATAACTGAAAGAAAAAAATTGCAAATTTAAGCTATTTATTCTTCAGATAATTAATTGTATAACATTTATAGAAAATAAGATAATAAATATATATGATAAATAAAAGTATAGATAAGGGAAGAAATAATAAACGAAATAACAAAGTAATTTATTGACTAGTGATAGAAAATATTTCTGAAACATTCCAAACATTTTGGAAGACCCATCATGGTGTTCAAACGACCCACTCAACATCAATACTGGGCAAATGCTAGGAGAAATGTTGGATCGTTTAAACGGGGCTTTATGTAAAACGTTGTGTTTTTAAAAAGACATATCGATTGTAGCTTTCAAGAGAAAATTTCGAGATCAGAGAAAACCTTGGAAATTTTTAGATAAATAATAAAGGAAAGAGGAATGAAGAAAAATATCCAAAACGGTATATTGAGATAACTTAGACTTTGTCTTTCAGCTGAAATAGAGTTTGATAAAGCAGAATTTCAGACAAATGAAACAAGACTAAAGAGAAATGAAAACCAAACAAAAAGCAGCTGATTTATGTATGTAACTGTTAATTTGCTACATTTCACAGTGATAGAAATATCGCTGAAAGGCTTAAGACTTCGACATACTAGCTCTAACTATCTCTAGATGCAAAATTAGATAACCAGGACGACCTATGACAAAAAATTGAAACTCGACAAATAGCAATTATTTATAGCATTCTCGCAGATATTCAGAAATATCTAAAGCTTTTGTGTTTAGACTAATTAAGTTGCTACTCTGAATTTCACTTTTAATGCTACCACCAAGCAACTAGCAATTAAAGACGGTCCTACCATCAGGTGTTTACAGTTTTGTCTAGATATGGCAATCGTAAGAGCTGCCAATACAATCTTCATATAAACAATATTTAATCATTTTGATAAAACTTTTTCGGCTTAAGATCAACATACCTCTTCGATACCTTATTCTGATACTCGCCTAACCCAACGCAACTAGCATCACGCCTGCTCTCGGAGCAACCTTGTTTAAAATCTCACACGAGAGCCTAATTCAGAATTCTCTTTCTTCTGAATAATTAATTTGTAATGAGTTTTAACAACAATAATGCGATGGGTTTTCAGACTGATAGCCTAAAATTTGCTTCTTTCATTCTTTGAGAGCAGACAGCTGGCAAGAACAAGCTTTTTGTTTAAAGTACAGACAACGGGATTCGCATTTAAAAAATGCAGAAGACGTTCCCAATTTTGCTGCCAGAATAAAATTGTTCTTCCTAAAATACTGGCATTCGTGCGAATATGCCCAATTCACAAAATATTTTCTCTAGGATTAAAAACCGATCTGTTCACAAAAATCGTACGAACACATTGAAAAAGAGTGCGAGAATTTCGAAGCGTTTCCTCGCCCTACTTGATGAGGACTACATGCTACGACCAATGTTTCGGCGCTTCTATATCATTGGCTACGACCTAATCTTGAGACGTGGTAACGTTGTGGTAGGCTGGCAAGAAATGTTTCAAAGGCAATTTTTTTCGCGCTCTGGACTTATATTACTTCTAAAAACAGCACCTTATGCCCAGGCACCGCGCAGCCATTGGGCTAGAAAGGGCTATGGCCCACCCCTTTTTTGCAATAATAGGCTAGAAAATTTTTTTGAAGGTTTACTCTAACGCAACTTTGGGTAGTTTACTCCTATGTAGTAGCACTTCTCATTGACTGGGAGCCATTTTTGTTCTTTTTCTAGGTGTTTCATCTTGTTTAATGATCTCATGTATTTTCCAACTTGGTTAGCTTGGCTTTTTATTACCCTCGAGCTAATTCTATCTATTTTTATAGTTATTGATATCTTCTCTGAACCAAACTGTTTATAATAATTCAATAGAAATAAGCAAGCATTTTCTAAAAGGGGTGTTTTTCGGCGTTCAAGGGGGCGTCGCCTCAAAAAATTTTCTGTCACACCCATTTCAGCCCCTCCACTTTTAGAGTGGTGCGCGGTCCCTGCTTATGCCTACCTTGTAACAAAACCATAATAAAAAAACTCCCTGTGCACCGATACATCTTAAAAGACAATGATCCAAGCAGCCATTGGCGGCGCCAGCCACTACCGTAGTAAAAAGTGTTTAGGCTATGCCACTTGTCTGTAAGAAAATGCCTTTTTACCAACAAGGAACGCCAGTTTTACAAAAAAGAATGCCAAAGACTAACTTTTGGTTTGCTTTAAAGCAGTATTGAACAATAGAATCACATTAAAAAATATTTTTCCTTCGAAGTCAGACGAAAAACAAAATCGATACTAACAATCTTTTGGTGGTACAAAACTTGTAAATGGCTTTGAAAAAAGCAAACATTTAGTAAACTAAAGCTTTTCGTCTGACACTCTTCAGAGTTTTAAAAGGCCGGAACATAGATCGAAAACTCTACGCTAAGAAATATATATACCCAGTTGTGGATCGAAATAGGCCAATCAGAAACACGAGCACATGACTGTAAAGGTTGACCAATCAGTGCCGCTTGCCTATTAGAATGTTACCAGTGGAGTCCTAAGGTGAAAACGAACTCCTTTTGTCTACACAGTAGCGGTTTTTTCGTGCTTATGTAGATAGATTCTAAAACTGCTAGGTGGAACGACGATCGGGCTTTACCAAAATCGATACTGTACAAGTTTCCCCTACAGTCCCCTAGTTGTCCTTAATCCTAAATATGGTTAGATGATAACCGCCGATGGTCTAGAGTTGATTTGTTGCTAAAGCATTTGAACTGAGAAAAACTGGAATCCTGAACGATGCTTCTCAGATTGAAATACGTCCAAAAAATGTTAACCAATCAAGTTACTTTGAAACCATGCGTATATTTTGAAGGAAAAACTTAAAGCATTTTACGAAACAACCACTCTAAGGAAATCACACGGTCAAATTGTAATTCTTTTACTCTGGTCTACCAATACGAATAGTTAACCAGCAAATAAAGCTGTACAAACGAATTCAGATACATTTATGATCTATTTTTCGTAAGACGTAAATTATTTTTTATAATAAAGGAAAAAGCAGAATAGTTAGAAGGGCTTCAAAAAAGATTTTTCTTCCTGGCACCAAAATAAAAAAAATCCAAAATTTCCTGCGAAGCTTCGACAAAGTTTCCAGCCACTGAAAGTGATATTTTGAGTTGCTTGATTTGTTTAAACATTTGTCCTAAAAATAAACTATCATACTAAAAAAGAACTAATTGTTGTTCCTCGATTTTTGATCGTAGCTATTCGAACAGCAATCATTTTGTTTATACTTTATAAGATGATAAAGGAGAACGTGATCGAGAACATACTCATAGTTTGTTTTCAAGGTTAAAGTTAGTAGATATTAAATCTATAATAACTTTGATTAAATTTCATATCAGCACTAGCAAACTAGATACTTTTGAAGTATTGATGTATCCTTTATCTTGTTCTGCGTTTCATGTTTGCTGCTCATTTTTATCATCAAAGCTAGTAGTTCATACAGCATGTAAAAATACTATTTTATTTCTAAGTGGTTAAAAGTAACGTTAAAAACCAGGGCTGGTGCTAGAGGCAAAGATGTAAGCCCAAAACGGTTACATTCTATTAAGCTAGCGATAAAAAATTTATGCGAATGCCAGTAGAATAATAAGTATGAATAATAATGGACACTTCAATACAGTTTTGGGGCGCTGCCGGACATTTTCCAGCCCTGCTAGTTAGAAGTACGTTGTTTGCAACAAGCAATTTGTATTTCATTATTAACTAATCTCCTTTCGGAAACGAGGTAACGGTAAAGTCAGAACATGAAGCTTTTGAATATTTCCCTGAATATTGATAAAACAAAGACTTTTGTAACATACAGTGAAGATAATGTAAAGTAACTACGCAAATTTAGTACCAGTCTTATCGAATGTTTTGGATGACAATAACACAAAAACTCGAGTAAATTTGTAATAATTCAGAAGAGTAGTGGAAGCTTGTCATAAAATTGACCAAATTGAATCTTGTTAAAACGTTGTGGTGTGCACGCCTTTGGCCATGCCCTTTGACATATTTTGTGTGAATAATTATGGATTATGGTGTCTGTTGTGTCCAAAGAGTAATTGTTGACTTTTTTCGATTTCACAAACAATGCAGTCCTTACCAACACAGTGCCTCTTAAATAATTAAGCAAAAGCAATGTAAAAATAAAAAAAAATTCGCAGTGGTTATCCAAGTGCAGTTCTGATCGAGATTGCATTAACAAATGGCTGTGTTCGCTTGTAGAGACATGACCAAAACGTTTTCTTTCTCCTCGAGCAAATAAAAAAATAAAATTACATCTCTACAAGATTAGCTTGTTGCAATTCATTGCAGCTGATTCATTCACCGATTTATTTACTGATTTTTGCAGCAAAAAGAACCCATTCATTTCACAATGAACAAAATCTATACAGGACGATTAGTGTTTGTTCATAAATCCATGTTTTTTAAATTTTTACGGTAAAATTTCACAGTTTAGCTTTTTCTCTTTGTAATTAAAGGTATGGTTTAGTGTCCTAGTATCTATATATTAAGAAATGGTTTCGGGTACTCATGTCAGTAAGATATGCTCTCGCGTGATTAAAGACATGTTTTTATCTCCTCGTGTCATTTAAGATATAATTTCATATCCTCGTGTCAGTAAAGGCATAGTTTAATATCATCGTGTCAGTAAAGGTATAATTTCGTGTCCCCGTGTCAGCACAGAATAGGAAATACGAATTTTCTATTCTGTGGTGTCAGTAAAGGTGTAGTTTCGTGTAATCGTGTCATTTAAGGTATAATTTTATATCCTCGTGCCAGTAAAGGCATAGTTTAATATCATCGTGTCAGTAAAGGTATAATTTCGTGTCCCCGTGTCAGCACAGAACAGGAAATACGAATTTTCTATTCTGTGGTGTCAGTAAAGGTGTAGCTTCGTGTCCCCGTATCATTAAACGTAAAGCTCCCTGTCCCCATAGAAATGAAGGTGTGGTTTTAAGTCCCCGTGTCAGTTAAGGTACGGTTTCGTGTTCTCGTGTCATTTAAGGCTGTGACTTTCTCTGGGACTTTTAACAAAATAATGCATCTCGCTCAAAATATCTAAGCAACAGATGATTAATTGGTTGTTCCTATAAAGATAGCATTTGGTTTCTAGGAAGCGAGAGCAAGCGGATTTATTTATATACTTATTGATGTTGGGAAATAATGACCAGAATTAGAGAGGGATGGTTGTATGTTTAAGAACAAACCTGAAAAGATTTAAACATTTGATAACTTGTGAGAAATGGTGGCTGCAATGTAAAAACTGGACATGACAAAAATGTGAGAGTCTCGTTTCCGTCATTTACAAGCAAATCGTCTATATATGATACAAATAAATTCAACTAATGGTTTCTGACCGAGCAAGGTAAACGCAATATCTTACACGAGAAAAAAGTTATCTACAAAACAGGCAGAGATTTATCATTCATATAAATCAATAATTGGTGATTCTGAAAAATCTCCGCTCAAGAAATTCAAAATCAAGATTGTATTGTTTGAGGAGGCTGCATGCTTGCAAATTTTACAGCCTAAATCGAACATTTACTATTGTGTGAATTAATTCTGCGACCTCGAGAAGAAGAATAATAATGGCTGAGAATAATCTTGCTGATAAAAAATTCAATGTATTTGCAGCATTTTAATCGCCTCTTTTACAGACGATGGCAGTATGAGACAGAATTGCATCATAAAATGTGCGATTCTCTCTGAAAAAAGAGTCAGGAAAACATTACGGTCGCACGGCCACTGACCGGAGGAAAGTACAGGAAAAACAATAGAAGCTCATGTGACACACCCAAGCCGCGCCCACTTTCTATTGTTTTATGAGGAAGGTTTGCCTTCTAGGATGTTTTTGTCTGGAGGAAGGTTAAAAACTTTCTGGACTCTGTCTGAAAGATTCACGTCCGAATAAAATTTTTCGTGAATTAGTCAAGTTAAAGTAATTTGGTTCCTGCTTCAAGCTTTATTGTCCTCTTCGATAAAATTGTTTTAATAAGGAATAATCAAAATATAATTCAATCTGAGTAAAAAACATAATTAGTGTCAGTCGCTCATATGTATCTCAGTGTAATTTAATATGACATTCCGTTTCAGTAGCATAAAATTATCACTAAAATTTCATTAGTGTTCTCCGAATAAAAATTATTGACAATAAAAATTGCTCCAATCAAAAACGTTTTTTGTGTTAATGTAAACAAAGTATTGAATCAGAATTGATAAAATTTCGACAATCTTATTCGTAAAGCTTAAATGTACATTCAAAACTCGGTTTCTGCCGCTAAAAAGTGAAAAAACTACAATTTCGTAATAGAATTTCGATAAAACGCGTACGGCAGGTTCAAATATGCCGCGCAATGATTTTGATTCAGGGCCGGTTTGTTGTGACAAGAAATAATGAAAAATGTTGCATCCGTGCGTGAAAATCCCAAGATCTCCAAAATCTAACTCGTGCAAAGAAAATGTTGTGAGTCGACCAAAGTTAGCCTTCAAGACGCTCATCATTTTGATAAAGGCTCTCCAAACAGACCACTGGCACAGAGACCCTTCATAAATTGAGATCCTTCTTATTTTATGCAACGGTACAATAGTTTTGAAACTGGTAACGAGAACTTCACGATGAAGTCTCGATTCTGTTTAAAAAATGCCGGACAAGAGTTGGTTATAAGATGACTTACCAGAAGTGAGGAGTTCGTTGAAACAAGAAACGAGGTTGTACGTCGCCTGGATGTCCCATTTTGATGTGGCCTACCGCAAACAAACAGAATAAATAAAATGGATACTCAAAAAATATAAACATACGATATTAAGCATGAACTAAAATATGATGCAGTTGTGTACCTGTGATTTATAGACCAAAAATATTTCTATGTTAATCTTTCAAAGTTTCCATCTATCAAAGTTAGAGCAAAAAATGTGATCGAATTTGGCTTGGGTAAGTCAAGCAGATGGACACAAGACATATTTTTTTATCTAGATATTTTTGTGCTTTTCTTTTCCCATATCGTAACCTCTCGGAAAATATTTTGATTAATTTCAAATTTGCGAATAGAGCTAGCAATTTTTAAAAGTGTTTTCATGCTATAATCTCTAGATATTTGTCATTAAAAATTTCAAGCAGAATTGCTCAATTGTGGCTTTGCTATAAAGTTTTTGCATCGACATTGTACCGGTGAACTGCCATAATCAACCTTGGAAAGTGTATGCAAATCTTTTCGACAAATCTTCTATTCATTGACGATAGTCAGAATACTTGCTCAATTTTGCATTGGTTGTAAAAGGTCTTCATAGTATCCCTGTCTATCGAAAACATAAATTTGACCTCTATAAAGCCACACCCCCCCCCCCACCCCCACCCCACAATCTGATATGAGACAGACAGTATAAGCAGAGGGAAAAACATAAAGGCAAGAGCTAACTGTTCTCTTGTTAAATAAACCCTATTTCTAATGTCAGTTACTCAAGTTAACTTTTAATAGTTTGCCAGTCATTGCGAAGGAGGCCTTAGAGACTAAAAAAACAGTATGTGCTTCTGGAACAACCAGTCAAGCATCTTTGAAAAGGCAGGTACCAAAATAATTGAACCCGAATGTAAAGTCATCACGCACCTCTACAACTTATGGAATAAAGCCCCCTCTCTAATAAACCCATACGTAGGGCCTCCAAATTTATAGAAGCCCCTGGGGGGCTATACCATTCCTGAACAACTTTTGGAATAAGGCCCCGCTCTAATTAACCCATACGTAGAGCCTCAAGAATAATATTACCCCCTAGGGGCTACACAATTCCTGGGGGCTTTAAAGCCTAGGAGTTTAATAAGCCCCTGGGAGTTTTATATTATTTAATACTGCCAAGGATAGAAAGCTTAATAATGGTTAAATATTCGTTCAGGTGCAAATTGAGGTGGAACAAAGAGTAAAGAGAAGTGACGCTTACAGCAAGCTCGTATTTCTACTCCTTTTTTCTCCAATTGATATCTTGATTAAAATTGGAAATAAAATTGCATACCTCCAGCGCTGTCAGCATTTTGTACACTCCATTGGGGTTTTTGTTGATCAGCTCTTTTCGGCATTTTTCTAGAAAATTGAAAAGCAGAAAACAAGTTAAAGAAAGTTAAAACTTTTCACTTGCCTAAACCTAGAGACTTATGCAAAAAGGGTGAATTTCACAGGGTTAGGGTTTTTTCAACCAAGGCTTCCTACCTCGATTGACCAACACCCCTGATGTAATTAACTGAAAACTGAAGGTTCTAAGTGAGTCAAGTAAAAAGATGTCGAATGTAAAATGACTAGAAGCACTCGCGAATTGATCATAATTACTCCTTGAACAGAAAAAATGGAAGGACGGATTATATTAAAGGCGCTATGTCCCGTCAGTCAACCTGTCAGCGTTTTAGGCCCTGCAGCGCGTTTCTAATTGAGAAAACATTGTGAACTAGCCTTACATTGCAGATCAGTTACGTAACAATAGGTCTATTGTGTAATCCAACCAATGGGAAAATTAAATGGCCAGCGAAATGCGTCGGGACAAAGTGCCTTTAACGAGAAATAACAACTGGTGGTTTCAAGCTATTTTTGAAAAGAAACATGAAATATCTGCAATGAAGAACGGAATCGTCTGAATAAACGTCTGCATATGATAATATACTGGGAGAAACTGTGAGCGAAGGGATGACCAGGACAGGACTCGAGGCGACAACTCGTGACACTGTGTGTCTAAACTGGTAAGCTCACATGCTCTCAGTATATTTTCTCAAATACAGCTCTGCACGCATAAATTCAATCTTGCCAAACTGGAGTACCAGAAAATGGGTGAAAACAAGAAAAGAAATATGGGCAAAATGAATGTAAACAATATTCATGTTTAAAGGTTAAAATAAAGTAATATAAGTAAATTGAATTTGGATAATATTCCTGTTAAAACCTAATCTGCCATAGGGTCTGTTTCATCAGCATTTTGAAAATATGGACAAGGATTTCCTTAATCACAGGACGAAACATGACAGAATAATATCGTAGGGTGCATTTGGAAGGCTCGTTGAGAAAGGGGGGATTTCTGTTGGGATCAGTGCTAACAAGAAGCGAATAAAATTGTAATAACAAGGACCCAACGGTTGAGCTGAGGTCAAATTTTATGAACAAAAATTAATGAAGAGTTATGTTCGAAACGTCGAGATTATATTTAACCTTCCATTGTAAAAAGTTGTAATTTCATTAAATTAGTTTTTGGTCATTAGTCATCGAGGTGCAACACGCTAAACTAAATTGATTGTCAATTTTTTTTCTAAGAAAAACATCAGTGTACTAGTCTAGAAATGTTCTAAAGCTTAGAGGTGGAGTGCTGCATTCTTTATTACAATATCCGCTTTGTTTTTAAGTTGCATTGGAGGGATCTTCTTTGATAATTAAAACATAAAATTGAAGATCAAATATGGTTTGCTAAATCAAAAGAGTTTCAAGCTCGAAATTCTTCAATTGAGTAGGTGTGCCGCGTAATTTTCCCTTTTGGCACACACGTTTGCTGATTAAACACCCTACAGGCCCAGAAAAAACCTTTCTATCACTCGAGTTTCATCCATCCAATCGAACCCCTTCAACAGTGCCTTGGTGCAATGCTGCTTGAAAAATGGCGGTAACATCTGGCGTGTACGTATACATAAATTCAGCTTTTGTCTACGGCGGTTTTGCCTCAATAAAGGAGTTCACAGTTTATGGTTTGAACGCTTGTAAGAAAGCTACGTAAAGAAACAAACCTTGCGACGAGAGTAGTTGCTGGAGCTTGTTAGAAATGTACCTCACGTGCTCGATATCTTTGTCGCTTGGAGGATCAGGCACTGCCAGTGGCCATACTTTCTCCAGCTGGTCCAACAATGAGTGGAGTCGGTTGCTGTGAAGAAAAAGTAAAAACTCAAGATATCATGAAACCAAGAATTTCAAAAATTACACGCAGTAAAATTCGCTTCCACTGGTTTTACAGTGAAAATAGCAGCACGATCTTGCTTTTAATGCACAACACTAACAAAAACTGAAATGGTTAAAACTCATGAGGATAACACCATAGCATACACATTTGACCACATTCTCTTGCACCATTAAATCTTTGCATCAACAAAAAATATATCGAGTAAGTTTGTCGAAATGCAATATTTTAAAATGGCACAAAATATGGAACACATGGTACTGAATGATACACTTAGTCCTAAGATTCTGTTTATCTACAAAATATAATATTTTCTAAGCCAGAAGACTATTTATAGGCGAAAAAATAGTATTTTCCAGGCATTTATACCCACGTTTTGTCAGTACCTGACATGACTGGCGTGTACAGATCGCCGATCAACCGGCTGAGTTTGTGCACTAGCTGAAGCGAACTTGCACGATGCTTTGTTAACTGCAATTATTTGCAGGTTAGCAGGACTCAATGGCCCCTAAAACTATTAAAAACAGAGCAAACAGACCGACACTGATAAAATCCTCTTCAACAACGAATGAGGGCTTAGACGATTGCAAATGTTTTCTCAAACAGAGATTGTCTGCAGAATACACCATTGCATTGTGAAAATCTTCAGCTGGGAATTAGTGACTTTTAGGCAGATCTCTTCGTTGGCTAGTGAGGACGCGATCAAGCTGCATCGATCAAAGTTGACAAATTAGGGAGCTATTCGCAACCACATTGCAGCAAATTATCCAAGGATTAGTGCTTGAAAAACAATGATGTGACGGGGCACTGCAAAGTTGTATGATCCGGTATCAATTATATGTCGTAATTGATCCGGTATCAATTATTATCGATCAACATCATCATCATGATCGGCAATCCAAACAATAAATGATCAACATCATCATCATAACCAACCACTTGTTTTTATTCCAAAACAAAACGACATATAATGTTTCCTATCGAATTTTTAAATTACTTAAACCCAAGCGATTTCCCTTTGACAAATACGACATTTATGGCAGATTTGGAACTTTTATGATCAGGATAATGATTTCTAGGATCAGAACGATAAGAAATCCTATTTTTCGAGGAATACTCTTGTATCAGTATGCTTTAAGATAATAACAGTTAGCGCCAACGAGATGTGGATTCCACGAAATAACCGTATAAAGCAAATCGCTTTCGTAATCCTTCATAAGGACCAACTCAAATCTGCCATTGAGCTTTCTGGCTTCCATAAGAAAAACGTTGAAACTCCGCAGTAATATGCTTCCCTAGAAAAGCTGGTGAGCAAAAGTCGTCGATTGTTGTAATTAACAATTCGTCCATACACCAGTGATATATTGCGCAAGCAACAGCTGCAGACGTTGCAAAGTTTCAACCCGGTCCTTCACAGCTAATATGCCATCATCAGACTTGGCTGAACGGTCAGGCTAAGATGTCCTGGGAGCGTGCTCTAAAATTTGCAATTTTGTTTGAATATGGGTTTTAATTCCAGTCAATTCGACAGTAAATGAACTATAACTAGGAATTTAAGCAAAATTTTACTAGGAAAAAAGGAAATAGTGCAATTTTACTTAAATCCCTAGTTATATTCTACTATAGTACCATAATGAAAATAAAATTGTTTGACTGTTTTATTTTTATTCTGGTGCTCAATTTATTTGATAACTATATTATCGCTATTTTGGATAAAGTACCACACGCAACGTACAAATAGAGTATATTTGTGTCAATAAGCTTCTTTGAGAACTCTAAAGTGAAAGGGGGATGTAACATTTTCTAAAAGCAGACAAATGTATGATGGGGTCGGAAAATTGTCTTATAACATGAACGGAGGTTGGAAAAATCAGGCGCAGTTTGAAAATAGGTTGTGTGTTTGAGAAAAATCAGGATACCAAGTAGCCTAGAGAATCAACAATTTTATTTACCATTCAAATTTTTTTCCTCTATCCTCTTCGTAAAACTTGTTTTTGCATCTTTTAAAACTTTTGGCATATTTTATAAAAACCACCCCCCTCCCAAACAACCCTACAGTACAAAGGGAGGTATACCTGGGTTGCCGCCATTCACAACTGCTATTAAATACACTAGAGATAATTCATTTTCAAGCCTACCATTGTCACCCATTTATGGGTGGAAAAATTTGCTGTTGGAATAAAATGAGTGGTTTTTAGTCCAAAGATAAATAGGTCTTCATGCAAGCAAGGAGAACACACAACCCAGATCATATCTGGAATGAATGAGGAACTTTTAATTCTTGATGAAATTATATAAAGGAAAAACATTGCTTGTTTGGAAAAGGTCAGTTAAGCAGCTATTCCAGTATCTTGATTATCACTGTGGCCAAGAAAAAAACCAGTAAATTATCTGATGTGGGTGAGGGTGTTCTCCCAGAAAACCCCATGCAGACTTAGCAGCATTGCTCAAGAAAAATGCCCATTGTCATTTTTGTTGAGCAATGAAAAGAAACAGGCTGCAAAACTTAAAAATCTGGCATCAATATATTTATGACAATGGATGAGGCCCTTAGGGTAAAAAAAGTAGTACTTGAATAGGATTGTTTTTCAAGGAATACATTGGTTCTACATTTTGCCTGCTTGGTAGTTCTAAACTTTAATTTATGGGGTATTATATGTATGAACAGAAGTGCAGAACAAACCTGTTTGTCTTTCAATGAAGATTTTAGAATTAATTACAATGTAAATTGTCTATTGATAGCTTTAATCAAATTTTCAAGGTAGTGTGGTGCACCATTCACAAAGGAGAAGGTTTACCAAAACAAAGGAAAAAACGCTTTGTCAGATTGATTGATTGATGTCAAATGTCAAAACAAATCATGGGTAATCTCTCTGTCACTGGTCAGTTATGCTAATTTTTTGTGCTTCTCTAATTTTGAGTACCATCAGAATTTAACAAACAAAAAGCCAATGAACAACATCACAAACTGCCTTTAAACTGTGAATTTTCATAGCAAAAAACAATCCAAAGCAAAAACGGTTAAATAATTAACCAAAAATTGTCTTTATCCTTGCTACAAAAAAACCTTTGGATTAAAACTTTTGCTTTGTTTTCAAAACATCTTCATATTAGATATACGCTATTTGATGTATAGAACCGGATGAAGTAACTTAGAACCATCCTGTTCTATACATCAAAAGTGACTACAACACTGCTTATACAGTATATATAGCACACAGACTGGTAAACAGTAATTTTCATATTACACATTGTATAATTACAAAACATCTTGTTAAAAAAGAACTCTGCTTAAATAAATATAATGAAAATGGGGACAAGGCAACTAATGTTTTCTGGCCTGCTGCTAAATAATTGTTGCTATATATATAGACAAAAATATAGTTTCCTATTTGCAATAGCAATGAATCTCCAAGAGTAGAAACTTAAAGCCATCTTATTCCATTTATCAAATAAAAGACAGCAGCTTTTTCTATTTTGTTGATTATCCAAAACTAAACAAAATATGATAGGGCAGATCTTAAAGTACCTAAAAAGCTAAAGGATACAGATCAAAATTTTAAGAGAAATATAAAAGAAGCAATCAGAACATATTAATGCTAACTATTATTGTTGAATATGTTTCAGGTTACACAAATTTCTTTGAACAAAACATTTAACAGAAAAACTATCAATTCAGTGTTTATGTCCAGGTAAAAATACACACTATTTAGAAATCCTGTGTGCTATTTCTTAAAAAATTATAAAATAACAAGAGGTTTTATGGCATTGGAAATATTGAAAACTTCATGGCAGTGATACTGTTTCATTTAAAGATTCAACAACTATGAGTTTAATATTAAGCAAACCAATTCCACTATTGAAATTGAATAAGCAAGGGCCACCTTTCAAATGTGGCAGCACCATGTACCAGTTAACCTTCATTATACTTAGACTTAAAACTAAAAGAGGTGTCCTTGATTTTTGGGTGCAATTGCTCAGACACAATGCTAATGAAATAAAACATAGCAAAAAATCTAGTCACAAAGCTAATATTGAGAATCAAATTGACACTGCCCAATAAATTTGTATAATATCAGAATAATACCTTTGTAGGTAAACTGAGTAAAAATACAAAAAAGCCAAATGGCTTGAGATTAAATAATTAACGGAAAACAATCAAACACTGCCAAATTAGATATGTTAAAAACCACCAGTCGCAAATTAATTTATGACTTTGATATGGTTTTGTAATCCAATCAATAAACACTTTCCATTGGGAGAAAATCAATTGTATGTTTTTTCAGCTTTTGGATGGCAAGCTTCGTGGTGAGATTTTAATAAAAAGATTTCCAATTTAACGACATTTTCCTTCGACAAAAAATTTCGAACTTATTTGATGAGCAGCATAGCTGTTTAAATAAGATTGTTGGCGCTCCAATAAAGTACAATCCAAATTTTCTAACTTCAAACTTGTTTGATGAACGGCATATTGTCGGCACTCAAATTGCACTCAAAAATATCAACCAAATTTCTGCTTGACACCCTGATACAATCATTAAATGGAAAGCAGGAAGTTACCTGAGATTTTACAGACAAAATTAGAGGTCGTTGAAATGTATCTCAAGTAAATGCATTTTTTGTCGACCCCCTACGGCTAGAGAATTTAAAGACTCTTCTAAAGAGGTGTGCTCAAGTAAAAATTATTGTATACATAAGACAGCTTGAATAGTCATTTCGAAATTAATAAACAGAGCTAAATAATCGATATGATAAATGAAAGGCACAAATACAAAATTTTCTATAATGCAAGTGAGCTGCCAACCTTTTAGATGCAGCGGCGGTTCCTCCAACTGCAATTTTGTTCGCGTTCATTATGTTTTGATGTGTCGCATATTCACATAACTGTGTTTAGCAAAACCGGAATAGTTGCCGTGGTCAGTTCAAATCGGCTTTGGATTCTAATCCATTGTCAATGCCCAGTCTTACTGATTTAACTTCAAACAGCCTTCCATAATTCGTCGAAAGCCACATCAAACCGCTCTTCAGTTTGTTTTCTTTTCAAATGAAATAGAGGCTGCATTAAGCCGAATCTATTATCATAAATTATTGATGACTAAATTTCGCTCGACCTTTTTGACTTACCGTCGTTAGGGCCCCCGTTATATGTGAGGCTTGTTTTCAAAATGGTGAAAGAGATAGATAGAAGTGTCTCATTAAAGGGGTCTATATAGCCTTCTAGATTCTTAAAGGATCAACATGCAGTAACTGCTGGCAAATTTAAGATGCATACATCCCATAACAGGACACGTGTAGAAATTTTAATAATATTTTAAAAATTAATTAAAAAATATATTTCGATCCACCACTGGATATATATATATATTTCCTAGCATTGAATTGTTGATCTGTGTTCTGAAGTTTTATACTCTGAAGAGTGTCAGACGAAAAGCTTTAGTTTACTCAAAAGTTTGCTTTTTCTCAAAGCCATTTTAAAAATATTTAAAAGGCCCCAGGGATCAATTTTCTGGGATCTTTTTGCCCCTTTGTCCTTCATAACCCGAACTAAAACATATAGGGATTCCTAAAAACCTTTTTTAACGTTGCTACTCGATTTGATGTATAGATAATTTTACTAGAAATAAATCACAAAATCACAAATAAAGTCTTTAATTGCGATTGCAGTATTTTATGAAAATCTGCTAGACAATCCTGGATGATAATGATAATCGACCGGACACAAATGGTGTACCAGCCAAGAAATCTTCTCAGGAAAAGATGGATGAACGTAAGCTTACAATTTAAACTTTTCTGATGCTTTAAGTGGGATGTATTGAACCATGATATCTATTTAACACTTGTTAAATAGGAGGAATCTACAGCTGATGAGGCAAGATGATCGCATTAAACGTGGAACGCGGAGCAGCAATTTAAAACCGTCCTGTTCTTTACGCTAATCAGGGGGGGGGGGGCTGGGGGGAGGCTTTAGGTCCACTTTTTGCAGAATATGCAAAATATTAAGAAGTGAACCACCAGTAAAGCCTCTTTTGTTTCGGTTTTAGCCCCTCGACGTTTTTAGACCCCAACTTTTCACAACGCTCTGCGGTGCCTGTCTGACTATACGGCATCGAGCAGTTTAGAACAGTCTGGTAAACAGTAATTTTCAATAAGAACCTACATAAACCAATTGTGACTTTTTATACAAATGCAAATCTGCATTTACAGAGGATATAACTACCAAAAGTTTCAGTGAATACCCTTGCATTTTAAACTTCCTCTTTTAATAACCACCCGTTTGTTACTGCCAGAAAGAAAGGAAGACAAATTTATTTGGATTATCAGAAGACATTTAATCAAAAATTGTATAGACAATAAGACAATTTACAGGCACACGTGCACAAGACTAGATCTATAATAGCACAACACCATCCGAGATTAATTTAAAAAATTCAAATTTTCATGTGGATTTAATGGATGGACGAGGGTTCGAAGGCTTGCACAAACGAGAGTAAGAGAAGGCAGAACTTTCGCAAAACCATCACACTGGCCCTAGCAATGAAATTTTTCTTTTTTCAAAAAGCTAAGGGAAATTACCCACATTATAAGAAATTCTAGGAAAAAGAAATAATTAATTTTATAGATTTGAATTTAAAACATTGAAATTCTCAAAATTTACTTTCAGTGTGTTGACTGACAATATGAAAAAGCAAAACAGACGTGCGATTCACTCTTGCAAATAGCGTTCGAGATTTTGCGTAAAACAAAAGGATTTCCGGGGTTTTTCAGATAAAAAAATAGGATTTTCAGATAAAAAAATAGGATATTCACAAAAGGTGTACGAGATTTTCTTGGAGAGATTTGCCCCTCGAGCAAAACAACACTATAATAAAACATTTGATGTATTTTCCACATTTTAATGCGGAATTTTACAAGATTTTACATATATAATTTTACAAAAAGTCATTGGATGGTTTCATAGATGGATGGTTTTGAGTACCATATTGCAATCTCTAAAATAACCCTTTTCAACTGATCCATACATTATAATTCTCTGCAATAGATTACACCATATGAAACAATGATGACCTTTAACAGGTGAGCCCATGCCACCGGGCGTCTGGCAATTGACGCACCGGGCGTCTGGCTTTTCAGATAATCATCAATCATTTGATTATCGCCTCCAATACTGTGGATAGAAAAGAGAAAAATTAAAAAAGAAACAAAAAGAAACATATTGATTATAATGACACAGTTAGCAGATAAAATCAACTTCGACAAATCAACTGTCACTAGGTTAAATCTGGAACACTAATCTCAATGTTTAAGGGCAAGTTAAGCCATCCTCTTGTCCCTCTGGGAACAATGTTGGTTTATCATAAAACAATGTAAGAGATGAGGAATTAGGTCTTTTTGTGTGATTTGTATGATATTTGCCTAAACTACCAATATTATTCTGGGAGGGGGGGGGGGAGGGGGGTAGTAATACTTGGGAATAGTAATAGATAGAATGACTTAATCTAAATATTTCCTGGTAAAGTCCGGATCGATTAGGCCTTTCCTTCGTATGTCGATCGAAACAAACAAATAGTAAAAGTGCCTTATGAGGCCTGAGGCCATATGATCACGTATAGAATATTTGAATGCTATTCCCACGAAAACAACCAATGCCAAGAAAACATTTCTCACCTGGGCCCATTTGTGAATTTGTTCGACGACCGATGCAAAGACAGCACTAACACTTTCATCGATTAATGCTTGTAGATACTGCACGGCTTCTTCATCGCTGAGATCAAGCCTAAATTTGTCTTGCACCTGATCAAAGAACACTGAAATATCAAAAACCTTCTCTCTTCTACTTAATTTTACCGCATTTCCTCTAATAAACGCCGCCCTCTGACAAACACCACCCTCTATTAAACGCCGCATCCAAAAGTGGTATTTTGTAATAAAGGCTGCGGCGTTCTTTAGAGGAAATACGGCAATTCAGTAGGCTCATTTGAAACCTAGAGATGTCGAAACAATACTTTACTGTCTAGCCATTTTGGAAAGCACTCTTCAGAAATCCTCAAGATAACACGGAAATACGACACACTGAACAAACGCTTCAATTGTCTGATAGAACAGTTCAGAATATGAAACATTTTCAACAAATTTTTTCCACTTTTTTGTACTATCAGGAGTGGCAAACAAAAAAGTAGTTACACGATGTGTTCATATTAAGTGTATTTTTGAAAAAACCTTTAAATGTCACATTAATAAGGATATCAGAAAATCCTCAATCAAGCAAAAAACATAATGACAAAAGTCCCTTGTTGCTAATGCAAGGAGTGGCAACTTAAGGAGATTCTGTTACAACCAAATTATTTTTCATCTTTAGCTCATTCGAAATCTTGAAAAACAGAACAAAGAAATATTGTAAATCGTGTCTTAGGGTCTGACACTGGTTTTATTCTAATGAAATTCCTGCCAGCTTTGAACCAAGATTGGTTTTAGCGCTAATTCATCTCTGCGGATATTTGTGTAGTGCAATTGTGTACATAAACTCTCTTTTTATAAGAACAATCTTATAAGAACATGAGCCTCATTATTGGTCAAAAATTGAGAACAAGCTGAGGCTGAGCTACTGTAAAATGCAATTATGAACAACATTTTATCTAAAAAACAAGGATTTTTAGCCATGTTTGGGTGCTTTTTCGGTGAATATTCAAACTTGACGGCAAATGAAAGATCCCCCACCCACTTTATTGGCAAATGAGGCCTCAACACCGCCCTAGAGCAAGAAAACCTTGCAGTCGCACTGCTTACACTGTATTAATTCGAGAAAAAAATAAAAAATAAAAACAGTCAGCCTGAACTTCAATTTACTGGTTCTTATAAAAAAGAGTGTAAATACCTTTTTGACAGTTTTGTCTGGTTCTAGGGCAATGTCCGGAACGGTAGCATCAACCATTAAGGCAAACAGATTTAAGATCAAATTGGCATATCTAGCAGAAAAAACAAAACTCTAAGAAGTAATTGAGAACTACGTTAAGGGAATATGAAATATGAAAATATGAAAGACCTGTAGCATAACGCAATTCCCGGCACTTTCGTTCGATAAACAAGACCCTAACCCTCCCCTCTCCCCCCAACCAAACGGGACACATAAAATATTTCAAATCTATATTTCTATTACTTCGCTCAAGTTCATCTCATCTCTAAAAAATCTCAAAGATCTTCAACTGAAGCTTCTATAACTCAATACCCCCTGGTTAACGAGAAAAATTTCATTTTTGCATTTTGCTACTGTGTTTGGCATGCTCTACAGCATTGGATGGGACCTTTTTGCAATTCAAAAATAGGGACCCTGTTTAGTTTTTTTTCTTAGAGCCCCAGATGCCTCCGTGACGCCACAGTGAAAGACGTTGACATTTTTATCCATAAAAGATCTCAAGCATTCCAACTTCAAGAAGCAATTATGAGGAAATAACATAAAATCAATCTCAGTTTGTTTAATAACTGTCTGATCGTAGAACCCTCCACTTCTTTACACAAACACGTTGTAAGTTATTTTGTATAGGTTTTACAAAGGTAGCAATTAACAAAACTTTCAGCATGTTCTCGTTCATTTATTTTTACGTTTTGCTTCGTTTTATAGTTCTGTACCCTTTGTCAATTCAGTACTTTTGGCTCTTATATGTTAGCCTACATCGCATAAAAAGAAGAAAAATATCTGTCAAACACGTTTCACTTCAATTATTTGGTTATTGAATATATTTATGAGGTATATTTTTCCGGTCACAGCAGATTTCAGCCATGCCAGCTTTCTTTCAAGGATATATTTAATTATCCTTTGAAGATAAATGCCAGCTTAAACTGTTGATTAAAGAACCAAAATAAGTTTTATTATCGAAATGGGCTTTCCTTTTAATTTGCCCTTGCTTATGCATAAAAATCTGAATTTGTAATCGACTCCCTTTCATGTTTCTCTTTAGTATTAGCCTAATTTCATTAAAAACTTCTTTAGTACAACTTTTGAATGAAACTGCGCCAACAATTCACTGGTTCAAAGCCAGTTTACTCCCTGAAAAAAGAATTATGCAGCCGGTAAGAAAGCTCATTGGTATTCACTCCACAGATACGCAATGCCATTTGTTACCTTCGAAGATGCAGAAAAGCAGTGTAGCAAAGGCGTCTGAATTCAGGGTAAAAATCACCAGTGGTTCCACCCATCGCTTCAACCTGGCAAAAACAAACGTTGCTTATGCAAATCAATTACTTCGTGTAAATTTTAAACATTTCTTTTCGTGGTACAAAAGTTAGAAATGCCATTGAAAAAAGCAAATATTTTGAGTCATACTTAAGGTTTTTGTCTGATACTCTTCAGTGTATAAAAGTCACAAAATAGGTCGAAAAATCACGTAAATTGTATTTAATGATAATCTTTCCATTTGGGGAATGGGGTAAACCAGAGATATTTCAGGTCCAACGAACGTCTCGATTTTCAACATTCATGATTCAGAAATTAAGAAACATCTTTAAAGAAGTTCAATTTTCACAGGAAAGCTAAATAAAGAAAGGTTGTTTAACCACTTTATGTCAGTAAAAAGAATATAAGCTGTCAATACTGAAATTCCACGATGAATAAATGACATCAATTTTAGGTAATCTTTTTTGCTAGGATGACTTGAATCAGAAAAATAAATAGGATAAAGGCTGAAAAGATAAGGAGCCATTGTCAGCATTTTTGCGATGATTGTAGGAACTTTGATGAGAAAAACTAACAAATATGACGAGAAACCAAAACCATACTGCTAAGACTTAGCAAAATCTTCTTAGGCTGAACCTTACAAATCTATTTAAATACTGAAATCCAATTACCATTTCTTTACTAAGCTTCATCGGTGGAGGAAATGGCTTTGGATCTCGTCCAAGAATATAGCCAAAGTCAATGTGAAACAGGCTGCCTGCAAAGCGAAGGAACACACAATAGCAACGTTCTTAAAGTAATAGAAACTACGATTATAATGGTAAGGCTGCTACCGGCCCAATGATGGTTTACTCAGCATAAGGTCCAAATATTTGATTGGCTAAGTGACTTGAACTCTCCATGCCTTATGGTCCAGTCCATGTTCAAGAATTTGACAGGAAACGTGCTGCACAGTTAGATTTAGGCCTATTTTTAACCTTTTCAATAATCATCAGAAAGAAATAATAGGCCTATATCTAGCTGCGAGGTACGTTTGTTTGTTGTCTGATTCCCAGTCAGGCATGAAAAATTAAAATCCCTTGGCCAATTAAAGAATTGGTACATATGCTGCCTTGCCGTATGGTGACATAAACACAGGTTCTCTTGATATCAAATTACTTCAATTTGGTCTTGGTTCTTAAATTCATCAACTAAGCAAAAACAACAATAGGTCTAAAGTAAAGTAACATTTTTTGTTTTTCAATGACCATATCGTAGACAACTTGTACCAAGCCAATTTGCATACTTAGAGTTGTTGCTCTTATCATGTCGTTATTTCAAATTATATGGTCCAAATTGAAAAGATTCTGAAAAATAAATTTGATGACGTCATTGCTTTATCGGCCTTTAAGGAGCGCCAGTTTACCTGATTTTGTAAGCATAAGATTGTCCAAATGTCGATCGCCAACGCCAAGAATGTAGGTAATTACACAGTATCCCGCTGAAAAGAAAACATGTATTACGTTTCGCTTCTTGCAATAGTTCAGATATAAAATGTCATGAGGAAGTACAAACTCCAGTATAATGTATGATTCTCGAGGCAAGATTGTGACTTATCCTTGAGGCCAAAAACAAGTGGAAATATTGCAAATGGTCTCCAAAGACGATGTAAGTGTAAAAAAGAGTTAAGAATATGAAATTCTCTCACAGGCTGCAGAAAACATAAGTTGGATTCTTCAGATATAATCTGCACAAACATATGGGTCCCGACGAAGTGGAGCAGGGGGGAGGGTGGCCATGGCCTCCCATATTTTTGCAAACATGGAGCTTTTTCAAAACCTTGTGTGATGGGTGTTGAATATTGCCCCCCCCCCCATTTTCCAACCTATGTCAGCGCCAATGAACATTGCAGCGCACGTTGCAGAGGATGCTATAATTTGGAGAGAAATTCTTATGAAATCGGAGAAAGACCTCTTGGAAAAGATATATAAATCACTTAATCAGCCTACAGCAAGAAAACGATAGCATACTAAAATCGATATTGTTCCTAGGACAAAACTTGAATATAAAGAGGAAACGTGGATATAATTTGAAAGAAGTAACGAACCACAGCTTTTGATATACGTGTCCATACAGTCGGGATGGATCCCGTAAGATGCTCCTTCCATAGGGTTATGCCTTCTGAAAAAGTTCTGTAAAAGGAAACAAGATAAAACATTTTAAACTTTTTTACTATTTTTTTTACGGTAAGCATCAAAATTGAATTTTCAAAAATCATAGAAATTCTTTTAACCAGAAATTATCTAAAATCATATTGCAGAAAAAATGCAAAAACTTCCCTTCCCAGATTGGATATTTTGCTTAATGGTTTTCCCGTCTAAAACTGCTATATGGTTTTCCTCATTGAAAAACTCTATAGTCAACTCTGTCTAATTTGAGCTTGTAAAATTGTAACTTTTGCTAATTCGAACGAGCTTCTTTAAAAATATACCTCTTCAATTCAAATCTTTGTAAATCAAACATTTTGCAATCGAACGAATTGAATCGATTTGGTTTTATATGTGAACTGCAAAATTTAAAAAAATAATTCGTACTTGTATGCTGCCGTCAGCTGAAAGGATTTCAGCCACTGGTGTTGAATTGATGAACTGTACAAAACCTGAAAGTCATGGAAAGGAAAGAAAAGAATTAAAAAGAATATAGTGAGATTCCGGTGAAAAACAGATGACTAGATTCATAGAACGTATCCAAAATTTTGCAACGTTTTGGTGTGTATAAAAGGCCTATGTTGCAACTCAGAGATTCACACTTAATGCAACTATCAAGTCTTCTTTGCACAAAGCAGACAAAAAAAGACAGAGCGTCAGTTAATTATTCAATAAGGCTAATGAAAACTAATTAAACAATCGAAATAAACACAATCATGTTGACAAAAAAGGAAGTTCAATTCATTGGCAGCAAACGAAAATCACACATTTTGCAGACTTTTTTCGCAAGATATAATATCTGCTGTCGTAAAACTCGGTAAAGCTTTAAATCAGTAAAAATACAATTAATGGACGATTGGCAGAAACAACGCAAATTGACGAAAAGTATTCCAATATGTTAGATCTTGCTTGAAAAATCAAAATTTGAAAATAAAGTAAAATTTAACTAATATTTCAACCTGTCATATGGAGCTTCATCAAAATTTGTGAAGGAAATGGGTTGGAAAAAATAAAGAGGGTCATTTTTAAATATCTAGAAAATAGTTGCGAATCAATACAAATTTGAGATTGAAATCCACACCATATAATATAAATTAGCAGCAATATTTAGTTTACAATAAACTTAAAAATATTGTTTAATTTCAACTATAAATGCAGTTCTGACTATGCCAATTTACTGACACAAATAAATTCAAATGACTAGAAAAAATATCTTGTTTGGAGCAGGGCCTTACCTTGAGAGCTTCCAGTTGCCAATACATTATACGGGGTCAACTTCAAATCCAGATTCTCTCGCATAAGCAACTGCAAGAGGATTTCAATTTGTACTAATAAGAAAACGTACTTTTACTTATGAATGGACTCATGTAATTGTAAACAGGGCCGCCGAGAGATTACGGAGGCCCTGGAGCAAAACCGAAAGACGAGTTCCCCGCTCTTCATACTAGCTTAAAATCGATCTCAGAATATTTCTAGCAGTCATTTCTTGCAATTGTTTAGAACGTTTCAATCTTTTAGGCATATTTCTAATACGTTTTATCAATTCCATTTCTGAAATGGGGTGGAAATGGAATTCATTACTTTATGAGGCCCCCTAGACCTCGAGGCCCTGGGGCAATTTCCCTTTTGCCCCCCTCTTGGCGACCCAGCTTATAAATTGACATTATGGAAGTATTTATCCTAGAAATACTCTAAAGGCACATCTTGCAACTATCTGATGTGATGAAATCATACTAGGGTCATGTTTCATAACACCCAAAGAACGATTTTGCAATTTTGCTTTCATCAAGACGCAAAAAATTCCGTAGAAAGCAGGACTTCGGGAAAATATTTTTGCTTCAAATATCTGAAGTGGAACCCAGTTTACAACGATAAAAATCTATTCTTTCCATTGAAATGCATCTAACTGAGACAGGAGTGAGAGCATCGAGTAATCATTGGGTATCAAAACAAGTTTATGATAAATTAGGTATCAAACAAAAGATTTTCTGAAACTTTTGATAGACCCGTGCAGCATCATCTTATTAGTTGATATATCGAAGTGGCTCAGGAGGGTCTCAAGTTGAAACAGTAGATAACTCCCTATTCAAACAGTTGCTCAGAACGGACACATTCATACTATAATTTTATGCGAACTGGCAAAAAGCTCTTCCTTCTCAACTCATTAGATCTCGATTCGTTCTTCCTAAGGCGCCGTTAAAATGGATCTTTTCTCAGAAGAGTCACTCACTTTGTCCATAAGGGTGATAATCTGAAGAATCAGCTGATCTTGTCGCAAATCGTCGCCATTTTTGAAGATGGCCTAAGTGAGGATAAGAATGAAAAATAAGGAAGTTGTAGCATGCGATTAAAGATATAAGAAAGTCTAGTGCAGTAAAATTAGAAATATTAAAGTTCTTATTTAGGGTTTTTAATGAATTTTATAGAGATTAAACGAGCGACAATATTACGATTTTACAACATTAAGTTGGACTAAACACGTGAAACCAGTTGATTTGAAGTTCTCTGCATTATCGCGCTCATCGATCAACCAAAACAAAATGGTTTTTCATGATAACATTTATCTACAAGGGTTGCAACTAGCCTTTTAGTGTGCTTACATAACTACACGAAGAACTACAGAGCTACGATGAAGGCAGAGGAAATTACATGATTATATGGAGTAGAGATTAATAATGAACCAGCTCTCTAGATAAAAGAAATTTTTTTATAAGAACTCATTTTTTTATAAGAAACTGGCTATAAGAAACGAGTACTGGACAGTCAGAAAAAATTAAGAAACTTCAGTACTCGAAGCAAAAAAATTAAGAAACTATTAAATCGTGATAAAACTGAGAACAACGAAATTTTGTAAAATACAGCATCAGAACGGAAGCGAATCTCTTGACGTGATAAAAAAAGTCACGAACATTTCATAACATCATTCATGCATCATAATTAAGAAACTTATAAGAAACAATGAGTATTGAAATTTCCAGAACATTAAGAAACTGAAGTACTCAACATCGACCTTTGTTTCTTTTAAAAAAATGAGTGTAACCCAGACAGAGCAGCCCCCTCACCAGCAAATGAAAGCAAGGAGACTAGAAGACTTAACAATAAGAGCAACAGTTCTAACGTCCATGTAAGAGTATAAGTAATAAAATTGTCTATCTGAAAACCTGCATATTTTGTTTGAATATAAACAGATTCAAATCCATCTATCTGGCTACGAAACACATCTTAGGCCTACTAGTATACTGCAAATCACCAAAAGGGACTCCCAAAAAAAGTGGAAAGCAAAAACTGGGAACACCGTTCTGATGATCTAAAATACAGGATAACTGAAATTAAGTCTTTGAAACTATAGTTTTTGGCACAAAATGTACAAGTTTCTTTTGAGCAAAGATCCTGTCCCTGAAATAAACCAAGTCCCTTTGGAGACGACGTTGGGCTAAAAGTACCGCAAGTTTTTTTATAACAAGACGAAAAAAATCAAAATTTGCAATAAACGGTAAGAATTCCTTGGAATTAGCAAACAACTCTTAGTTTCTTATGGAAATAAATCGTTAGATGGAAATAAAAGAGAGTATTGAATAAAGACTGAATGAATAAACATCAAGTCTTGGGTGAGGGTAATTTGATGAAATCGTTACTTGACTGACAATTATAAAAAAAATTCAACTCGAGTGTTTTACTCTGATTTGTATTTAGACTATCGAAATACGAATTATAAACCATTTACTCTGATTTGTATTTAGATTATCGAAATACGAATAATAAACCATTTTAAACAATTTTAAACCAACAACACAACTGCAAATAAAGGAATAAACAAGAATAAACAAGAGACTTACAACATATTCTTTGTTTTGCACAGTGCGGAATGTCAGTTTCATTGGCATCAGAGCAGACTTGAACAGGGTCACCTTGTCTAAAAACAATAATTCAGTTTGATGATGCGGGAGCTGATGACGATATAAACAAAACAGATTTGATCTTATTTCTAACATAAAATTCATTTCATGAGTTCTCAGTAATAGGTCAAATATGGCTCAATTCGGATTTACACCAGTATTGTATATTAACCCAATTTATTACAATTACTGTTTAACGGTCGGTCACAAAGTGCTCAATGTCGTAAAGGCCGAGCTGTATACGGTTTGGTGTATAGGACATTAATCAAATACACCAAGTCTCCTACATAATATCTACGAGCATTTAAATACCCGATATTTCTAGGGAGTAGTTTTAACAGTTGCCTTGTAATCGCATTAAGCGTGAAACTTAGAGTAGCAGCTTAGTGGGATAATCGCATCCTCAAGTAAACACATGGAATACGATAATACCTGCGGAAACCAGCCCACGTCATGTAAACAGGCCCTTAGAGCCGTCCTGTTCTGTACACCAAGAGTGTATCCAATCCCTTTTTACAAACGTTTAGTAACCATGTTTTTAAAGTAAATCCTTTTCAGTAAAAGAGATTCTTCTATCATTAAGGGTCCTCATAAATTACAGTTTACAAAGTAACAAGACAATGGACAAGACTAACAACTGCATCAAATAAGAATTGAGGTGTTTCTTTACTTAAAAATGTCCTCAGGCACAAGTTTATGTCATTTCCTTGCATACGCTTGCATAAATTTGAGTTGAAAACAATAAAATCCCATTTATTCTTCAGTTAGTATGAGCGATAGACTTTTTACCTAGACTATAGCATGATACTAAAGAAAAACTTTCAAATCTCTTGTACACAAGAAATGAAACATTACATACAAGCTCGTAGCCAATATTTCTCCAGAAAAGAGTCGTTTCTTCGGCTAAAACCCCACTCGTAACAGTAGAAAGAGAAAATTCTACAACATCATTGTATACGGATACCGTGTTTGTTTCTAAAGGGAGGGGCATCCCCACCCCTGGGCATATGCAATTGCCAGTACTTACCAGCGACGATACCCTTGATTCTGACGTCAGGATCCAGAGGCAGAGGAATAGGCTTGAAGCTGACGAGTTCTGGAACATCCACGAGAGACTGCAGCTTCTCTATCTGATTGAGAAAGCAAATTTAACGGATAAAATCAGGTTGGTATGTTACTAACAAAGGCTATTTTAGCTAGTCTCTCTTGAGTAGTTACAGGATACATTCTAGACAGATTTGTAAGGCTACCTTCTTTGGTACAAAAATTGTAAGGACAAATACATATCATTTAGCCTTGGAACCTCAACGTTTAAAAAGAGGAAAGTTCTTCTGGTAATGTATTGAAGAACGGCATCATTAATGCAGCTTCACTGATAACGCGCAGAAATATTTGTGAGGAACATAACTAATAGAGAAAACAGTAGAATTCACATTGCAATCAGAAGTCAACAGCGTCAAAAAAATTGGTTTTAATTTTACTAAAAATGATCACTTCTCTCTGTCTATGCTAATTTTAAGATTGATAAAAAGATATTGCATCAAAAAGCACGGCAAAAAGCACATTTCTTCACTGCAAAGACGAACACGTTCGAAACGCTAAATTTTAACTAGTATAAAAGCTTCGAGCAACGAATTTTAGGCTCCTCCTCAAAACACCGTTGGGGATCTTTGAACAAGTCAATCAAAGCATAATCAATAGAAAAAAACCCTTGTATAGAAGCCTATTGTTCTGTTCTTTTGTTTTCATCTAGAATTTGAAAACACTTTTATTCTAACCACGTGACCTAAGTAAGGGGACAAGATGAAACATTTTCTCATCTCGCAATAGCAGATACAGACAGTTCCGTTAAGCCCAGCGCACACAGGCGGCCCGTGTGTTTCAAAAAGAATGGTATTTGGGCTTTTGACAAAGTTGCTCATTTGCACGGGTCAGAGATGAAGATATTCTCCTTTTCAAAGTCTGTCTTCGCGATTAAAACTGCTTACTTTCAAAAAACCATTTCTTAAACCTGAAAACAGATGATAGCTGATCAAATGTGGATGCAAAAGAAGTTGCAACTGACTAATCTATTGCTTTCTCATCCATCAACTTTTCAACTAATGTCTCTTCGTTGAATATACTTTTGTTCTGTCGAAATGAAGAACGCGCTGACCATAGTTTTAGATTGCAAAATAGATTAGATTGTAATCAGCAAGGAATAGATTATAAAATTACAAACATTTTCGAGAAACACAACAATCCTATACAGTCCTATTCAACAACAATCCTATACAGCTGGTTTCATGCGTCTCCTTATTTTGATCACGTGATTGCAATAAACAAAAACAAAGAGTTAGAACTCTCTGCACAATATTGTTAAAAATTAGAGGAGCTAAACTATACTTAGAAACCGGCCTAGATTTCCAAAATGTATCTTACTTTCTTCTTCCTGTTTCCACTGAATTGGTGCACTGTTTTAACTAATTCTGTAATTTTCTCTAAAAATATCTGCTCGTGTCCCAATATGCTACGACGTTGTTTGCACTTGAAGTCACCCTGAAATGTAGAAAAAATTCTCCAGAACTCTTTGATATTGTGGTATCAGTTGAATACAGAGCATCATTTGTTAGGGCAACACACCCTGGGGACTTTGGACCATTTAGGTAAAACTTAACCTGGGGTATCCTTTCGGGGCTATCATGGCTTTTTTTCTGGTTATAACTTTATGTAGATAAGTAGTCCCTCCCTGAGGGCAATGGCAAAATCTCTGTACATTCTGATAATATGTCTTCTCTAAATACTCGATGTAGAAGGCACGACGGAATTTTGCATTGCCAATCCATTTCATTTGTATAACGGTGGAATGCCTTCATTACAAAGTCCTTTGGAAATCAGCTTCTGCTGAAGAACAACCCTCCATAAAAGGGTTCAAAATATGAAAATTTTGAAATATATGAGATGGTTAGCTTTCGATGAATCTGTGGCTTATCTAGAATGACTGAGAATTTTTGATGTCCTACAATGAAGACCAAGGTCCTGCTCAAATTTTTTGTCCACCCTTTTGGACATCTCCGTTTTCCAAAGTTTTGATGCAGAAGAAGAAGCGGATACCAATATAGGCAATTTGGTATAATTGAAAAAAATTCAGTTTGATTTTTAAAATTTTGTCCAATGTGCAAGCCTTTGCTAATGCAAAATCTGAAAACCGTCTGGGGAAGTTGAGATGGGCCATAATGAAGTACTTTTCTTCTGACTCAAGTCGAGAAATCCAGTCACAATAGGCTCAAGAATTTAAGTACCTACAAACATATAGGACAAGGGTTTCAAAATCATTGGGCAAGTAATATCGTTTCTCATGAATTTGGAATCTTCCTGCGTTAAAAAGCAGAAATTTTAGAAAAATTTTTATCATTATTCCAAGTTTATACGCTGCGGAGTGTCAGACAAAATTTAACTTAGCAAAGCACGTTTTCGCTAATCCGAGCTTCTTTCAAATTTCGTTAACTGTTGAATAGTTAATCGAGCTATCTCACTTTCAGTTCGCTAAATCGGTCCTTTCCCTAAAGAATAGCACGAAAAGAAAGCAAGTTTCTTTCAGACTCAATATAAAAACAAACTGCCTACCGCCAACAAAGCTTTACTGAACCTCTTCATTACACTGACGTAGAGTTCAGTTACTTTCTCATCTCGGACACCACTGTCCGTACATTCAACAAGAAGGTACCTGTCCGGGGCACAGAACAAACATTAAAGACATGAATAATGATGATCCTCAATGAAATTTATTTTTTGATGTCGGTTCCTTGCTTCTTGCGCAAAAGATTGTGGTTCTGAAAACACTTATCAAAAAATTGCTTTGAAAAAGCAAACATTTAGTAAACTAAAGCTTTTCGTCTGACACTTTTCAGAGTTTAAAACGTCAGAACATAGACCGAAAACTCTACGCTAGGAAATATATATACCCAGTTGTGGATCGAAATAGGCCAATCAGAAACACGAGCACATGACTGTTGAGGTTGACCAATCAGCCACCTCGGTCTTGCAGATCTAAAAGTACAACTAAAACCCTTCGATTCTGCTATCGGGCAGCATATACTGGAAAACCCAGATTGTGCAAAAAACTATAATGGCGACATGTTTCGGATTATTGGTAAAGCCCGATCGTCGTTCCACCTAGCAGTTTTAGAATCAATCTACATAAGCATGAAAACATCGCTACTGTGTAAACAGAAGGAGTTCGTTTTCACCTTAGGACTCCATTGGTAACATTCTAAATAGGCAAGCGGCACTGATTGGGCCGCATTTATTACTATAGACTTTCTAAAATACATCCCAAAGATTAATTTTAGGGTGACAGTCAAGAATTTCCAAACCCAACATTTGGCAAAGAGTTTCACTGAGGATAAGGCCTAACTTAGCACTTGTTTTCTGTTCTACAGGTTACACTGACCAAATCGCTAAGACAGGGCCACACGATAACACAGAAGCAAAACTTGATCACTAAGAAGTTTAAACCTAGATCCAAAACAGATGTTGCCTTTTCCTTGAAGTCATTCGCAAGTTTTCCACCACCTTTGGTGTAACTGAGGCGGAACCATTATTTTCTCAAAAACAGTAAAAGGAAATTCGCTAAAGATAAGAATGGTATTGATCTCTTACCAGAAGAAGAAATTAGCAATTTTATCATCAGAGCAGGCTCTTGAAACCAAAAACGATGCCAAATCAGATTCCTAAAATGTAGATACGAAAGTTTACTAGCAATAAAATAAATCAAACTTGGGGGACAAACAAAAACCAAATAAAACGTCTAGCAAATGGTAGATACTACGGGAGAAGAGCCAATAACAAATTCCTACAAAGACAAAGATACCAGTATGGCAAAAGACATCGAAATTTCATTTCTAATGCGGAGAGTGCATACGAAAATGTCACACACTAAAGCTCTGGGACAATAACAAAATACCATGCTCCCAACGGTAAGGTAAATCAGTGAATGTAAACTTTACGTAAATTGCAGAGTCCAAAAAACATTACAGTTCCATGGGAGTGTGCCAGAGGTAGGTTATCCAGCGAAGCATTTTGAGGAAGGCAAATTAATGATTTGATAACAGTTTGTAAAGTGAGAGGAATTCATCTTTGCACTTGAACTCCGCTCAAAGCGAAAAGCTCAAAGATTATTTTAAAGCATAGAAACTTTTACTCACAAGATGCTGTTAAAATTTTAAGAAAGGTAAGTCGGGCCAAATATCATCCAGAGCGTTATCTGAACTCTGGCTAAATACATATGTTATACAGTAAAAAACAAATGTCAAGACTTTTAACAGCAAACACCAGCATGAAACATCTAAAAAGATGCCCTACCATACTCACATTCTCTTTTGTTTCCTCGTTTAGTTTGACTTCCATTTCGCCAAATTCTTTTCCTTGTACCTCAATACCTTCGGATTCCGTTGATGCTTCGCCTAAAATAACGTGCATAATATAAAACTTGTCACAACAGACTTAAAATAACATAATATATAAAGCTTTTTAGTAGATTTCGGGGCATAAAAGGGCAAGGGGCATGCCCCACATTTTTCTGTGAGATCATAATTGTGAGATACATTTGTTGCAACTGACAATTAAACTATTGTTCTTTTATGGTCCTTCCCCGTTAATCTCAAGGCTGCCGAGCCAATCTCCACGGGAATGTCAAGCTCATTCGCTGAATCAGTGTTCTAAAACTGACTATCTGGTGGCTCAAATCTTCGAGAAGATGCTTTTGTGGCCCTATATATGGTTCTGTCCACTGTAATAGAATTCAGTGCGGTCCAATAAACGCTTATTTCAGAAACTGCCTTGTAGGGTGGAAACTTACATTCACGTAGATAATTTGTCGCTCGGCCCGCCTACATTTCTTAATATTTTCCCATTTAAACCTAGATATTCTGCAAACGTTTAACAAATGTGTAATTTTTATTTTTGAACTAGAACAAAGGAAAAAATAGAGTTTTATTTAACTACACTAGAATGACTTCGAAAACCCCTGTCTTAGAAAAACAATTCAGCCACTGTGGAATGGTACAATTTAGCTCTCTTATTAATTGCTAAATAGTGTCAGTTAAATAGAAGGTAACCTTAAATTTGTAACAGTAAACGTAATGACATTACTTACTGAGAGGTGGTATGTTCGTCTCTTCATTTATATCTGGAATTTCACTTGTCTCCTTATCCTTTTCTTTTTCAACATTATCTTTGTCCTTCATCTGTTTGGCTTCGCTCTTGATTTCATACCGAAGCGCTTGCACCAGTTGCAAGAGGTAAAGCAGAAGATCCTTTGAAAAGAAACCAATTATATAACTGGTAATATCTCCCAAAGCTTTAATCAAGAACGTGAGACGAGCATCTTCAATAAACGGTAGCTTGGTCTTGCTGACTGGAAGCTGACTGGGTGTGTATTAACCTTTAGTGTTCTTTCATAAAAATTTAGGAACGAGGACATTAACGTCAAGAGCAACCTTCTTACTTTATCTGTATTCGTTACTTGCCCTGTCAACAGACTACCAGACAGGTAGGAGGGTCTCTTGCTCTAAAGAGGTATACTCGTATTATGTTCAAATAGCTGTCTTACGAGATTTTTTCTACTATTCTACCTAGCGAAATATTCCAGCTTGTAGATCAAAACTCGCTGATTAAGCAAGGTTGGTGAAAAGAACAAGGGACTCGTTGCCTCTAACTATTTGACCACTTTAGGGCAAAAACGTCAATAGAAAAACTGGCACAGCATCATACTTCACAAGGGGTCGTATACAAGAGAGCTGTGTCAAATAAAATATCTTAAGCCCCGGTCAAACGAATTGAACATTTCACTGAGCAACGCTCAACATGCCTGCTCAGTAAAAAGCTCAGTTTACTTGACCACTTGCTCAGCTTTGTTCAGCCCTGCTCAGTCTTGCTCAGTCCTGCTCAGCGATGTTTGACGGCGATCAAAAATGTTGAGAGAGTCATTAAACATTACTTTTGTCTGGGGTGTTGTTGAGATGTTCAGTTCGTTTGACCACCATGTACTGAGTAGCATGCTGAGTAGAGCTGAGCAAGGTTTGTAAATATTGAGTGTTGCTCAGTAAAATGTCCAGCTCGTTTGGCCGGGGCTTTTTATACAAGAGGGCTGTGTTAAATACAATATCTCACACAGGAGGGCTGTGTTAAATACAATATCTTATACCTCGTTTGATGCTTGCTTTAGTCTCGATACTGCATACTGCCTGACAACTCTGTTCGTGAACTGCGGCGTGAGCAACTCCAGTGCATCAACTGTGTCTATTGGATCCCATTTGTTGATCAGGTCTATTGCCTGTCGAAATTACAATACAATTATAAACATTAGATATTCTAACTGTATTGTAACTGCCATACTTCCGGAAGCTAGTTTTTTGGACATTGAGAAGCTAGGCTAATCAAGCAGTGCCCTGGTCACCCCTCTCGATGTGACCATACCTCCAGGTGGCGTCACAGCGGGGTGGACTGGGGAGGACATGTCCACCCCAGTTTTCCTAGAAGTCGATTTTCTAATTTTTCGATTGAAAAACCTTTGGGGGAGGGGGAGGAAGGTGGGGTGATCAGATCGAATTTGATTTTCACAATTGCAAAAAGCCACCTTTACAAAAAAGCTTCTTGAGAAGTTGCTTGCTCAAAGGTAGAAAAAAGATAAATTACTATACTAAATAACTGAAGGGCGTGACTGAGGAAATTTGTTTTCGTCCACCCCAGTTCTTCGAGCTGGCGACGCCACTGCATACCTCGCCACTCCTCAAATTACAGAGGGATGGCGACTCTTCTTGATCTAAATGAAACATTGGTCATGTTAGTGACGCCAACTACAGACCTTTGGATCTGTAGTCCAAGACTCTGTTAGTGACTATAAAACTTGCAGAGACAGCTAGCTTGTGAGAATGGCAAAAGCTTGGGTGACGAACAAAGCCCTTCGACTGAATAATCCATCCCATCCCTTGTATTCGGGGTCGGAAAGCATACTCAAATAAATAAACTAATTCTGCTTGTGTTCTTGGGTCCATGTACAAGAGAAGGTTAAAATGCTAGAAGATTTTTCCTCGCAAACAGCATACAGTGATACCATTGGTTGAAGTGTGCAGAGAGAAAGTCAACCAAATTACTGTTCACTATGGGGGGTTCTACAGCGCGCATAGCAAGTATTTAGTTTTGTTATGTTATATTCTTAGATATATTGCTATATTCACTTGAGGAATCGAAGTAGCTTAATTTGTTTTGTTATGATATTGTATTTACGTACTTGTCTCCTGTTCATGTGTATGTGAACAAGGTAAAGGAAACTGATATTCGTGATGTATTTAAAACCTACGTAAGACCTTTGTATCGGTTTAAACAGTAAGCAAATATAGGTTCCCTGATTTGACATGTTGATTAGCTGAGTAATTTAAATGAGTTCACAAAAGTACAGTAGGGCAGTGTTAGTGCAAAATGTGTTGAGGAAAGACGTGTAGAAAAATTGAGAAATGATGAGACAAGGCGTACGTTTGAGTTTTATTTGAAGAGATTTCTTGGTTCGTGGAGAAGTATATATGTTTCGAGCCAGCTTAATTGAGATAGATTGCGATCTATAACATTCACTAGTATAGTATTCTGTGTTAGTGTACAGAGATCTTGAATTCATGATACTCAAAGCCAAAACTAGATCCTAAAACCTCTTTTCAACAAAAAATGGTTTCTTCATAGTTATGCAAGATACTTTCGTACGCTAAAGCTGCACTGATAAGAGAAAATGAGGAAAGGGCCTACCTGCTTCGCTTCCAAGGGCTGGTTCCAATTAATGCACTTGAGAAATTTGGTTAGAGCCTGCAAAAATCAAAGAGATAATTTACCATGGTGTCTGTTTTAAGAAGATGTCCGTTGTAGGGAGACGTCAGCTCCAGGAAAGTTACGCCATATGCGCCGGAGGGATGTGTCCCTTGAAAGGAGGTGTCCGTTGCAGGAGGGTGTCCCTAGAAGGGAATGGCCATTGTACGGAGATGTCCCAAGAAAGGAGATGTGGGTAGAAGGGTGGTGTCCGTTGCAGAAAGATGTCCGCTGCAGGAAGGTATCCTTAAAAGGGATGTGCCCATTGTATGGAGATGTCCCAAGAAAGGAGGTGTGCGTAGAAGGGAGGTGTCCGTTGCAGAAAGATGTTCGCTGCAGGAAGGTATCCTTAAAAGGGATGTGCCCATTGTATGGAGATGTCCAAAGAAAGGAGGTGTGCGTAGAAGGGAGGTGCCCGTTGTAGAAAGATGTCCGTTGCAGGAAGGAGGTGTCAGATGTTTGTAGGAGGTATGCGCCGACCACTGCTCTCTATCGTTTAATTGAAAGATTTTGAGCACTGTCTCAGACACTCAAAAGCGAACATGAATGAAGATGAAAACAATAGCCTCAAAATTACATTTTTCAATTATGTTTGCCTGGATACCACTCTGACGATATTTAGAAGGTCATTGCCTCATCGATGGCAGCTGCAATTCTGACAAAGGGCTTCAGCTCCATCACCAAACCACCCCATAACAAAAATCCTTATCTAAGAGATTATGTTACTATTTTTTAAACCAGGCTAATTTTTGGTCAGTCCGTTCCTGAATTATTATAATTTGTGTCTCTCAAAGTGCATCTACGGGATGCGTTTTCTGACAGACCGAAATTCTGAGTTCACAACTCAGTCCCCGATGATGATTTCTTTTCGTATTTGCAGATCAATTCGAAATGCTTCCAGATTTAGAAGCGCAACCCGAGAGGCTAAAACAGTACTTGCTTATCACGACTAGGACGCCTTTGAACCAAGAACAAATTGACTATAGCTTGAGTTTAAGAAACGCAAACAGAACTACAAAATTAATGACTTTTGTTCGCATGTTATGGCATATAAAGATTCAAAGCAGAACAAATCTTGGTCTAAACTTACATCATTTTACTTTTGGCAGAGCAAAAGTATTTGGAATTTGAATTATATCTATTTCAGTAGGATATCAAGCTTTCCAAAAAACTACACACTTTTATAAACTTTTATAATCTTCATTATCTTATATATTCCAGGTATCTTGAAATGATTCAAAAGCAAGCAAATATCAAATCTATGAGCAAAGAGTTGAAGTGCATGTTTTCCGGACACCGTTTACAGAAGGGTCACCCACAAAAGCTTTTGGCAAACATTTCCAAAAGGACTCTCTCTTGGTAAACATCAGTTAATAAAAAACCGAAAAGAAAGCTTGGAAAAAGCATGCCAGTGGCTCAACTGGTTTGTTTAATTTAGAGTCGTGTAGAAAATGTAAACTTTATAATTGTGAATTATAGATACTGAATTATAGAATTCTTATGATTTTAAAGAAACCCACTATTAAACAAGACTATAGCTAAAGAACGAAAAAGATAAATTTCAATTTTGATGCATTTTCATGTAAAAAATGCTATCCAATTGAAAAATAACCATTTGAAAAAAGGTTGTTTAAAGTTGTCATAGCTATCTTAATCCTACGCGATTAAGTTGCAATTAAAACAATTTAGGCCATCCTTTTATTCAAAAATCGCACTGACTTAAAGTCAATTTGATGTGTAAAACTTAATATTCTGTATTTAACCGCTTTTAAATCTCCGAAGACTCAATACAAAGGCGTGTTTTGCAATAATACAGTTAGCAAATAGATTTAAAACCAGAATGAAAATATAATAGTTTGATTGTTAAAAACACGACGTTTCGAGCATGTACTCGTTATCAAGTGTATGCGTTCTTTACTTGATAACAAGTACATGCTCGAAACGTTGTGTTTTCAACAATCAAACTATTATATTTCCATTCTGGTACTAAATTTATTTGCTAACTGTATTATCGTTATTCTGGATGAAGTACCACACGCAACGTACATATTTAATTGTGTTTTGCAATACTGTCTTTAATATGCAAAGAGCAACACAAACCTTCTTCTGACTTGTGAGATAGAATCGAAACTGCCACACGAGATCTTTTTCTTTTTCAGTTAAGATTGTTGTTGGTGGATAACTAACAATTTTCTAAATAAAAATAAAAAATACAGTTAAAAATTACAACTTCAGCTTCAAAAGACATGAAAAACATTACAATGATGCAGAATTGAAACAAGAGGATTTGTGACACTCTTACTTCGGGGTGCTCAGTCCGGGCTACAAACAATAAGCTTAATAAACAAGAACTAGCATAAAAATATACAAGAACTGCACCAGAAAATGTTTGCAATTTATCCCTTTTCTTTTGAACCTTTCTCGTTTTTGAGACCCAAAAAAATCAAAAATTTTATGACGCTTATAGAGAAATTGTACAATGACTCACCCAAACTAAAGATAAACTTTGCTCAAATTTAAGACCCAAAAAAGTAACTTGAGCACCCCTATCCTAAAAACATATCAGTACCACCCAGGGACGCCGGAACGACCAAGGGGCAAGGGGGGGCAGGCTTCAGTCAAAGGGCAGTCAAAGGGCAGTCAAAGGGCAGTCAAAGGGCAGTCAAAGGGCAACTGTAATTTTGTTGTTTCGATCTTGTGTAAAAATCTCATAAATCGGTATAAGAAATACTTTTGGCATAAGAAATTTTTTTACAAGTTTTGAGAAATATCGTCAGGAATGAGTCAGTACAGTCAGAATTTCATATGAGTCCTTTGATAATTACAAACGGCCGGTGTTAAGGGCGCTTCTATGGAACAGGCACGTTGGCCCCCCTTGCCCCTCGTATAAAAAGGCAACAGGGGCGGTTGACCTCGCGCCTTCCTCTCCGGCGTCCCTGGTACCACCGGGTCTCATCCCTGGGTAGATCAAATGTTCACGGGAAGAGGGAACATGTCGCAAAGATTTACCCCTGGTGCAGATATGTTAACCCGAAAATCATAAATGTCTCGATCAAACTGAAAATACGCAACTGCAGAGAAAAGTGAAAAAGAGGCGGAACTCACGTTCAGTTGGTCTCTTATCGAAGCATTGGGTTTCAAATCACGTGACATAGTTCCACTCCTTACACTCCTTGTAAGTTTGTGATGCTTGTTTTCGACCGGATTCTCTTCCAACACTTCCGGGTCAGGAACGTTCACAATCTCAGGATACACCTTGACATACTCGATTAGATCTGCATCCTGATTGGCGAAAACAAAATCATTGTAATAAACCACTTATTAGTGAGTATATGAAGATACAATAGCTCATGGTAAAATTAGGAAATTTTTCAATTAAGATCAAACTATGATATATTGTAAAGTAAAAAGCGTGCCAAAACTATTTAGGACGCACAGCAATTTGCGTTGTCTTTTTATGTTTTTCATTTCATTTCGCATGTTTCACTACTTCTACCGACTCACCCCCCCCTCCCCCCTCTTTGCCTCCCCCCTCCCCCACCAAAACAATGTTGATAGCCAAGACAAATATCATAGAAGTCAAGCAAAAATTCTCCTCAATCTTTTATGTCGATTTGTTGGCAGGGATTTCAGGTGCAGTTTGCAATAATGTAAAAATTAACTGTAGGAAAGTTCAATATTGGCCTAAAAAAATTCCGTGTTTCAAGGTTGATACAAAAAAGGGACAGAAAAATTAGCAAGGAGCATTTGGCATTACACTTAAAACAAATAAAGAGTAAATGAGAAGAAAAGAAGAGGATGAGTTTCAAAGACTTCGTGAGAAGCAGATTAAGAATGTTGTCAAGCCAATGCGTAGGTGACAAGTATAGAAAGATACACAGCTTTTTGAGGATTTCGCAGCCATAGTTGATGTTTCCCAGAGAGATCGAACTGTTTAAGATTTCATTTGATAAAAATTGACTTTAAAGATTCAATTAAGTTCCGCTTTCTTTTATTACTGACAAGAGACCAGATTTATTCACTGGGGGCCACATGAAAATGGACTACTTGTACAAGTTTATTTTCTTTAAAGCCAGTTCATTGTAAATTGTTATTCCATAGAGAATCTTAGTATGCCTTAAAAGAGCCCCATGTGAAATGAAAATTCTAGAGAATTTTAATCGCGCGGACAGTGAAAGATCTCAACAAAATGCAACTGCAGACTATGCAAGCCTTACGTTGCGCAGATTGGATTCTTGAAATAGTCATCGAATAATTGTATATTTTTATCTAATGAGTCATCCTTTTAATTTTGTACATTTCCTATATCATTTTATTCATTCATTGTAATTAATTTAAGATTTGTAAATGTAGTATAAATAGTAGGCTTTAATTAGCTGTTATATTAGCTAAAAAATTTGCTTCGCCTACTGTAAATAATTTTATAATAATAATGGAAACATTTCATTTTCAATTCAACTTAAACTACAACTACCAATCTCACTATTACAAGGTAATTTGCAATTGGCTAGCCTGGTTTTACAAGAAAAAACTATAACAATCGTAAGGTAAAAGGAAAAACTGAGAAAAATAAAATAAAACAACTAAAGTTAAAAAGGATGTAATTCCGGATTTGTCCATGGCTTATTTTTGCAACAAAATATGTAGTACGTAGTACGGATGGCAATGTTGGAAAGTTTAGAAATGAGATACTGTTTTTGTTGCTGATCGATGGAGAGAGAGTCACACATTTTGAAGAATGAATTGCAGGAATTGCCGAAGATGCCAAGAGAGCTCATAGAAAGATTAAAATAAACTATTAGGGGATAAATAACCAACCGAATCACAAGCTATAAGTAGAATTTCATCATAAAGACTCACATTTTATTTACTATTTAGTCCTAAAAAATTGTCCATTAATTGCTATTATTATGTAGAGTCAAATGTAAGACTTCAAAATTAACTTATAAATTAATGCAGAGAATAACTATCAATGAAGCTAATTATCGAAATTTTAAGGCGCCTAGAGATTTTTATAACACAACTCGCCTTTTCGAAGTAAATCATCGTGTATTCGACTCCATTCATGCAGAATCGAGGAAATTCCACCATGAGGTACATGAAATTCGAATTTCGCTTCTCCTTCTACAAGACAAGTTCAAATGTATAAAAACAACGAAATAAAGCCACAAACAAGCATATAAAAAACTAGCGATAGATGCTTTAAATTAGTAAGCAAAAAAGTCAGTGAAAAATAGCAAATATAAAAATATTTATACTCGATTGAATTCATCTGAAACAGTTGCAATAAAAATAAAAGAAGAAACAGTGCAAGTTCTTAAGAAAAGTTTTGATGAAAACACAAAGAAATCTTGTCAAACTGAACTGATTTCAAAAACTTAACGATTTCAAAATTGTGCGTCATTTTTTTATCTCTACAATTTTTTGCTTTGCTTTTATTTCTTTTAATTTGTTTGGTTGAATAAATCAAGTTTTGGTGCGACTTAATAAAAGCTAGTTTAATGAGAAAAATTGATTATCATCCCAGGTCCATTCTTTTTATTTTTTTCGGTTTCCAAGTACCTAGGCCATCCTGGCCCCTAACCAATTTCTTTTTCTACAAGTACTTATGGATTGTACAATCCATGAATAACTGTAACATAAGGAAATAATCGGGTTAAAACACTCTAACATAGGAGCGAGCTTATGGGAACGTCTGCTTATAAAAAATCAAAGAAGATGTGAAATTGTACCGAATCAAGGGGACGAATTTTGTACACCATTAGAGAAATTTAAAATGAAGGGCTGATTCAAACAAAAACTTTGAAAGAGAAATGTGTTTGCTAATTTCTATAAATCTTTGACATTTGAGCATTGAAGCCTCGTTATTCCTATATAAAAACAAAACGTGTTATGAAATACAAAATGAAAATTGAATAAAACAATAGAACATAAAAAATAAAACATTTACAAAATTTGGCTAAAATGAGAAAGCATTTGATTCTTTTTTAGCTATTTAATTGTCAAATTAAGAATAACGAGTAACAGAAATATCGTATTAAAATATAACCCCAAGCACGATGGTTTCATGCGTGGTTAGAAATTCTTCTCTTAAGGTCAATAACCTAAAATTAAAGCATCGCAACTGGGACTCAGCATATTGCAGCAAATTGCAGACGAGATAAACATACCTCGTTGACCATTTCGATTTCTCGAAACGTGAGACGATCAAGCCAGTCGACTTTTTTCATTCTTCCTTTACGGTGTCTTTTACTCAACTAGAAGGGCAAAGGTCAGGGTCATTGAAGGTCAGGGTCATTAAAGGTCAAAGGCTATAATTTAATTGGAACGAGAAGAAGGAAAAATTAAAAAACTGATTAAACGAGATATAAAGAGCTCTCTATCTGCAAATAATTTTTTGCCTGTAGAATTTATAGAAATCAATTCTATTCCCAAACTTCAAAAAGACAAAAAAGAAATTTTGACCAAATTTCTCAAAAGTTAAAACTCAAATATTTTGACCAAATTTCTCAAAAGTTAAAACTCTAAAATTTTGACCAAATTTCTCAAAAGTTAAAACTCAAAAATTTTGACCAAATTTCTCAAAAGTTAAAACTCAAAAATTTTGACCAAATTTCTCAAAAGTTAAAAGTCAAAAATTTTGACCAAATTTCTCAAAAGTTAAAACTCAAAAATTTTAACCAAATTTCTCAAAAGTTAAAACTCAAAAATTTTGACCAAATTTCTCAAAAGTTAAAACTCATAATCCAGTTTTTCAGGAAAGAAAATTTTGAAAATACACTCTATTTCTTATTACAAACCGCGGCTTATGAATATTTATCAACAACCTCTTATATGAAGCTTTTAATCAAAAGTGGCTTATGTACGTGGGTAGATCTTATTTTCTCTTGGCTTTAATTTCATGCGATTAAAAACCAATCAGGCCATAGGCGGCCAATAAATAGGGACGGATACCGATCCAAGTAGAACTGTGGGAAACTGTTGCAAATCAAAACAGTGGGAGCAGAGGTTTTTCCGAATCAAAGTTAAAAATATAATATGGCTAAAATGAGTGGAAACGATAAAAAAATTCGATCCACAACTGGGTATATACTTTTTCTGACGTTTTATTCACTGAGAAAAGGGCATTTAGTTTGCAGAAAAATGTTTGCTTTTTCAAACCCATTTTGCACTACCACAAAATTGTTTGCATTTTTAAAAACATTATAATAACTTATTTGTTAACGACATGAAATGTTGAAGAATATTTTAATTGTTTTTCCATTCATTTTTACGTTATCAATGAAAAAGATTGAAAAAACAATGAAAAAATTCTTCAACATATCATGCGAATTATTAAAAAAAAACAAATAAATTTTGGATACCATAAAAATTGGAAATTTCGAAATTGTCGTTACCTTGGCCAGTTCAACCATTTTGGCATCTGCCGAAGCTCCCTGTTTTCCGGGGGTCTTTGTTTGTTCACTGCCATCAGCTTCAACCCCCGGCCAAACACGCAAATCGTGTATTCCCTGGCGCAGGGTCCTGAAAAGAGAAGGCCAGCATTCGTTATTACATTTAACCATTATATATATATACATCGAATATGTTTCTTCCCTATGTAAATTTGAACGCCCTCAAAACCACAGAATCGAATAATAAACAAGTCTCGTTTTCCATCAATCTCATAAAGCCAAATGGCGATTTTTCCTCTCATTAAACAACTGATCGTGTATTAAAAATGTACAAAAACACTATCATGTAATTTAAACATAAAATAACATGAAAAGAATAACAAAGTACATGTCTGAAACATCGTTCAAACCTGAAAAACTTAAAGGCAGTGTATTAAAGGCAGACTGTTCATTTGCTGACAGAAACGAGGAATTAAATTGCTATTACAACGAATTTTCATTTCTTAACAAACATTTCTTTTCAAGCTCATACAGATATTTCACTGTCATTTCACAAATTAAAATTCCGACCAAAATAATCGTCAAAAAAATACATAGTTTTCATTTCTACAAAGGAGATCTTTTATTATTTGCCATTTATCAGTTATACTTATATGTCACCCTTCTCTAATTTAGAGGACCATCGAATTCAACAAGCAATACACTCTTTTTTTATAAGAACCAGTAAATTTAAGTTCAAGCTGACTGTTCTTAATTTTTTCGAAAATCTGAGGCTGGATTGTTCTTAATTTGTTCTTAAATTAAGGGGGTGTAAGCAGTGCTATTGCTAGCTTTTTCACTCTGAGTTGTTCAGGCCTCATTTGCCAAGAAAGTGAGTGAGACAGCCTTAATTTGCTGACAAATTTGAATATCCACCGAAAAAGCACCCACACATCGCTAAAAATCCTCGATTTAGAGAAAAAACGTTGTTCAAAATTGCATTTGCAGAAGCTCAGCCTCAGCTTGTTCTTAATTTGTTCTTAACTTTTGACCAGTTTTGAGGCTCGTGTTCTTATAAAATTGTTCTTATAAAAAAGAGTGTATCCAATGAACAGCGCGACGTTTCGCCTGTAATTCTGATGGCTACATAAAAACTTATTCCATTCAAATCGCTTTAATTCATTGTTATCATGCCCATTCAGATAAAAAACTGCCAGTTCACAAATCATTATTCCGATCAAAGAAATCGTCAAAAAATAAATACCCATGTTTTCCAAACAACGAGACAGTCGTTCCACCCACGGGAACAGGCTTTTTGGAATCATAAACATCCCACACAGTGAGTGCAACCTAAAGGGTCAAAAATCGGTCATGGCTCGACGAAACATTTTAAAAGGTAATATTGATTACAAAGTAACACACAGTTAGAAAAAAAACTTACATTTATAAAAATCTGCTAACAATTTTTTGGGGTGAATAATTTAAAATTTGCATTGAAAATTCAAACATTTTAAAACATCTTAAAGCTTTTCGTCGTCGCACACTTTTCGGATTAGAAAAGTTCTGACGTTTTTTACTCTAAACAGTGTCAGACGAAAGGCATTAAATGTTCAAAATGCTTTTTAAGAAAACCCTTTTTTAATTTAAATAAATTATATGCCAATTTGTATTGACTTCAGATACGGGTTTTCAGTTGATAGCTTAAAGTTTAGAATCAAACTTTTTGAGCCTGTTTTACAATCAAAAAGAAACTTAGCCTAAACGACCTCTTTACATATTTATTCATAAATTTGAGCCGAATGTCTGCTTTACTTTTTCATACAAAAACATCCCAATTCTTCATCAAAATTCAAAAAAGAATTCAGGCAAGTGAGCCGGTAAAATTTCATGTAAATTCACAAAGAATTATCATTTTTATTCAAATAATTGTTTGTAAGCATCGACAAAAAGCGATGTGTTTTTTATTTTTAGTCCATTTACTTTTGATCTGATGAAGCCCCGTTTGCCGGGGCGAAATATCAGACATAACTGATTTACGTGCGTTTGTCACTTTACGGTGTTACTTATTTACTATGTTTTATAAACTTGGATGCACATATATGTAATGTAATATATGTAAAAACAAACTCGTAAACTGACAGGTCTTCCTGCTAGTGACAGTGGAAACAGGGGGTGGGTCACAAGCAGAAATTACTCAGCAAGTATCATTAAAAAATTTTCACAAATAAGCAACCCAGCAAGTCAATAATCTCTTCACTTCTTTTAAATATCCAACCCTCTGATGGAGTTTAGCTCCCAAAATTAGACCTTACAACAAGATGTGACAAAGTAAAAGAACGGCACCGGTTACAATTGCTGTTTCGGAGGATGGATCTTCAAATTGAATCAGTAATTAAATGATGTTCAGATTTCTGCTAGTGTGTATTATATAAAAGCATCTGGATTTAATCATGAAAAGATTGATTAGGAAAAAGTGAAAAAAAAGCAAGCAATTCTGGAGTGGCTACAATGTTGTGTAGTTGAACAAAGTAGTAGTAAGTAGATAGCTTTTTCCAGGGGAAATCAGTTGCAGGGGCAAATCTTTGTTTACATAAACAGGAGGACAGTGGCCTATTGTTTAAAAAATGGAAATTCACTGGGGTTGCAGGGGCAATTACCCCCTAGTTGGTATGTTTAAAAAGGCCCTGGGTAGGTAGTGGAAAGCAATGGTATATCCATATTGACATATAGGTGTTTAGGCAGAATGCTCACAACCCTCCCCACCCCTCCCTTCCCCCCTTCCCCTTCTCAACACTGATAAATCTGTTATGTAAGAAACCTTGAGTCTAACTTTCCAAAACTTTTTAATGTGGCTAGTTGAAAAACCACTTTATAGAGCCTTTTGTCCTGAAAGATAAATGTATAGCTCCCTGTTAGTATATATTGCAGTTACGCAGTTGCATCATGAAGGTTACATGTTGTTCCTGCTTCTGCAGCTCTGCACACTATTTCTGACAATCATTTTTGTGGTCCTTTGTTGTGGATTGTATCTTTTCAAAATCTCCTCTGTTCTTTATATTGGGTAGTGGAAATGACCTTTCCATTGCTCTCAGTCTGGTGATATCCTTATTCAAAGTTGTCACAAAAGTGAATCCCCTCTACCATCCTGCAAAGTTAAATCTCATCTCCCCAACAGCTGGTGTATTGCCGGACAAACACAATATGTAACCAACATAAAATTGCTTATGTTGGAAATATATCAAAAAAGCAAAACTGTACCTGTGCATTTCTTGGAAGATCTTGATACTTCATTGGGAGTTTGAGCCACTCATTCCAGCTATAAAGCAAGATAAGGGTTTTTGAAATACAAGATTCAAATCGAAAAAAATATACTTTATATTCTTAAGGCAGTTAAAGACAGATGGCAGGTTCAAAGCCAAGTTGTTTGAAAGTAGATCAATTTTTGCAAATCATTCTGGGATAAATGCATCACATGATATCATCATTTGCGAACAATGATACTCTAGTTGTTTTTCTTCTTAAAAACAAGTTTGGACAGAGTTAAACCAAGCCATGGAAACAAGTCAGTTGTTTGTTATTGTTTTTACTGTTGTTTGACACAAGAAAACAGCACAAAAATGCAAAAGCAATAATATACAAGTTATGATGACCAATCCTCATTGGCTGTCCATTTTTAGCCCACACAGACAACTGACTTATGTTCTTCTATATCTGTTGTGTGGCTTTAACTGGATAGATATGAGAAAATAACATACTTCCATCTTGTAGAAAAAGCTTTATATGAACTCCTCACAGGTGTGTATAAGGCCTTCCCATCAGCAAACAAAGTGCAAGTGACATAGAGATCAGGACATGATCTAAGAAAAAAGCAAGGGATTAGTTCAAGGTTTAATGACATTAAGTTTGTACTTGTCTCAATTACAGAACTAAGTGCAATAATTATGCATAAACCAAAAGCAAATATTTTGGAGACATTATGCTTATATCTAAAATAAATTGTGACCTACAGCAGTCACATCATTACAGTCCCACTGTTCCATACAAAAAACACCATTGTTTACCATCCATTGAACCGCCATACAAGCAGAAAACCGATATATCATATAATACACCCACGCCAAATTAAATTTTCACTTCTGTCCTAGCCAAATAACATGAATTTGATCTTAGTTATATAAATGTGCCAAACAATATTTTGGTGGTACAAAACTTAAAAATGGCTTTGCAGGAAAGCAAACATTTTGAGTCACAAAGCTCTTCGTCTGACACTCTTCAGAGTATAAAACTTCAGAGCATTAATCTTAAGACACTGGATTAATATTCTTTAAAAATAAATACCTTGTTTTCAAAATTGAGTGTAATTGCCTAGAATTCTTAGCTGAAGCTCCCTGGGTTTCTGATAGCTGCCATAGCCCTGTATCAATCAAGCCGATGATGTTTTTTAATATCTTTCATTATACAAACTTTTACAAATATTATTATACAAACTTTTGATAAAGTCCCGAGAGTTTCAATTGTGGATCTGCAATAAGCTCTTTGTAGTTCTTTCTCTCACATTTTCCTTCAAGTATGCCGCTGTAAAAACAATTAACTTAATGAGGGAACTGCATTTAAAATCAAAAATCAAAATTGTCTTAATTGCAGTCTTAATTGTTTTGATTTTCCATTAAGATGAACTTTTAATGTTCTGAGTACAGTTTACTAAATTTTCTTAGGCCTGATGTGTGTGTGAGCCCAGCTAAAAATATGTTATTGATTTTTCCAAATATTTTTAGGATTTGTTAAGATTTACATTTTTCCTACAAGCTTCTGTAGTTCAGCAACATTGATCTTTGAACTTGGACATACCCATGGTTATCACAATTGAGTTTATCTTTATAACACAATATTTTCAAAGTAATTTTGTACCCTTTTACATTTCAGATTGCATTTATTCAGCTTTAACCCTAAAGTTTGTTTGAAAGGATGTATTTTGGCTACACAAGTATCTGCAAGCAGTTTGAGTATCAAAAGCATGACCCAGATGGCATAAATGCACTAGCGTACCTTCAACACTGACCCCAGAATTAAGGGTATGGTAGTTTCCAATGAGATATCTAGTGTGCAATAGCAACATTTCAAATGTGTAAGTGTGCACTTCAATTGTGTATATATAGTGTGCCAACATCAAGGAAGACAAGAAAATTGACATAATATAGTACCAAAGTGATGATGTCATAAAAATATTTTTTTAGAATTTTTTAATTTTGATCCCTGAATCTGAAAGAGCATCATGAAATACTGCTAAATCTGCAAGTTAAAGGTATTACGAATTGGCTGAGATATGGCCACTTGAGCACAGGCTCTTGCCCCATCAAACCTCTGTAATTTGATCTTGTTTGATAACTTTATGAACCAGGCCAGAATAACAGTGATCTGTTAGCAAACTTAAAATCTTTCATTGGCCATACTTCGCCCAATGTTGAACATATCTAACTGATTTTGCATAATGAGAGGTATTTTATGATGTTCTTTCAGATTTTGTGGTCAAATCTAAGAAATTGTAAAAAGGTTTTTGATGACGTCACAATTCAGTACTTTATAGATAGTTGTTTTATATCTATCAAACTAGTGTATGTGAGGAAACATGATTCATCATTTGCCCTAAGCAATAGGACACACCAATGTCACACCCACATCTCAACAGGTCACACAATTTTTTTGAAAAATATCGCGGGTTGTGCACTTACTTTCGATACTTTTTCAGTCTGGCCCTGATGGCCGAGAGGGGGTACAAAATACAAATAGACATGTCACAGTACATTGATAAGTGAAGTAAGCTCCGCCTACAACATCCAGTTTGAGAAATTCATACGATGAATATAATGTCTAGCCTTCGAAGAGATGCACCACCACTATTTGTGATGCACATCGGTGCAAGAATTGTTATTATTCTTGCTTTCGGACCTCAGTCAGCACACACAATCCACCAAGGTTGCGATTGTTATTCACATATTTCATTTGCTCAATTAACCCTACATTGAAGAAAGAGACTTAAAGGATCTATACTTACATTTTAAGGGTCAGATACGAATCAATGTCGCAGCTGTAGACATAGTAAAATTTGTCGCTGACATTCACTTCCAAAGGGGAGGAAGCCATTTCTGTTTAGAACAACTTCGACAGGAGGCTCAGCTTGGTATTGAGGTAGTTCAAGGATGGCTCCTGAATGAAAACAACGATCTGTCACATGGATCCTCGAGTTTGTTCTCATTAAGATATTTAGTGTAAATATATAAAAGAAAATGACACGCTGGGCTCGAGGTTTTAAAAAGAAACACATTGATGCATCATCTTGGGATGAGCTTAAAGGTACAATTTTTATAATGAAAAATACACCTAAGTTAGGAATGTAATTGTATCAACGTATGTGATGATGTGTATTTCTGTGGTGTGCTTAGCCTTTTTTGAGTTTCAGATTGTAGAATATAGAATTTCTTGTCATTGTACTTGTTACAGCTTGTTGCTATTCTCAAATATGTTCAAATACATGTCAAATTCTAAGTTTCTAATAGATAATAAAGATGTCAGATTCTCAGAGTTTCTGATGTCACTTTCTAGTTGATAAAGATGAGAGATCGAAAGAACAAGTCAGTGGTTCCAGAAAAATCGATAAAAAGAGTGATTTGAAAAAAGAAAAACAGAGAGAAGCACGTCGAAACAGAAGGAAAATGAAAAAGGTATCCAATCCAACGATCTGTTTTGAAGCTTTGTTGTATTGTATGAACCTTCACTTGTGGATTCAGGACGGAAGTTACATTTTTCGGAAAGATTTTTGTTAACTATTCTAGCGGTTACAAAGAAATTTCAATTCTAGTCAAAAAACATTTTGAAAGCACTCTAAAGACTTTTTGCCTGATACTTTCAAAGTATAAAACGTCAGAACATGGATCGAAAACTCTAAACTAGGAAATATATAGACCCTGTTATGAATTGAAGTAGGTCAGTCAGAAATTCAAGAACATGACTGTAAAAGTTGTCAAGTGATGACGTCAAAAAATCTATTTTTATGATTTTTTAAATTTTTTCCCATAACTTGAAAGAGCATCATGAAGTACCTCTAAATCTGCAAAATCAGTTAAAGGTATTACGAATTGGCTGAGATATGACCAGATGAGCACAAGTTCTTGCCCCATCAAACCAAACATCTATAATTTGGTCTCAGTTCATGAAGTTATGAACTGAGCCAAAATAACAGTAATTCATTAGCAAACTTCAAATATTCTATTGGCCAAAGCTCACCTGATTTTTGACAAATTTAACTGATCTTGCGTATGTGGGAGTATTTTATGATGTTCTTTCATGTTATGTGAAAAAAAATTGAAAATTCTAAAAAAAAAATTTTTTGTAACGTTACACTTGAGAACTCTATTGTAAATATTACCAACAGAATCCTGAGGTAAAAGCAAAAGCAGTTTAGAGCAATCACCAATGGTATTGTAGGCATTGTTAGTAGGACATTGTAAGCATAAGGGTCATCACTTTTCAATGCCCCTTGTACAAGCATATTAAGCAAATCATGTAATTGTCTATCAGCCTCCTTGAATGTCAAGCTTTTGAGTTTGAGGGTTGCCACTGTGAAATTTTGATTCCAGACCACCTCTGGATAAAGTTAATAACATTAATTTGGGTGTAGCAGAAATAAAAATATTCAAATAATCCAGAATTTCTGAATTTTTATTGTCATAGGTATGCTTTAGTTGTCGAAAACCAGGTCATTCTATAGCTGAGTGTCCATCATCAAAAGATGAAGATACCTCAACTGGAATATGCTTTAAATGTGGTTCAACAGAACATGCTGTTAAAGATTGCAAAGCCAAAGTATCAAAAGGTCTGTTTAAAAACATGACAAAAAGGAATTTTTTTAGATTTGAAGTTATGCACTTATTCAAAGGAGATAAGACCATGTAATATTCTCCCATTTATATGGATTTTTAGGTTTAGAAAGATGAAAAGTACAATTTATACTGAATTTTTTGCAAAGTGAGTTCATGGACAAGTGTTCTAATAGACATGTGTTATCTTGTTCTAATAATGTTTAAATTGCTAAAAATCCTTTCATATATCATCAAGCCCTTGCTGTTTCAAGAATAAATTGAAAATGCCCCAAAACGCCCAACCCTTTCATTTTGAATGATTTGATGACTTGCTATTTATGAAAATTGAACTCATGAAATATGATTAACAATAAAGAAAACCTTACTTATGAAATAACATTTAACAGAACTTATTTTTTTAAATATGTCATTCCCAATGTAATTCAAATTTTCAAGCAACCCCGTTGTGTACAGTTTGACTCTTGACTCTTGATATATCAACAAGCTCCTTTAGTTTGCTGGCACAAGCCATATTCATAATGTCATTTTTGTTTAGGCAATGAAGCTAAATTTATAATTTTGCAATTTTAGATGTATTCCCTTTTGCAAAGTGTTTTATCTGTGGACAAAATGGACACATTTCAAAGAACTGTCCTGACAACCCACGTGGATTGTACCCATTAGGTAAGAAAAATCAATTTCATGCATTAAAAAAGACTGGAATAATGTCTTTTATTTTAATTGCTGTCATTTCTATGCTTTTCAAGTTTTGAATAATTAATTTCTTCTTTGTTTTGAAATTTACAGGTGGAGGTTGTGCTTTCTGTCAGTCTGTTGAACACTTCAAAAGGGACTGCCCAGAAAACCCAGGAAACAAAAGAGTAGCTGACAAAGGTGAGAATTTTATTGAAATTGTGTACTCCTCTACTCAAATGTTTTTACTAAAATTGAAACTTAAATGTAGGGCTGCATGGACAATGATTTAGTTGCTGAAAAATAAACAAGATTCCATGCATCGAGTACTGCAGTGATGATGTCACAAAAAAAATTTTTTGAATTTTTTAGTTTTGACCATATAACCCAAAAAAATGTTATGAAATACTTCTTAATGTGCAAAATCAGCTGAATGAAATAAAAATTAGCAGAAATATGGCCACAGTAATATGGCCAGAATAGAAGTACACCTGAAATCTTTCATTGGCCATATCACACCAAATTTTGAACATATTTAACTGAGATTTATTTAACCAAGTTTTGCACATTGAGAGTCGTTTTATGTTGTTCATTCAGATTTTGTTGTCAAAATATAAAACAATTTAGTAAAATATTTTTTATGACATTGCATTTCGGTACTCTTTTAAGTAAGATTTAATTGCTGATCACTAGATCGAAATTCTTTCTTCTATTGTTGATATTGAGCTAGTAAAATAATTGCTTAATTTTTTCTTGTTAGGAAAGTCAAAAGGAATTGGAAAAAGACAGAAAAATGACCTATCTAGCGTTGATGCAGAAACTTTTACTGATGAAGAAAGTGAAGATGATTTGCAAGAAAGCATGCTGAAAAAGAAAAAAAAAGTTGTGAAGTTTTGACTTAACTGCAGAAGCTGGGTGATATCTAGGCAAGGTTGCTAGAAAACTAATTGGTTTATCTGTGCTGTTTACTGAGGACCTATTTTTAGCTAAGGAACAAGGTCTCATCAAACTTTTTGATGTATTATCATCAGAAGGAAGTTTCGAATTGTATGGTATAGGTTTTAAAGTCCAAGAAAGTGTACGCCCCACTTCAGGCCTATGGACCATAGCTTTTAACACTTTCTAAAAGCATTGAAATCAAGGCATGGCCTAAGCTTTTTTTCAACAATTTCACGGTTTTATTCATCGCAGCACCACTTTTCCATGACTCTGAATGTTAACTTAGGCAGAAAATGAAAATGTACACTGCCTGCGAAAGTTTCTTGGAACACCGATTAATTTGCGCTGCATTTCTATATTTTTCATTTCTTTTCCAAAATGAAACAACTTTTTTCTACCTGTAGTTTAGGCAAATATCGTAAATCATCGAATTGGCCCCCCTCGAAAAAGCCCCCCCCCTCGAAAAAGCCCCCACCCTGGAACTACAAATTGTCAATAAGCCCCCCCCCTCGAATGAGCCCCCACTGCTACTGTAAATTCTCGAATTGGACCCTTCAATTTGATGATTTTTGCCATCTGAGGTTGCCTATAGCGTTTTATTGAATTACCACAACAAATTCATACTTTTGGTCTTTTAATAATGTCTTCTTAATATCTACAATAATTCTATAAGCCACCCCTCCCCCTCGTATAAGCCCCCCCCCCTCGAATAAGCCCCCATCCAAAAATATCAAAAAAGGAATAAAATATCAAGAAAGGGCTAATTCGAGGATTTACGGTATCGTACAAGTCACGCGAAAAAACGTACTCCCTAATCTCTTACATCGTTGAGAAAATTAACATTGTTCTAAGGGAGAGAGAATAAAAAGCTACGTTTGTTCTTGAGAACTACCAAGACTCTTAGCAAGGATAATAGGTCCTCATTCTTCTTCGCGGAATTCTGCTGAATTGGATTGGCCTATGCGATTACGTCAATATTGTCTATTTCGAAGACATACTCCTGGTTGCGAGACAGGAATCTCAAATATGGAAATTTTTAGCAAAAATGGAATAATTTTGTCTTTTGTTTTCTAACAAAACTTATCTGAACAAAAGAAGCTTCAACTTTTTGCAAATCAACCTGTCCCTGAACATCATTGTTGAACATTCCGAAACTTTACCGGACACCTCTTAGGAGACATTCTGCTTAAAATTTCTTCATTTTAGGAATCTTGTATAATAAAATAAAGGCTATAATTCGAGTATTACTGCTGGATTTCTTGTAAATCTCCAGGTTTAGAAGTCTACCGCCCTTTTAATGTCGCCCAAAGATTAGTAACAATAAACACAGTATATAAATCCTATGTTTGTTATCCTGCAAGCTTCTTATATCGCAGTTTAGTTTGCCTTATTTTGCATTCAAGATTTTTCTGCCCGGGGTGTGTTTCACTAAAGAAACAGTAGACATGAATCTTAACCGATTTTGTGACCCAGCAATTGTGAACCAAAAGCGATCTGTCTGGAAGGCAATGCATTTGATGAATATTCTAACTATATCTTGAGGCTGAAAAATGCTCACGGTGAAGTATTAATCATTTAACAGTACTGTTATGACTGAATTTTAATCTTTGGTAAGTGGAAAACAATAGATAGATAATAGATAAGATATACAATCAAATTTGGTTTTGATAATATAAGTACAGCAATAAAGACTACCATGCTGATAGTATAAGCAAGCTTAGCTTTAAGAATTTCAAATGTGATTTATTCGTTTGTTTATTTTATTTTCGATTTGCGCCGAAAAACAGAAAATCATTTGTATGGCTCCGCTCCCCCGTGCTATTTCGATAATATGCAGCATTTCATGAAGTTTCAAATTTCGATCCGATGCTATTTCGATCCACAACTGGGTATATATTTTTCACCGTGTTCTTTCGGACCCTTATTCTGACGTTTCATGCACTGAGGAGTGTCAGAAGAAAAAGCTTTTAGTATGTTGTAAAATGTTTGCTTTTTTCAAAGCCATTTTCAAATTCTGTACCGCAAAAATTGTTCAAGTTTCAAATTATTATATCATAATTCGTATACAATTGAGTTTACTTCTTTTGTGCTCAAATTGGACTTCTACCCTGTTCCATAATTTTCGATTTTCGTACATCACTTGTTTCTGTTTGCTGTTGAAGATATATCTTTCTTATTAAGACTAAGTTGAGATAGAGGAAGGTACATTGGACATTCATATCGTTGTATCTGCAATATGTGAAGTATGTCTCGTAATATAATCCCGGTGCCTGTTGATTATGGGACAATAAGAATTAATCATTAGACCAAAAAGCGGTTATTCAAACGCTAAACAGGATCGGCCCAATCGGTGACCCTTGTGGCACTTCAAGGTCCACGAAGGTTGTTACTATAAAGCAATGACATACGTTTTTTATAGACTAGAACAAATTTCGATTATATGAACAAATAGATTGTTATGAAAAAGTATAGTTTTAAAACGACAAGTGTGATTTGCATCAAGCAATTGTTGCCAAAATTATCTGCTTGATGATTATGGAAAAATAAACTTGAAAACCAATCAATATAAACGTTCTAACTACATAATAAAAAGATTTTTACAATCATCGATGACATAAGGATAAACCTAGTTCTGGGATCCCGACTCAAGCCAAGGAGTTCATGGACACAATTTGGTCTCAGGATTAAATAGATACAACTAAAAGAACCATGTTTCTGCTCACACAGTTATCGTCTCCAGCTCTAAACAACAACGACAACAATCCACAGGGGCCCGGTTCCTAGTGTTAGTAGGCTCCCAGACTTGTTAAACTTCACAAATACGCAACAATCGATGATGTTAGGATGAAACTTGTTCTGGGACCCCGACTCAAGCCAAAGAGTTCATAGACCCAAAACACAATATTGTATATCGAAGTTCGCAATTTTGTTCCTTTTTAATTACATCTAGTTTTTACAAGTTTCAAAAGTATCAAAGACTACAGCTTTCTTTCTGCAATTTTGCTTTACCATTTTGGTCGTTGTTTGAAACAATACTTTTTTACTTTTTATGACTTTATGCTTAATTTACTGTTTCAAATTAAAGAATGTTTTTTACTTTTACTATGTTTTGATACCTTTTCAATTAATATTTTGATGACTAAATTGATTATCTTCTTATCATTTATGACTATTTAAGATTGTAGCCATTGCATTGCCCTGGCATATTGTCCCTGTGAAAACATACGAGATACTGCTGCATATACCATCACACGTCTACTCTCAGTCTGAATTGATTTGAGAGTCATCTCATCTTCATATAGAAATTTACGAAAAGATCGCTAAATGCATTTATACATACCGTAAATCTTCGAATTGGCCCCCCCTCGAATAAGCCCCCACACTAGAACTACAATTGTCAACAAGGCCGCTGTTTACAACAACGCGTTATAAGCCCCCACTGCTACCGTATATTCTCGAATTGTACCCCTCAGTTTGGCGGTTTTTGCCATCTGAGGTTGCCTATGGCGTTTTATTGAATTACCACGACAAATTCGTACTTTTGGTAGTAAATAATTAAATGCTAATAAAGATATTCCTACTAAAATAAACGAGGTCTTTTAATAATGTCTTCTTAATGTCTACAATAATTTTAGTATCCCCTTTCGTATAAGCCCCCCCTTCGAATAAGCCCCCGTCCAAAAATATCAAAAATAAATAAGCCCCCAGGGGGCTAATTCGAAGACTAACGGTATTAATTAGTTGCGATGTACTGTCGTATAAACAGTAAAGTTCTCTCCAAATGCAAAGTATTTTTGGAGAATAATCCCCCCGTCCCACCTCACCGGAAGCAGACAATTTATCCCTATTTTACTTTAACCTTAGAACACACTCTTTTTACAAGAATACTTTGATTTTTACTGAGCTTCGATATTCTTAAAAAAAATTATTTTGAGCCTTAAGCTTTTTTTAAATGTGTTAATTTGGAAAGATTTGAGAAAGAAATTTCAGATCTTTGCTTATAGAACAATCAGATGAATACAGAACAAGTAAAGTGGTTTTGTTGTAGCAAAATTAAAGCATGTTTTCAAATGTAAAATACTTATTTTCCAACTGAGGCAAATCTTCAAGCATAACTTCAAACGATCCTGGAAATTATTTTTGATTGATTCTTGAATTCAGGCAACTTTGAGCCCTAATATTCTTATGAACTTTTTTTAAATGAAAGTGTGCAATTTGCTTTCTCATGTTGATCCTCTTAAAGAGGCTTTCCTTAAATAAAGATTGATTTTATAGTACCGCCCATTATCTTGGCATTGAGAGAAAACTGTAATTTGGTCGTTTGAGTTTATAATTGACAGCTGTTCGTGTCAGCATCTTCCAAAGATCAATCCGTTGCATTGTCGTTGCCAAGGTGAGGAGGAAGCAATAACCCACTCATCCCGCGAGATATCGCGGATATTACTGAGTTACAATGAATGTCACTTGCCTTGTTGTCTGATTAACCCGCGTGTTAAGAATAAGTTAACGTGTGGGCTATTAACAGCATTGTTTGTACCTCAAGTAGACAAGGTGATAGTAATCAAATCTCAGGCCATGGCAGTAGGCCCCTGATCTTTTCACCCGCACAACCGAGCGGCACACAGGCGGCGTTTTAGAGATTATGCATCATTCACATATTCTTTCGCATCAGTTCCTGGTTTTTTATCGAGTTCTAAAGTGATTCAAGATTTGGAGATTTGCAGTTAATCATCATGTATTGTCAATGGGTTTTCGTTTGGTTTACAACCCATTTGGTACAAGAGGTAAATTTTTGTGGTTTACCACTAACAAAGACTAATTTCATTTGAAAATGTATTTGACGGCCATCGGAGTGTTTGACTTCTGCAAAAGCTTTCTCGTGTCAACACGGACATGCAGTGCCAAGCTGCCATTGCGTTGGCTCTGATAAAAACATGTTTTTTATTTGTTTTGGTCTTTGAAGTAATACGATATTTTGACATCTCTTATTTGACAATCTTCAATGAACTTAACATTTAAACATAATTTGCTAGGTATAATTGTTCTTGTTGTGTAGAATAAGGTTGTTTTAAATGACTATTTCTATTTGAACAGTCTGTGGTTTGAAAAAAACGAAATAAAAATTACGCCCTCTGAATATTCAATTCATGGATTTATAGACGAATAACAATTTTGGTTTTGGTCTGAGGTTCCCAGCCTTAAAATAACAATGAATTAATCCTCTAGAACGCTAGCAACCAAAGAAACAAAATGTAGTGGGAGTAGAAAGAATTTATGTTCTTGTAAAAGTTAATTCTGTACTGTGATGGTAAATGCAAATTTACAAACATTTAATATTAATCTGTTACGCTTCTACCTAATTATGCTGCAAGCATAACATGAATCATTCATGCCGCACAAGAAACGAAATTAGACAGAGTTCTCGGCAACTTATGAAGCTCATTTTTTAATAAAGTTCCATTTTGTCTTGTTAGAAAACATCAGATACAAGAACGAAAACCCGTAAAACCTGTCGACTTTGCAAGGAGATTTGCTACCGCTGATATTACAGTAAGGAATGAAAATCCGCCAAGAATAACGACAACAATGTTAAGAGTAAATCACACATACGGATATGTGGTTTACAATCAAGATTTCTGCTACGAAAGTTGGTTGCTTCTACCTGCCGAGAATCTATGGCCTGCCTGGGTTCGTGGCATCCTGTATGTGCTAGCAATATTTTATTTATTTCTTGGCATCGCCATTGCAGCAGATGTTTTCATGCTTAGCATTGAAATGATCACCAGCAAAAAGCGGATTATATTTACATACGACTATGAAAAAGGCAAAAGTGTGGAGAAAGAAGTATATGTTTGGAACGAAACGGTGGCCAATTTAACCCTTATGGCGCTTGGCTCGTCTGCACCTGAAATTTTAATTGCAGTTATTGAAACTGTGACAAGTTTAGATGTAGAATATAATGAGAATAGTAAGGCCCGTGATTTAGGAACTTTCACAATTATTGGCTCGGCTGCATACAATTTACTAATGATATCTGCCGTCTGCATCATAAGTGTGCCTTCAAAGACTGTGAAAAGAATTGGTGAATTTGGTGTGTTTGTCGTCACTTCGATATGGTCCCTTTTTGCCTACTTTTGGCTGCTCGTAGTTTTGAAATGGTCTTCACCAAACGAAGTTGAGGTATGGGAAGCTGTTTTGACTTTAGCCTTCTTCCCATTGCTTGTAATCAGTGCCTGGTGCCAAGATCGAGGTTGGTGGCGGCACAAGTTCCTCAAGAAAAGGCATTCAGTTGCAGTCAGAAGCCCTGCCCCCAAAGCAAGTCAACCCTACAGTGGGGTGAGTATTGATGTTTCACCTGAGGAATCAGGGTCTTTATTAATCATACTAACAAGGGGTGGGCGCAATTGCCCCTTCAGCCTGACTGTCTTTTGTTTTTAAAATTGGCTATCATCCCCCTCTTTAATTAGACCAAGCTTTCTCTCTGCAGATAATTTTTCTTTGAATCGGCTTTGTGTGGAATAGTCTGTCTATACCAGTTTTCCAGTCATTTATGGACTCATTAAGAGACTGTGGGTCATGTTACTGATTGGGGTTGGGGGGTTGGTGAAACATTTATGGGGGCTTTACATGCAAAATGCCAAAAGTAAGACTGAGCTTCACAACCCTCTTGGCACTATACCTTTATGAAAGAGAGCTATACAGAAAAAGCAAAAGAGCAGTAAAAAATTTGAAAGAAATACATTTGTTCAGTTTCTTGAATGCAGATTGAACAAGCATTTCAATTTCCTCTTTTATGCAGGTGATCTCAATCTGAAATGTTTCCTTGTTGGCACAGCTCCTTTAATTTCAGCACTCCAACATAGACTAAACTGAACTGAGGATGTCACAAAGACATTATGATTATTATTATCAATATTATTAACACTATCCAATCAAAATTAGCAAAAAGTTCTTCACTGGATGACTTTCAGAAACATGTTGGTTATCGTTTGCTATCACTTTGTATATTTTGAAGTCAAAACAGTCTTCTGAGGCTGAAAAATTGTTGAATTTTTGAACAAGGATGTAATTAGCAAAACTTAAGCACATGCCTTAAGGGCCTTCGATGTGCCAGCATCTCAGATATGCAAGGTTTTTTCAACCATTGGTTTTCAGCAGACGTTTATTGTCCATCTTTAAATTCCAGGTGTGTGAGAGCTGTATTTTTGTTGCAGGGTCCCTAGAAATCTCTGAATGAAACATGAAATCTGAATGAAACATGTACAGAACTCTATACTGTCTTTATTGCTGTGACCCTGGTCAAACAGGCTTCAGGCTGGTCAAACAGGCAGTGTCCTATGAGTGTAAATGAAGGGTGTGGCATCCACTTGAAAAAAGTTTTTTACCATCTTGGGGGGTTTAGTCTGCAAATTTCCAAACTTGTAAGCAAATAAAGGATGGCTCACCCACTTTTCAGCAAATGGGACCCTGAAAACCCCCCACGATAACAGTAGCTAGCAAAATCCTTGTGAAAGCACTAGATGCTTGTAATAGCAATTCCATGATTGTAAAACTTTTGTTGAATCAATCAACCAAGCCATAAAAAATTCTGCTCATAGGTACAACTTGGTGCCTATTACCTATGCTGTTTTTTACTGTTCAGAAAATATAAAATGCATTTGTTTTTAATTAGCATGCTTATACTGGATCAAAATTACCAGATCTCCAGAAATGAAATGCAAGGAGTGGCATCTTATGAACCAAGAAATTTGATATGGGTACTTGTTTATGAACATAACCTCTCCCTTGGTTTAATCCAATTTCGGACCAGAATTAGTTACAGTGCCACAAAAGCTGAATAGGTCAGGCTGAAGCCATATCTCATGTTACCTGCTGCTAAGCGCTTATTCCTCAGCCCCCTACCCCAAACCCCACCCCCTCTTCCAAACCTCTGACACCCAACTTGACAATGCTGATTATTTTAACAAAGACATTTAAACAAATTCTTACTTTTTATTTTTCAACCGCAGTGCCACAGATTGTTTGAAATTCGGTGAAACTATACTTAAGGATGAGGAGAGTTTAAAAAAATCACGGGCAATCTTTGTTTTTTCAAAGTTCAGAAAACGTCTTAATTTTGTCCTTTTGTCCTTCCTAAAAATTTATTTCTTATCTTTTAAATTAAATTTTCATCAGCTGATAACTTTCCTCCGGCTCACAGCCGTGGAACCGCCATGTTTTCTAAACTCTGCGCCAACCTGTTCCGTTTCAAAAGGACCTCAAAATAGCTTCATATTATTCTCCTGTTATTCTAGAACGCCTTTCTTCTTTCTTGTTACCGTCTTTAAATAAAGGATGGGTTTTGGCACCAGCTTTACACAAACTCTGTGAAATGAAGCTGTGGTTGTGTTTGTTTGTAGGGCAAGCGTAGGTTTTGACATTGTACCTGCTTAAATTGTTAGCAATATGTGAAATTCAACACTAACAGTGATATTGTTATTTTAACTCTGCACTTTTTTGCCAGAAACAAAGGAAAACATCCAAACTATAAGTCTGCAGCTGCAATTGCACCTTTTGCGGAATGTCATTTCTCTTCAAAGACAGATGTACTGTTAAGCCTTTTCGTAAGGTCACTCTACCCTGCTAGCCATCTTTGTTAATTTTTTAATGTGAACACATTCAAGGAGTAAAAAGGAGTGCTCAGGTGCTCACCCTCTGTCGATGCTAAGAAATTCAAATTTTTTGTTTAGGGAGAGCCCCATGTTTTTTTCATAAGTTTGCACAAAAACATTTGCAAGTTATTTCAATTTTGTAAGCGCGGTCTCACAAAGATGCTTATTTTACCATCACATTCAAAACAACAGGTTATTTGAATATAAGGTTTTTTAAGACGCAGAGGAAAATCGAGAAATTTGTCGTTTATTTTTTAACCATAGTTTGATGTTGGAACGCAAAACTTCTTTTTGAAGCTTGTATTTCGCGGCACTATTCAAACCAACAAAAGCTGCTTTGCAAACATCTTCTTATCGACTCAAAAAAACCAGTAAAATAACAATGGCACCCTGTTAATAATATCCCTTTAGATAAATTATTCATAAACATGATGAAAAGCGATTGCAATTGTCAGAGCCAACAAAATTTAGTAATCTTGCGTATTTGTCCCTTGCAGTTTCCTTTGAAACATTGCGTGGAAAAACACGTCTGTGGAAATTTTCCAGCAGTTAGGCCCGTTCAAACTGCGGCAGAAAATTTATTTTCGAAGTGGACACCAAAATGAAGCTTAAAGACAAGAGATGAACTACAAAGCTCTTTTTTTCTTTCTGATTATTCTTCATTCTTATTTTAAGATTTTCCAAGCACTTTTTTACCTCCTCCAGCAACGCCAAGCTTAGTCCCTTCTTTCGAATCAAGCCGATATTGAATTATTGTGTCATCGTGTAGTTCATAGCCAATGCTATAAGAACACAGGCTAGCTGCTCATTGTACTTCTTCAGTTACAAGAACACTTTGCCCACACATAAACCTGTTAACGTGGCTGGCTTAACCTTGGTATCTGCTTTCGGTCTTGGATTAATATCAGCTAAAAACACAGTTACTAGACAGAAGACAGTGGACACGGAGGCGATTAGGAAGTGCGTGGTTGTTGGCTTTGCTGAAGGCAGGAGCGTCGAGAGCGGATGGTGAGACTATGGTGAGATTAAGGACACGGGTTTAATGGGATACCTTATAACGTTACACCAGTACCATCGGATTGTTACAAAATCTCGTTACAGCGCATTTTGTGACATCGCTTTCCTTTAAGAGTCTTGTGCCGCTGCGATACGCCTGCGCAGAACACCTGCCTTGTTTTCGAATTTTCAAACGTTTTGTCATATATATTGAATTTTATTTGCGAATTTTGTTTAATGGTAATCTGCGCATACCAGTATTATAATTAGTTAACGGAAAGCCGATCAAGGCCTAGTATAGCATGGTGCTAATTTTAACACTTTCCATAAAGAGTTCCGACTCAAACTGATAATTAACAAATTTAAATGGAATTTTAGCACAGTAAATCAAAATGGATGATTCTCACTTGAAGAGCATAATGTGTATTTTAATGGCACTAACAAGAAAAATTTGGACATTTCCTTCATGAATTTGCATTCAAGAATAAAAATTAGCGTTTTCAAATGTATATTTTACAAATTTTTCTGTTTGTGACCCGGGATGGGCGATGAAAACAAGGCAATTTGTTAACGATCTAAAAGAATTCGATTAGATAGACTCGCGCTGAATGATGGGATATGAAATTTGGGCCCATTTGTGTCCATCAAAACATTCAATGAGTATATAAACTGTGATGAAATTAGCTTTTAATCAAACAAGCAATGCCGCATTTATTTGCTTTGATGTTTATTTGATTTATTTTAAGATAGTGTTATTGTTTGGATGAGCAATTGTCAACTATTTGCGAGGCCAGTTCACAAATTATCTTTTTCATAATCTTGAATAACGAACTGAGATTTTTGAATGCAAGCCTCTCATTTTATGCTCATTAAATTATCTTTCAAAACTCACATCCTCACTGTTTTTGCTCTACCCCGTCTTCTTCTTTCTTTGGACTCGTTACGAAATATATTTCTACACCTCAAAACAGGAGTCGATTCTTCAGCAAAAGGAGCATTTTTGCTGGTGTAAAATTTCAAGTAGGGTCTCTCATACTCCACCCTCCCCCCTAGCCCTCTTTGGCCAGCCAGAAGGTAGCCTGCGCCCCAGTTTGCGGACTGGGGAACCGGCCAGCCAGAAGGGAGCAGCTTAGCCAGAAGGGTGCAATCATAGAAATTCATTTGCGATGCCTTTTGGATTCTCTTAACGTTTTTCTTCACAATCCTTGCGAACAAGTGTACATGTGGTTCTGCTCAGGTTTACAAAGTAAAAGAATCCGATTGTCTACCACTCAGATCTTTAATTAGTAAAAGACTAGCTCGGTAAACATGGGAAATCAAATTATTCTGTGCAAACACGGTGAAATCAGGAATACATATCACTTAAAAATTTCGTCTGATTTGTTTAAAAAGAGAGCCTACTTTGAATCAAGCTTGTTTGCTATGATATTAATTTTGCAGGTTCTAAGCCGTCTAGCGTGTGATCGCTTGGCAATGTTGCTTTCGCAGTGCTTTTGAAAATTAAATTAACGGAGAATGGAGACACGCCTAAATTATGTTTGATAAGATTCGAACGAATCCTCAGCTTAATTTAAACTTATTCAGCTATAAATGTTTTTCAACGTATCATGATTTTCCAATTTTTCTGGCTTTCCATTAGATTCAAAACATGAGACCTTGAAAAATAATTAGCACATAAATTAATCTTGAAAAGTGCCATTCTTTGGCTGCGGTAAAATAGTCTGAGTGTGACAGACCGCCCGACCGACTGACCGCCCGACCGACTGACCGCCCGACCGACTGACCGCCCGACCGACTGACCGCCCGACCGACTGACCGCCCGACCGACTGACCGCCCGACCGACTACCTTGTTGCAAAGTATATGGGTAAACTAACTAACTGTTGCAAAAGGGTAAACTAACTAAATAACTAAACTAGCAACATAACAAAACAAAATATACTTCTGTCAAAAGAACAGTTTTTACGTGATTTTTTTTATTTTTCTCAAATTTTCTGGTCCATAACTATCTGTGTTTAATCATTTATGGTAGATAATTACGATTTTTGTAATCCTTGCTTGTTTTTCGATTATTTAAATCTCATTAACAATATTTGATCAATAATAATAATTGAAAAAGATAACAATAATATGGATTGCTGCTTTACCAAAGTGTCCTGTTTGATGTGCTTGATCATTCTGTTTAATCAGCAACCCCCCCCCCTTGTGCAAGTGGTTTTGCAACCTAGTAGCGCTTTACGTAAGCCTTGTACCTTTTCTGCAACATTCATGACCCCCAATGACTGAGATGCAAGGTATATTATCAAACTCCCTGCTTTCTCTTGTAGTCACATGTGATTGGAGTGCGACCCGCGGAAGGTCGAGGGTCTTTCAACTTTGATCCCGAAGTCACAACAACGACGCATGGGCCTAGTCTCGTTCACAGAAAGCAAAGGTAAGGCAACCCAAGGTTATGTTGTGAAAAGACGATTCTTTTGTGCGGCCATAAAATTGTTTGCAAAATCGTTTGGTGCTTCTTGGTTGTTGGACAATGGCTGAATCATTCTATGAATAGCCAGCACAAAATTTTATTTAGGGAGATTTAGGGTGGATTGAGGAGAGCTGTGAGAAAAGCAAGGTCCAAGAGATCTGCTATTTTTAATTCGAAACTTTGCTATCGGCTTGATAGTAAATTGTTTAGAACGTATTGGCTGCTTTTACGGACTTCAGTACCGAAAAACGACAGTTTACCCAACAGCTTGCCGTCGATATTTTGAAAATATTTTGAATTTTGAAAATTCGAAAAAATTAAAAATGCATATATTGTAATAGCAAAAGTTCTATGCATTTAAACCTCTCCTTTTGTAATATTTAATCTGCTATCACAACAAACTTGCTATTAAGTACATAATTTTTCAGAACTTCTTACACTCAGATAGCTGTATGAAAACATTTACTGTTTATTAAAACCGCTTTTTGGTTTTTTTGTAGTGACTTTCGCATACGGAAACTGAGTGAATCGAAATCAAAGTTAAGGTAAGAATCTGTTGGATGTTAGGATAGCTTGCTTTCGATTTGGGTTTTGAGGAGACACCGAAAGCTTGTGGTTCGTCGCTTGACTGCATACCTTTTGAAGGTCGCCTCCCTACAACGAGCACCTTCTTACTATAGACATCTCCCCATAAAAGAGTACCGAAAGGTGACGTCATCAAAAATATATTGCCAGAATTCTTAATTTTGACCACATGATCTAAAAGAACGGCATAAGATACCTCTAAATATGAAAAACCGGCTAGATATGTTCAAAATTGGACGAGAAATAGCCAAGTCTGCTATTGGATTACCGGGTACACAAAGTTATGAAACAAGACCAAATTTGGAGGTTTGATGGGGAAGATCCTGTGTCGTATCTCTGATTCGGCACATTTAGAGGTATTTTGTAATGCTTTTTAGGTTATATCGTCTTAACTGAAAAATTATAAAAAATTATCTTTGTGACATCATCACTTTGTAACTCTAACGACGTTATTCACGTTCAAATGCCTTACAATTTCCTATCACAGTTGCCGAAAAAGAAGTACGAATTCTCCTTTCGCTTTTATTGATACGTTATTTTATCAGTAGCTGGGGGCGTTGTCACCAACGGTTCTTGCACCTGGTCGTCATAAGAGCTTGAATGGAAATTCGCTCGCAATTCAATTTCGATTTTCTTCAACTTCTTCTGCTATCAAGATTTTAAAAGGCCAATGTGAGCGTCTGTTGCTGATTAAAACACGAAATCTGAATATGTTTAAATTGATAATCGTAAACATTAACCTGACCGACACGCCCGGTAGCATCCACCCACACATTTATCGCTCATTACAGACCGTGTTCACAATAGTGTTTGGGTGTTGTGTGTTGTAAAGCTTCTCTAGTTTTAGCACTATGTTCACAGCCCAACTTGACTCGTCTCTCTCGCGGTTTTCTGTTAAATAACACATGTGAAAGTTTCCTCCAGAGGAGATTGGCCTGGCATGTGTTCGGTAAAAGTTCTGTTAGCATAAAGACATTAGACAGCAATTGAATTGTCCTTGTACTGTCTTAAAATGAATTATTTATCATGAACAGAATTACTAGAAATACTGGAGTATTACGAACTGTTTCCCAGTGTTTCCGTGGCAAATTCTCTCGCATTTATTGCAACAAACGCTCAAAGACGTGAATTGCTCACAGCTATCTCTTTGGAGCTTTTCGAAAGGATCTGCGAATTTTAAGAGAAATTTTTTATTTTAATCGCCTATGAATTGCACGTGGACGTGCACGTGGTATCGAACTGTTCGAGTCTCGCACATTTTTCTACGTCCACCTTAACTATTTTCCTTGGCAGTTTGGTTTTTACCGTTTTGTGCTGTCGAGAAAAAGTTGAAAAATGCTATAAATTTAAATTTATTTGCTGTTAATGAAATAGACATTTGAAGGCCAAAGATTGTGTGACTTTTTGCGGGTAATGTGTAGTGAACAGGACAGCGAATTACCACGCATAATGCAATCATTTGGTGGATAGCAGTAAAAATATGTGAACCTGCCTTTGTAAAACTGCTGTCATGAAATATAAAAAGATGCTTGGTTAATGATAACAATGATTTCACTAGACCCAGGTTCCTCACTCTTTATCATTTGTAAAAAAATACATGGTCTACCATAAAGCAGTTGCTTTATGATATGAAGCAGGGGTGCCCTGCAAAGAATTTTTCTAGAACCTTGAAATTGAATATAATATAAGGCAGATATTTAATATAACCTTCTATGCGTTTTGCAATCCACTTGTAGAATATAGAGAATCCTTTTACCTTGAACCTGGATATACACTTTAGAGGCCCTTTTTTATATCCTTATTAATTTAAGGTTCTTGAAAGCTTCCTTGTAAGGGACCCCCTGCCCCATTTCTTGTAGGGACCACTCTCATTCACTGATTGGGGTTTTCTCTTCTTAGGAATATAGCAAGTTTTGGGAAATCGTTCGCAAAGTGTCAAATGTAATTGACGATATTTTCAAGGTTGCACACTGCAACCTTACCTTTTTCTTCTTTTCATTTTTTCCTTGTGTAAAAGTCTGAATGATTCTGCTTCTTTGCAGGAATATCGTCAGCTATGTCAAAGATCATGAGGCAAATGGAAAAGCCACCGCCAAGGACATCGTGCAAGGAATCAAGCAATACATGGAGCCTAGTGAGAACAAAAGCCTTGCCCGGGCGAGGTAAAACATGTTTTACCATATTTTGGGGGGGGGGAAATCTTAAAAAAATTACCTAATGATTGAACAAGGGCTCTTTTTACCCCAACCGCACAGTGACGCCAATATTGCTTAAAAGTCAGGCAAATTAGACATGAATTTGCTTTCCGAAGGGATGGAGGAAGGGGGGCAAATTGCCCCAGGTCTTGGGGGACACATAAAGTAATCAATTCCATTTTAGAATGGAATTAATTATAATAAACAAAATTAAACTGAACAAAGTAACAATTTGAACGAAAAAATGAGTTTGAGTTACTCTAAAGGGCGTGGTCGCAAAAGTTTCTGCTGGCTTCGCTTGCAAGAGACCTCGTCTTTTGCTTTAGCCCCAGGGCCTCCAAAACCACACCCTCACCACACCCTCACCACACCCTCACCACACCACTAATAGTTTTTAATAATATAATAATAGATCTGCAAACTAATAGTTTTTCTTCGTATCAAGGCACTATGCATATTCGTTCATCTAGGTTTCGTCATGCGGCTGTTAGTGCGCTTATCAAAGGAAAGCATGTGCCCTCTGTAGGCAAGTCGACCCAGCTGGTTTGCAAAGCTCTTAAAGAAGACTCCAACAAGAACATCTCCACAAGCCGCCATTTGTTTCTGGATCACGGTAACTATCTTGCTGATTTTTGCATCTATTTAGTGAGCCAAATTCTTAGTCGAATGGCTAGAATGTGGGCCTTAATGTGTTCCCTCTAAAAGTTATGGTATAGGCCATCCTTCTGAGCTAGCTTGCTAATGGGTTTGGTTGTCTAGGGAGATCTATGGAGGGGGTGTATTTCTGGGGTTTTGGGGTGTATGCTTTCCCAGGAAGAATATTCCAAAACTACTGATATAATTTTCAGTTTTTCTTTAAATAAATATCTCCATTCTTTGAGAGAACTTTTTCTAATTGGATCGTTAGGAACCAGATCTTCCTTAAGGTACAGTAGGAGTGGCCCTAGGGCTGTTTGGGAACTGCTAGAATTCAGTTTATAGCAAAATGTGTTTCTATGTTAATTTATTAGTGACTACGATTATATCCGCTAATACCAAAAACAGGAACACCTTGAAATAAAATGAAATTGAATAAAACCGTTTCAAATGTTTAACTATATGTGATGCAAGATCTTCATAAAGAAACTAAACATTTTGGAGCCAGGATTTCACCGAGCCTATCTCTGCTGATTTTAAATATCGTCAGCTGCTTCACATTTTACCACGACTGCCGTTGCTTTGGCTGTGTAGTGATTTTGCGCAGCCTTCCAATACAATTATGATACATATCAAGTTTGGGAGTGGCTGATTTTTTTTAAGAGATTCAATTTATTATTTAGGCTTATTCATATTTAGCAAAAGACATGATTTTTGAATTTGTTGCAACGTGAAACGAAGAATGAGAGACAGTTCTTTCGCCTATTGTAAACCTAGATAAATAAATACACGAACAAATTTATATGCTCGCGTTTCTGATTGGGATAGTTTGATCCACAACCTGGTATATATATTTCCTAGCTAATCTATTTTCTGACATTTTATGCCCTAAAGAGTGTCAGACGAAAAGTTTTGGTATGCTTCAAAATGTTTGCTTTTTCAAAGCCATTAATAAATTATTTATTAACCTGACTTAGCATAAGCTTTCGACAGAGTGATAGTGGGAGGGGCAGATAGCTGGACCTAAGCTTTGAAATCAACTTGAACCTGATGCCAAACAGGCACCTTCCCTTGCCACCTTTAACAGAAGAATCAAAAACTAACTATGAACGAACATTCTTATTTCGTAGTATTTCTCTTATTACTTATTAATGTTTTTGTCACGGCCCCCTGAAAAGCAGTTCTCGTGGACTGACGGGGCTACCGTGCCTAAATAATGTATGCAATTTATGTAATGTAAATGGGCGACTGCCTCCCTCTACCCCAACTACCCAATCTATGAAGCCCATTTTCCCCAACTACGGAGAAATAATGATATTTTTTCTTCTTTTTCCAGTAGGAATCGGAAATTTCTCGTTCTCCTCCTCAAGCTACTCGGTTGTTCGCAGTTCAGGTCATTTGGATGTCACCGTCCTCTTTCACGTCAAAAGGAGGTGAGAAATCTTGCTTGTATCTTCAAAAATATAATCATGTTTTCCTAAACATTAGATTTCTCGCTCAGTGAACTCGTTTATGTTGCCAATGTTCTCCAGGTTTTCACTGTCTTTTCTGTTGAAGACCAAATAAAAAATTATTTCTAAAGCATTTTATGTGGATTTTTGCGTCTTTATGACCTCAGAATTATGCAAGACGTTGTTACATTGCTCTTCCTTTAAAGAATTCTATTTGAATCGACTCTTTCCATTGATTCCTGCATTTGCATGCCTCTTTTTTGAGCCAAAGCCAAAAAGAAATTTTGCTTATCAAATGGAATTAATCCTACTGTTTGGAATAAGACTGGAATAAGACTGGAATAAGACTGGAATAAGACTGGAATAAGACTGGAATAAGACTGGAATAAGACTGGAATAAGACTGGAATAAGACCAAAGACACCAACGTAGCAGAAATCTTATGTTGCCATTCTAAAAGAAATACTTTTTCAATAGCCAGATAATTTCGACCAAGGTTCGATGTTCTTATTGTTTTTGACAATTTAGGCTCGAGCCCTCTTAATGTTGCTCGTATTTTAAAGTTAAATATATCTACATATTATCATTTGCTTCCAAGATCATTAAATAACAGTGTTGCATGAGACTATAGTAGCACGGTTTATTAGTTGACAAAATCTGCTCAGGTTTGGCAACATAAGGCAAAATTTTCTGTTTTGTTCTTATTTTTTGGCAAATCGAAACCCTGTGTTCTAATTCAGTTCGTTCTTATAAAAAAGAGTGTTTGTCTAGTTATTTTCTTTCAGCATTATTTCCTACAAATCAGGTTTTTGCCCGGAAAAGGCTTTCGTGAAACTAAAAGTCGTTTTTTCTGTTTCAAATCAAGGACCGCGAAGCTTATTACAGATAGAGGGGACTAAAACTGTTTGAGGGGCTATAAAAATGCTAAAAGCCAAGAACAGGGCAATTTTTGGTACGATTTTAAGTACATTTTGGAAATTATTGGGGGGGGGGAGGAGCTAAATACCCGTTGCCCCCACACTTTTCCGGTCCCTGTTTCAAAAATGGAAGTGCTATTTCAAAGAACAGAAAATATATGATTTTGATGGTTCAAAAGTCTAAATTTACGTCTCGTTGGGAACGAACATTTTGTACAACAACCTGTTAAGCGCTTTAATTCTAGAACAAACTGTGTGATTACAGTCAAGACCTTAGATCGTTCATACTTTCTTAAAGATTAAAAACACATGTATCTGTTTGATAATTATTTTAAATATTTTAAGTAAGCTGTTTAATGAGGAAGTGTAATTCAATAGGTACTTCGCTATGGCACTTAAATCTTTATCACAATTTATTTCCGAACGCAAAGCTAGACACCGTCAGCTGTAGAAAGCTTCAAACTCATGTTTCAATCGAAATGATTGCTGTTGATAAACAAATCTTTGATGAAGGGTTTCAGCTGCGCTAACGTGGTTGGCCCAGGCTAATATTTATTCACAAAAATTTCATTTTGGACATTTTGCGAAATATCAAATCAAATATTTAGGAGGTAAAGTGAAAGAAGTTAATTTTTACTTAAATATGCAGAGTTTGGAGGAAGGTTTTACAGGTTCGCGTCAAATTTTTGAAATGCTGTTCTCGTGAATAAGTGGGATGTATTTTTCTTTGGCTAACGGGAGAGCATATGGGGTGAATAAAGAAAATTCAAAGCCAGAACCATGTTTTGAATAGGGGCAGTTGCCATTTTAAGAGGGCAGGGTTTTGAATTTTTACTCCAAAATAAATAAGAACATGTTCCATAGTTAAATTAACCTACCCAGAATTGCTACCTTAATTCTCATAAACATAAATTGTTTTATTTAGTGATATTTACAGATTTCTGTCGTTGGCTCGTATTTTTTCTCTGATTCTTGGCAATTTAACAATAGTGAAATTTTGCCTTAAGATTTTGATAAACGAATTTGTATATATTTAATCACTTTAAATTCACAACGCATTTTAGAAGTTGTAGTGATCGTTTCAATTGATTCTGGCAAAATAATTAAGAAAGCTTAAATGGCGTTAAAAGGGAAATTGAGATTGATTTGAATATAAAGAGCGGTATCGAACACTAGATTAGTTCAACTTGCCCTTTTGAAATATTGAAACATTTTTCATAGTAATATTGCTGTTAGAGACGGAATTTTTTAAGCTCTTCAGATCTGTTTGCTTGTGTGTGTTTGTACATGTCGAAACTGTCTGTATATAACCAGTGTTTGTTGATATGAAAATTCATGTTTACCGGTCTATCATAATGTGTTCGTTGCCGTATAGGCAGAGTTGTACACGCTTTTTGATGTGTAGAACAGGACGGTTTTAAGCTGCTACTCTGAGATTCACGCCTAACGAGGAAAGTTTTTTGGTCGGTTTTAAGGTTTTAAGAACAGGACGGTTTTAAGCTGCTATTCAGAGATTCACGCCTAACGAGGAAAGTTTTTTGATGATCGCATTAAGCCTGAAACTCGGAGTAGCAGCTTTAATGTTGTATACATCAAAACGTAATATATGATAATTTATGATATTGTTAGATTTTATCATTGCAGGCGGAAAGTTGTTGGCTTCAGTCATATTGTAGAGGCAGCAAAACGGGCAAATACACTTGGAGAAACAGTAAGTGACTTGCGTCTTAAATTATACCGTTACTTAAAGTTTCAGCATCCGGTTTGTGTTTTAATATCGCCTTTAAACACTTTTATATGCCTTCTACATTTGAATGATTAATTCATTGCTGCACTAGAAAGCTAACTGCTTATTTCAGCAAAGAACGTCATTATTGCTTTTTTATTTCAGAGGAGCTTCACGATAATTAGAAACCTCTAGTCGCTACAAAGCTAATTTGATATTCAGATTGTTGACTAGTTATTCCGTAATTCAGGAAGATCATGTATAGCGCCCCCAAATTGTATACACTGCAATATTTCTATAGGTATCATAGTTTATATTAACAAAAATCTTAGCAATATTAACTACGATACCTGTAGAATCTTTGGGGCATTTTTTCTTTTATTAAAATGGGCCTTTTACCCACCGTTCTCTAGTCAAAACAACAGCGACAGCAAGTAAGAAAGAGTTGAGAGGGGCGATTTTCCCTTAGTTGTTATTCAGTTTCCTGTCTGGGCCTAGTTCTCGAAATCTTCAATCAATTCCAGTGGTTGAATTTTTATAAATTTTACTCAAGTGTTCAAGAATTCAGAGCCTCCTACCTTTTCAACGAACAATCCTTTTCAGAATTGTGCTTTAATTTTAAATGCCATGTGCTAAAATGTGTTTGTAATAAGACTTTGATGATAATAAGAAAATGAATTGAATTGACATACCATTGTGTTCGCTTTTCTCCAAGGTTCAGTTGCCAAGATCAGAGATATTGAAAGACCGAGGCGAAAGCTCGTGCCATAGCGTCGCTAGTCAAAAGACCTGCGTCTCGACCATCGATGAATTTGACGATGCTTTTAATGATATTGCGTACCATCACAGCTTCTCGAACTCGGATTCTGGGTTCGTTGCTTCAAGAAGTTCGCAAGAAAGATCCCCCAGTCAGGCCAACACCCTAGGCAGCATCTACGAATCAAGACAAAGACCTTCACAGGATGGAATAGAAATGACAGATTTGGAAAAAGGAGTTGGAAACCTTGTTGATATTAGGCCTACGATTGCTGTGCAGTTTGAGACCCGAGATGGCACAGCCAAGCAGGGAAGGGATTATGAGTATACTGAAGGAAGCCTGGTGAGGAATGCTTTCTACAGCAACCGTTGATCTGTAGGACTTTGTTAGGGAGACGAATAGAAGTCTTTAAATGTGTGAGGCAACCTTCCATCATGGAGTCGAAGAGCATGCGTAATAATGACTCCCTAACATGCACGTGCTCTTTAACTCCAGGACGGAGGGTTGCCACGCTCATGGAAAGACTTTCTCTTGCTCGTCTCCTTTATAAGACTGTAACTGCAGGTCTTTAGGGCATATTTTTACTTAAAAGGATCCTTCCGACCCATTTGTGGCCTACAACACCCTAATCTATACTTTTGCACTTACAGCAGCCATATTCCATAATTTCAAAAACAGCAACAAAGAGTCATCTTAGATTTTCATTTTATACCTCCTACCTAGAGACCACGAACTGTATGTTTACTGGTTATTTTTATTTGCTTTGCTGGTGTATGTTTATATTTGTCTAAACCGTCTGCATACAGCTAACATTTTTAGATATGAAAATCTTGTTTACTAGTAAAAACTTAGTGCATGCCTGCAATTAATCATTCAAATTATTAATATGAGATATTTTTGAATCCGTAGACTTTCACGGAGCAAGATTACCGCTCGTCTGTCAGCATACCAATTAAAGAAACGGAATCAGATTCTAATCAAGAGGAGAAATACTTCTTCATTATCCTCAAAAGCTCAAGCATTTCCACTGGCGTTGGAGATCCAAGTGTGGCAAAAATTTCTATCATCGACGATAACGGTATGTCTGTTTAGATGTTTAGTATCGTGCAATGTTTTACCATTTTTGTTTATAGTTGTTTAAGCAAAGATACTTTGATCTTTTTATGCAATGCGTAGATCTGCTTTATACTAATGGAAGCGAGGCTCCGCAATAAACTAGAATGAGGCGCATTCAACAGAGCGTTCATTTAACAGTAGTAGCTGTAGGCCTTAAAGAAAGTGGAACAGAAGTGTCCCTTCATTCTTAGTTCTATATGCGTACTTGCTTTATTCTATATGATCTTTAAACATAAAGAAAGCTATGGGATATTTGGCCATTCCGAATTAACCACATTCCAAAACACAATGTTAGGTGTACTGACACCTTGTCAAAATGAATCAACAAGTTAGATGACCTTACATGATGCTAGATCAAATATAAAATCAAAGCCTTGATCGTTTGCTCAGGCCTACATTGGCTATATTAATAACAACACTATATTATCTTATCCTCTTGATTTCAGAGCCTGGTGAGCTGATGTTCCAAGAAGCGACATATCACGTTGATTACACGACGGGAATTGTCACTGCCAATGTGGTTCGAATTCATGGATGCGATGGGACCATTGCTGCTCATTTCAGAACAATGTAAGATGTCGTTTCAGATATGTTAGCTGCTTTTTAGAAGATAGAAAATAGTTGCATATTTTGTTCATTGTATGTTTTAATACCCATCTTGACTGTACAATGATAAGCTTTAAGAGCCATCGATGACGTAATCTGCTTTTTCTTGATGGATTTTTAGTGATAGCAAACTTGAGAACCTTTGTGACGGGAAAGATTTCATTGCAGTACATTGCACTCATATTTCTGAATTTGTTTTCAATCATTTTTATGCTTCGATCGTTGAAATTAATACAAGTCTAATTTAGGTCGTTATAATGTGATGCAAAAGTTGTTACCTGCATTGTGATGGCAAACTGCATTTTATAAAAACACTGTTATCTATCGGTATTTAGTCAATATTTTGAGAAATGTAATATTTTTATTTAATATTGGCTGCCCTTTATTGGCATTTATATAATGCAAAGGCATAATAATTTTTGGGCTCGCAAGAAATTCACGGCGAACGAAAACCAAACATCGTGACATAGCAGTGTCACCCAATCGATTCGTTCTCGTTAGGTTTCCTCCCGGAGAGCGGCGAATTTGAAGCTTAAACGAATAATGGGAAGCTAGAAACGATCATGCTTAATGCAGCGGAAATTATCGAATAAATAAAATGTATAAAATTTTTTGACTAAACAGGCTCTCTAAGTAAAAGAAGGAATGATAAAGGTTGGAAGGAATCTAACTTTTTTCAAACCATTTGATCAGATATTCGTCAATAAAGATCTTCGTCGCTGCCTCGTCTGTCTCCCATAGTTATAAAACTAACTTCCATTATTTGTCTTTAGCAACGGAAGTGCGTTTGGAGGCAGCTTGGAAGATCTCAAAGAAGGGACTTGTGATTTCCAAGAAATCAAGCAAGCAAGGCTAGAGTTTTTGAATGGTGAAACGAGCAAGGAAATAAAGCTTCGGGTCAACATGAATTCAAAGGTAAAAATTTGTTGAAATGTTGTGTTTTGATGTGGCATTTGCAGTGTGTAATGCTTCGATATTGACTTTGAAGATTCCATTGTCCTGCCTTCGCTGTTGTCAGGGTTCGTCTCACTATATTTACATGCTCCTAGCACCGTCAATAAATATGCAATAAAACTTTTAATTCTTTTCTAAAAATTTTGCTTATTTTTAGCGCGGGAAATCATTCATTTTACTTCTGTACACAACTTCCGGTGGTGCCAAACTTGGGCATAGAAGTGCTGCAATAATCACCTTAACTAGCGGTCAGTATAGAATCTCTCTTACCACTCATATTGAATACAGCAATAGTGCAACACACCATAGTCTGCAAAAATTTAATTTGGTGAAAATTTTTAAGTAATATACTTCGGTTTGATACTGATGTTGGCTTCTTGATGATCTCAGTTACTTTATGATCGCAGTCAGCTTGAAACTCGGAACTAAGAACCGTCCTGTTCTATACATCAACAAGTGTAGAGCTCCACTTATATATGACAGTCAGTGAAAAAGCAATTTTTGTTCTTTAACACTGATGAATTTAAGATAGCTTTCGTGTTATGAATGTATGATTAGTGATAAACACTTCCATCGGTCCTAGCATTTCTGGAAATAGTTTTCAAAGCTTTTAGCCAAAAGCTTGAGCAAACATTGCGATTGGAGGATAAGGAAATTTTGCTGGTACATTTTTTGAACTGTTTATGTAGAGGAATTGCTTCTTAAGAATGTCTTGTTCTTTTTGATGACCAAAAACCAAGCAGTAAGTTTGCATCTGCAAATTTCTACTTAAATCAAGTCACTTCTTAAATTGAGAAATGTGTTGAAGCTTCAGTGAAATCTCAGCTGATGAATGCTTTCTGGTACATAAAACAACCTGTTCTCTTAGTTAATTTCCTAATCTCAAAGAGACAAGCAATTAGATGCAAGACAACAGATTATCCCCCCCCTCCCCCCCTCTCCCCCCCAACCTCTCAGTAATATAGAGGTTTTATTGCTACGTGCACCTAAACTTCTGTCTTTGATAATTGGCTAACTAATAATCTATTATTTGTTTCTAGTACAATTTTACTTAAATTCCTAGTCATTTGCTGTTATAATGTACAGCATGCAAGCTAGTATATTTATGTAACTTCTATCTTTGGCTATAGAGACTACTCTTTTACGTCCATATAACTAAAAAAAGGCCTTCTTTGTTTAGCTGTGGATGAAATTGTAGATCAAGTAGCAAATATCATGACTGAAGAGACCAAAGAGAAATCTATCATGCAGCTTTGGAACGAACAACTTTACGAGTGAGAAGCACGCTTTTCATTATCGCTTAATCCTTTTCTAAAAATCAAAGCTAATTTGATTCCAGTTAAGTTTGTGCCACATCGGAATGTCTGCATTGAGAAAATCTCTAGAGATATTTTTTTCGCTTTTTAAGTCGATAATTTCTCATCATGATAATTAGATTTACATGGTCAATGTTTTTTTCAACTTTAAATGTTTGTTTTCACCCTCAAGGTAGAAAAGACTCAAACATTTTGTAGCTTGTAGATAACTTTATCTGTCTAAATTTGATACGTTGGTTCTGTAACATTTTTGAAAATTTTATAGTTGTCATGGAATTAAAACTTGCACATTGTGTTTCTTAATTTAAGAAATGCTCCCTCCTTGTTTTAATGAAACTAAACACCACAAATTAAAGGCAACAGGCAGATATTAATTTTTATTGGCCATCTGACAAGCAGCATTAACCAATCAGAAAGTATGATGCCACTCGTACATTTGTTGATTGGTCAATGGCTAATTCACATTCGGCTCAAACCCTTTAGTATCTGTCGAATGTCGTTGAGCTAGTCTGCAAATGCTAAATGCTCGCAAATGCAAAAACTACAACTAAAATTTTTGATTGGTTACTCCTCTCTATAACCCTCATCTTGCAGTTTGGTCTTTGTAAAATAAATTGGTAAAGGCACCAAGGTACAATGTCTATTTTATCTGCCACATGTTCCCTGTTATGAGAGCAATTTATGTATTACCAGTTAAAACCAGAGATACTAGATAGCAATCTTTCGTCTTTCTCCTAACTTATCTCCTGCCATGCTTCTAGGAATTTACTTTTGATGTAGTTGAATTATTCACGTATTGTTTATCGCATAATTAAATTAATTATTTTGAGTTCAAAATATTCACTCCTAATTCATTTTAGTGCTATGTCCATTGGAGATTACAACAACAACGACGATCAAAGACCTTCAATGTTTAATTATGTTCTACACTTTCTGTCTTTCTTCTGGAAAGTTTTGTTTTCATTAATACCCCCAAGGTAAGTTGTTTATATTGTATTCTATGCCAAGCATTATCATTATGGTTCTTTCCTACAGTGATGTAAGGATGATAGTAAAACACACATGATTTTCACAAATGCACATATATTTGAGGTCGCACATCGTCCGTAAACGTAAAGAAATTGGTTCAATTTCCCGAGTCTATAATAAGATTGTGGCATGCTCTGACAGGACATGAATGGGGAATTAAAGTGCCCCTTCCCTCTACCAGCTTACAGGTCCAGCCTGACCCGACTTGTACCACCTGGCAGGGTTCCCTAGCTCAGGGCTACGAGCGATGGCCAACGGCTAACTCGGTGGGAAATCGGCAAGGAGGGCGGATGAGCTACGACTCCAGGGGTCAACGGCTTCAGGCGGAAGAACCCCTGGAAAGAGGGATGGTGTCCCTTTAAAACATTGTAGAGGTGGTTCTGGGGCCCATCTCTACTATTAGCCCCTTAGTTTTATCTATGACCATGACAACAAACCAAAACTCAGATTTTGATAATCTCAGGATAAGGATAGTTGGAGGGTCATGTTAGCCAACCTTCTGATAGAAGATGTTACCTGATGATGATGATAATGAAGGTTTTATATAGAATTTTGATTTAAGTCTCTTCGATTAAAAAAATTGAAAATGCCAGTTTTTCTCTTTGTAAATTTAAATTTTTGTCTTTAAAAATTGGTGATTTTATTTTCAGACCGTGTTTGTGTTCTTGAGGCTTGGATATAAAACTTTTGTCGTAAAAATCATGAATCATCATTCTCGACCAACTTTGAAAATGCAGCTTTGGCTTTTTGTTATTTCCTATCTAAATCTTAGTTTTATTGATTTCACTTTATAGAACATTGTTTGGTGGATGGCTGGCATTCATACTGTCTCTAATGTTCCTTGGTCTCCTCTCGGCCTTTGTGGAACAGGTTCGCTATATAGTGTTTTATATAAAGATACAAATATTTTGTTTTAAATAAGAGACGATATTGGTAATATTACAATTGATATAGAAGCTAAGTTGCTATTGCAAATAAGAAGTATTGGAAATCACAAAATATTGGAGTTTGGACGGTTCTGATAGGCTATTGATGGACGATATTGATTTTTTCATTGAGTTGTTTGGATATTGAAGTTTATGTTTTGATGAATGATCTTACATCTTGTTCATTCTAGTTCGCAAAACTGCTCGGTTGCGTTTTCAATCTGGAAATAAGTGTAACGGGAATAACAATAGTGGCATTGGGAACAAGCATGCCAGATACGTTTGCGAGCAGGTCCGCTGCTGTGCAAGATGACACTGCTGATGCGTCCATTGGCAATATAACAGGTAGTTAAGCACTCTTATACTTCAAGTATTGGCGTGGCGACTAAACCTGATTCACAATCTTTTGGAATATTTTGATAATTTATGGTTACAAATAACTGGAGAACTTGTGCACTTGATTTGTTTGATGAAGCGGGGAAATGTTATGGTACAGTGGAACCTTCATATAGAAGACCCAATTGGGACCAGAGGTGCTGTCCCTGGCAAGGAGTTGTCTGAGAGGACCAGGAAGTGACAAGACTTTAACTGTAGAAAATGATACGGATATAATTATTTGTCCGCTTTTTTATGGTGTAACATATCAAAAATTTGATTTTTATGACGTCATCAATTAAGAACTCTCTACATAATTAGAAGTAGAGCTACCTAGATATATAACAAGAGAAGCCTTTTCAACCCGTCTCCCATAAAGAAAATAAATATTCTATAAAGCACAGGGAAATCCCTTCTACAGGATATAGGGAACATTGTGTAAATGGGAGAGCATTATAGCTTCCTTATGCAAAACTTTTTTGTTTTTGTGACGTCACGCTGTAAAATTCTATTGCAAACATAATCATGTAAATCACTATTTGGTAGTCATTTCTCGTAATATGCAAAATTCAATTTGTCATTTGCCAATTATATGAATTGTTCGCTTGCTTTCGGATTAAATGTTTTGCAATCAGAAGTAGGCAGGCAGTGAAGTTTGTCTATCTTACCTTCCAGGCAGCAACAGTGTCAATGTGTTTCTTGGACTGGGCTTGCCATGGGTCATCAAAACCATATACTACAAAGCAAAAGGAAAGGACGTGAAAGTCATCGACAATAACCTCACATTCTCAGTCACCGTGTTTCTCTGCTGTGGCGTCGTCTGCCTATTGTTTTTAGTTCTCCGAAGAAAGGTTTGTTGTTTCAACTTCTCAGTTGCTGGAATAATTATAGGTAGCCATTTTGAATTATCGTCCATTTTGTTATTTTTTATGTGTGGTGATTCTTTAATCGCTTTTGGATATTAAGGCTGCATAGTCAGATTCCAGAGAATATTTATCCTTGTAGACAAATGTTTATTAAGCCAGTGACATAAAACTGTTATCTAATAAAAACATAAATCAAGGCCTGTTCTGGCTTGGTAACCGCTATTTTCAATGGATTCTCTCTGCGTGCCACTTCTATGGACTTTGAGTACGCTTACACAGTTCCACATGTTTACGCTACGTTTCCCATATAGGCATCAACTAGAATAACATTTCTCCAAGGGTATGCTGTACCAAACATTGGGCTGGGCAACTTTTTTTCTGTATGGAAAGTTTCAGTCTAACTCATTCAAATTTATGCGCCTTTTTCTGAAGTTTTAATGGTTTATAAGTAAGCCGAACAATTTTTAAGAGGCTTCAGAAACCTAGTCATACACGATTTTTTGTTTAAAAGTCAGATAATTTCTGAAGAATTGTTCTTATTTGTTAGAATTTCTTGACACTCTGATTTTCTAATTGTTGTTCTTATTTCAAAATTGATTTTTTTACAGCAACTCTTTATAGCTTGTTTCGAAAACCACTTAATTACAGTTTCCATTAGGGCTTCTCTGTGCTGGTAACATAATAGTAAATTTTCAAAAAACACATTGTTTTTTTCTTATTAATTTTTCTTACGTTGCTCTTAGGCAAAGCGAGCCTGTGTGCTCTTAGTGAGTCTGTCTCTAAAATGAAAACGATTCTTTTCCTCGTCAGGGTGCAATAGAAGTGGCTAATGAAGGAGCCGCCTTTGACTTTTTGTTTTTTCTTTTGTAGTTGTTTGGTGGTGAGCTGGGTGGGCCACGATGGGCCAAAGTCGGGAGTGGCCTGGCTCTCGTGTTCCTTTGGGCAGTTTTTGTTGTGCTTTGCAGCTGTAGAGCATACGACCTGCTTCCAGCACTGTAGCACAGAAGATAGAATTAAACATACGGTAAATTGTGTCACCAGTTTTTAATCTTCTGTCATAAAAACTCGATTAAACCCCTCTCTATTGAGCCTTCTCTCCTTAAAACCCCCTTCTCTATTAGGTCTCCTCTCTATTAAGTCCCACCCCTTTTTTAGAGAGAAAATTTGAATCACTAGCTTCTCTATTTGCTAATAAGCCCCTCCTTTTCTCTTGGTTGTTTGAACTACTTGAAGAAAGCTTTTTTAATGCCCTGTTTTATATTCCTGACAATTCTGAAAATTCTAAAGTTTGAAAACTTATTTGCGTTAAGCTATTTGTGTTGATTTTAATATTTTTATTTTGAAATATCCCAATGCTGAGAGGCCTACCCTTGAAAGGATCACTTCAATTCCGATTTCCTTACATTCAATGTTGTTTTATCATTTCTGGCTATATTATCTTTCATTGGTATCAAACAAAATGTTTAATTGTTTAAATTTTTATATGATTTTTCAGTGCAACTTTTATTATGGAGCAGTGGCTCGTCATCAACTAACCAGTGGGATCAACCTGTCCGAACTGCTCCGGGGAAATGGCTTGCTGACAGTTTCACTCTTGAAGAGGATTTATAATGTAAATAAGAGGGTGTTATTAATTTAAATTAAGAAGGATATATAGAATACATTGCGCTGTGCTGCAATCTTATGAAAATTCACCCCTGGTTAGATATGGTCTATATAATCAGGCGTTTGAAAACAGTTTCTAAAAATTTCATTGCATTCCAACTATGGCTGACAAATCCTCATTATAACGATGGCTGACAAATCACATTGACACTGTAAGTAATTGAAGGCTTGATTGGCGGTGTGGTTGGTTGGTTCATGATTGAAAATTTGATTGGCAGGTTGACTGACAGTTTTGTTGAAACTTTGATTGGCAGGATGACTGACAGTTTGTGAATATGAATGACAGGTTTCATTGCAATTACGGTCAGTGGTTTCATTGGCAGTATAACTGCCAAGCAATGACTTCACGAGCAGTAATTATGACTGACAAGCTGATCGAGAGGCTTGATTGACAGTTTGATTGGCAGTTTTATTGCATTGACAAACAAGTATAAATGAATGATTGACACTTTTGACGTTTGATTGGCAGTTTGATTGGCAGTTTGATTGGCAGTTTGATTGCAGTGACAAACAAGTATAAATGAATGACTGACACTTTTGACGTTTGATTGGCAGTCTTTGATAGGCAGTATCATTTATTCAACATTATCATGTCGGTTTTCAGTTTTTCTATTAAGGTTTTTCCCTTTCATCCTCCCAGATGTTGATCTTAAACAAAAACGACTCTCGTTTTCAAGAAGTACCTTATCTAATCAGAGTGGATTGTGTATTTAAAATGGCAGTTGAGCTCTGTCGCTCTCAAACTTGTGCATATATGTAGATTTCGATGATCCAGATAAACTAACGCATTACAAAAATACTTGTTTGTAGATCGTACTGTATAGTTTTAGAAGTTAGTTAGGACAAAATTATTTATAGGTTGCTAAATATTTTATCGTTTTTAACTCTTTAACACTGCTGTATTTTACAATTAACTATTAATGCTCAAAGGTTACTGATTGTAACCAAATAATTATGTCATTAACAAACCTTATTTTGTCCCTCACAGTTAGGTTTACCAAGCCCGTAGACTGCATAAGGCACTTCCGCTCACCTATCATGATTTACTATGCAAACGTACCCAAGTGCCTTCCAAAAGGGGATATCAGATTAATGTAGACCCTAGTTGGGAACACCAACTTTCTAGGCATTATTTCTTTCGAACTGTGGTTTTCAATTTCACACCCTTGCAAAAAGGAGATTTTTGTGGTCCCCCAACAACGAGAGGTCACATTGAAGGATCGATTGGGCGTGGCATCTACGTCAGAGTGACGTCATCCAAAATGACCAAGAACTATTGATAGGATCCTTATAAATCTATTCATAGTGGTGACTTTCAATACAGCATGTCTGAAATTTCCTTAGACATCTAGTCTTGAATTTCGCATTCCGATATGATCAATAATATGGACCGGAAACTCCAGTAAAATGCAAACATTTACAATATTTGTATTATGGTCTGTAATAATTGGCCTATTGATGGCGTTGCTCTGGTATTTCTATATAGAAGACTTCTATATAACGGACAAGAAGGTGTCGACTGTAAGATGATGTCCGTTGTATGGTGGTGTCCGTTGTAAGGTGGCGTCCGTTTTAAGGTGGTATCCCTCATTGAATTTTTATTTGTACTATGCCTCAGCCTCAGGAAGGGAATATTGGCGCCAAATTATTTGTCCGTTCTTAATTTCTCCATTATTGGGAAGTATCCTTAGAGGCCTGCCATCTTCCTTCAATAAACTTCAAAAGGATTCTGATTTTCTGAAGAGGTTTGTTATTTCTCAGTTTTAGAAACACGCTAACTGTAGCTATTTATTATTTTTTACTGATTATTGTTTTATGCTCACTGGATTCTCACTGGAGGTTCGAGGCTTAAATGATGAAGAATTAAGTATTTCAGAACGTAAATTAATCAAATAATGACTGTGTCACCCGATTGAGATCGTATGGTAGTTTTGTCTTCTTTTCTTTGTTTTTGTGTTTCCTACGTATGGAGAGATTTCGAGAATTTCAGAGTTCCAACATTTCAGGTTTCATCTAGCATAATTGAAACTACCAATTAGAATATTTGGAGATGAATCCTTCTGTAAGATTTTAAGAAAGGTAACATTACTTTGTTACTAGCTTAGGCCCACGTTTGATGGGTTATAATCTTTGAAAAAGGCAATAACCGAATCTTTGGAACTAATTTTTATTAAATACAATCGAAAATGAAAAGTTTAACATATAATTAAGATCACAGTAAGAAGATTGAATATCATGAAAATTGTGGGGAATAAGAAATTTACGAGATAGTTATTCAGTCTGTAATAAAAGAGATTTTAATAACGATACATTTTCACGATTAGCCAAGCTCATTTTTTGTGGGCAAAACCAAAAATGATACGCAAAATGGCTTTACCAATAATGTAATTATAACTTTGACTGTATTATATTGCGTTATTTTAAAAGATAACATTTGATTTTGTGCCGTTTTTTGTCATGTTACTGAGGTGTAACATGACATCTTCTGATTCCCGAAATCTCGCAGAGGTGTAAATGTAGACATAAAAAAGGGATTTGATACTTAATATCTTATCGAAATTGCATTTAAAATTTCGAATATTCACTGCCTTTACGTCTTCATGGGACAAGAAAGGGTACAATAACGTTTTCCGCGCACCCCCGTCACTTTCCGTGTCTGGAACTCTCCCCCTCCCCAGGAATGCAGTTGATGCAGTTGATATCATACGATATAATCTCGCAATTCTACAATTGTTCTCTATGCTGCCAGCCTGTATTTTCAGGTGTACAGGGCCTCACTGAATCAACAACAATGCTTGCTAGACAAAAGTAAAATGCATAATTAAGAAAGAAACACTTATCTAAGAATAAATACAAAGAGATTATAGAATCTATCTACATAAGCACGAAAAAACCGCTACTGTGTAGACAAAAGGAGTTCGTTTTCACCTTAGGACTCCATTCGTAACATTCTAATAGGCAAGCGGCACTGATTGGTCAACCTCAACAGTCATGTGCTCGCGTTTCTGATTGGCCTATTTCGATCCACAACTGGGTATATATCATTCCTAGCGTAGAGTTTTCGATCTATGTTCTGACGTTTTAAACTCTGAAGAGTGTCAGACGAAAAGCTTTAGTTTACTAAATGTTTTCTTTTTTCAAAGCCATTTAAAAGGAGATTAACAGGTTATGAAGGAAAAGGGGCAAGGGGTGAAACATTGTTTGATGAAATAAAACAGGATTCAAAAGAATTCAAGATATCTCTTTAAGAACAAGGAATCAGCAATATGACGTGTCAGCAACATGACTCCAGTTTATTGAAGTGAATGTGAAAGTGATGATGGAAGAATGTTAGATCTTGTTTGTAATGAAGACTGTGTGAAGTGCCAGACAGACGTAGAACTCCTTATTAGAGCAAACGATGTATTCATTGTATCTGCTGCTGAAGGTATAGAGTACATGATGAATAGTGAATATTGAGAATGCCCAAAATTGAACAAAAATATAACAAGGATGTCAAAAATGATGATCAAATCGAAAAGACAGCTAAAAAAGAAAACAAAAACACGAAGATAACACTTTTGCTTAAAAAGCCCGTGTTACGTCGTTATTGAATTTAAAGTGCCTATGCAGCGAAATTTACCATTCCAATATTTTAAAAGAAATCTATAGAATCTTTCGCCCTTGTTTTTATACAAAAAACAGAATTCCGATAAGTTAAATGGTTCTTTTTTTACTGAGTGTCAAAGTATGCATATTTTGCAATTGCGTTGCGAAATTTTATTTCCCGCTGTGACGTCACAATGATGAGTCGAGGCGAAACTATTTAGTCAGGCCTATTAAATCACTTATTGGGTCGAATTGTGCAAATTGTGATACTAGCATGAAACTTTACAATAATGGACAGTTTGATACGCTGAAAAAGATAGGATATGGACCCGAACTGAAAATTGCCCCCTTCAGCTATTTTTAGCTGGGGTACTTTGCCCCAAGACTCCAGCGGCGATATTACGATATCTCTACTGTAAGTTAATACAATAACATGAAACTTTGTAACAAGTGACAATCTGATACGCTAAAAATGAAAGGATAAAGACCATAACTTGAATTTGCCCCGTTTTCTATTTTTTAGACTGGGGTACTTTGCCCTAGACCTTTATTGACGGAATTATCATATCTCAGTCTCACTTTGGTAGAATAGCATGCAACTTTGCACTAAGGGGCAATTTGATACCCTTAAAAAGATAGCATATGGAACCCTACTGATAATTGACCCCTTGTTCTATTTTTAGACCGGGGTACTTTTCCCTTGTACCTTTATTGATGGTATTATCGTATCTCAGTCTCACTTTGGTAGAATAGCATGAAACTTTGCAATAAGGGGCAATTTGATACGCTTAAAAAGATAGGATATGGACCCTGACTGAAAATTGCTCCCCTTGTTCTATTTTTAGAGTGCAAGATATGAATAGGAACTATATCACATCTTTGTCAGCGTATCGAACTGCCTTTATATTGAGAATTTCCATTCTTCGTTTATGGCCATTGGTAGAATTAGGGGCCTGAATCAGAGTACCCCAGTCTCAAAATAGAACTTAGGGACAAGATATGATTTGGCTCAATATCCAATCTTTTTCTGCATGTCAAACTGCCTTTATATCGAGAATTCCAAGTTTCTATGACCTGGCGTTCTCTGTTTGTGGCCAGGGGTGTGGACCAAAGTACCCCAGTCTAAAAATAGAATTTAGGGGTATCATATGAATTGGGTTTATTTTACATCTTTTTCGGCTCATTAAACTGCCTTTATATTGTGAATTTCAACTTTCTATGAATTAGGATTCTCTGTTTATGGCCAATTGTACAATTAGAGGTCTGGACCAGAGAACCCCAGTCTAAAAATAGAATTTAGGGGCAAATTATGAATCGGGTCTATATCACATCTTTTATGTCTAGTTAAGCTGTCTTTTTATTGTGAATTTCAACTTTCTATGGCCTGGCGTTCCCCGTTTATGACCAAAGGTACAATTAGGGGTCTTGACCGAAGTACCCCAGTCTAAAAATAGATCTTATGGGCAAGATATAATTTGGGTCTATATCACATCTTTTTCAGCGTATCTAACTTGGTGTTTTCTGAAATTTTGGTGCTTGTATCACAATTTGCACAATTCTTCTGTTTATCTCCCTCACTAGAACCTATTTTATACAACCGCAGTTTCCTGATTGCTGTCGACCCGACTCATCACTGTGACGTCATAAACTGGCCTTGATTTTCGCAAGCACTACCTAATTTCAAACTCTGATTAAACACACTTTTGCTGGTCAAATTATGACAATTTTGGTGTCAAACGTATCGGAAAAGATGGGAAAAAATAACTCTTACAAAAAGCAGGACATAAAATTTCGCTGCATAGACACTTTAAAGGCTGTTACGCAACCGGCATACTTTGCGGTAGTTGTATTTTATGCGAAGAGAAATGAGCTGTGTTTTGTATGTTCATGCAGTACAATATTAGACCGGTTTTGAAAATAAAGTCGCAAAGCATTTGATATTCATTTTTTATGAATATCATTGATGCTATACTGTTCACAGTCCAATCAAGAGCAGGTAAAAAAAAATTTGAAAGATGTTTCCCAAAATGGTGATTTGCAGCGTCCTTGCTTAATGAATGATGTCATGTGTGTTTCTGATGCAGGTTGATAGCATAACAATTGCTGATACCAGACCCATTGGCGAGCAATTCAGTAACAAGCATCCTACTATCAGTGAAAGGTCACTTGTTGGACAATACGTAGAATGGTCTGAAAGGAATTATAACAGGAAAGACGATGGCAAATAATGGAATCATCATCTTGCAAGAAGGTGAAAGCAGGTAAATTTAATTTGCTACCGAATAAAGAAATTTTGCAGCAATTTGAATCGAAGTTGTTGAATCCCTGGAAAATCCCCTAGTAGGCTTTAAATTTACAATGATATCAGTGGTGGTTTAAGGAGGTTCTACGGGGCCACGACCCCAGGCCCCGCGTTTATGGTAGCCGAAAGCAGTGACTCAGTCCCCCTTGCTCAGATTCGTGTTTAGTTGGACAAATTATGTGTTGGCAACCTTCATTATGCTATGTATTCCTCGTGAATGAGCAACTTCTTGCCAGTATTTTTATACAATTAAAAAGTTTGGATGATTTCATACACACAACAGAGATTCTTCCTAACATTTTAGGATGGTACCCCTGGCCGGAAAGGTCCCCGCGCTTAAGATAAAAAGGAAAATTTGTCAAGAACAAGGGTTTCGCAGAACTTTTTGGCCCAGGGCCCCGTAGTTCCTAAAACCGCCGCTGAATGATATGCATGAAGTTTCTGGAAAGTTTATCAGGTTTACTGCCAATAAGAAATACATCAGGGATATTCATGCCTATTTTGCCCCTCACTTTGATCCAGTAGCTGTTACTACTCAATATGATGACGTCATGTCAAGTAAAGCAAAATACATCAGATGCATGTCAAGGGCCTGCTTAACCATCAATGCACACCAGAAGAAAAATCATATTGTGAGCGAGCAGTCTCGGGATATGATAATTTGAAAAAGCAGCCTCAAACAAGAGCAAACAAAATGTTATCTGTTAACATTCCTGTCTTAACCTAACCTTGTATGATAAGATTGTTTCTGATAAGCAAAAAGAGCTTTTGAAGAGAAAACGGCATAAGGAGGAGGGTAAACTCTTTTTTACTGTATGGTGCGCAAACTCAGTGAGGGGGACCGGGACTACCTTCTACTTTTTTATCTGGGGTTGCAGGTCAGAAATGTTTTTGCAGGATCCCAAACATAAAGTCACTGTTTTACAAAACCCAATATGTTGAATTTATTTATTTCAAAAAACTGAAACTACTGTAGCGATAAAGAGTGGTTCTAAACTTTCGCAACTTTCCTTTCCCAAATATTTCTCATTCTACTCTGTATGATAGGACTGGAACCTAATACGATAATTTATGCTAATTATGTTTATGATCTTTTCTCCTCGTGCCGCTGTCTCACAAATCAAAATTCCTCTACACTCCTCGAAGGCAGGAGGATACTGGCGATATTTTCCATAGAAATAAGTGGTGATCAGTCAAACCAATAGTTACATCAGTCAAATCGACCGTGGCCGCTTTCAGAAAACAAATATGAAGAGAAGAGCAAGTGAACGTGACATTTCTACGGAGCTTGGAGGTGTGCGACCATTGCAAATGATCGCACAAAGGTAACAAACAGTTCATAGACTATTCACTGAAAAAACTCAAGCAGCATTCACTTTAAGAATCTCTTTTGCAGGATAACACCGTCATAGTAGTTTGACTTGTTTTTCATTCATAGACAGTGTCTGAACTTGCTTGTTTGGAGTGGTTCAGAACGTAGTGTTATGCGTTCGCCTGGAGCACTCAACTTAAAAGAGCCCTTAAAGGCAGAGAAGACACGAGACAAACATTGCCAGCCTAAGAGGCAATGTATACAGCAGTAAGAGTAGTATATTTTGTACTATGAAAAGATACTTAATTCGAGCGATCAAGATCTTGTTTACCACGATCACGTCGCTTGTGCAGACGCTTTAATTGATGCAGTCTCTGTTTTATAGCAGTTTAGTGTTTATCGGAACTACGATCAATGTAAACACTAAATAAATCCATCCTTGACTAACGTGTCATTTCCAACCCAGCGTGTCTTATTTTACGTGCAGAGAACACGGAGCCAGTGAGAGAGACAGTGTGTTGCCTGTGTAACTCTGATGTGAACTGAGCTGAACTATGAACTGACTGACTTACATAAAAATTAACATGCTTATATACAGAAATGAATATCTAAAATTAACACGAATGATGTAAGGAAAACAAAGGATAGGAAGGGCTAGGCTAAGTGTGAATAGTTTAGGACTTGAGATTTAGGTAGATGTGTAGGGTTGATGATGGCCTAAACAAAAGAGAGGAAATGTTGACATAGTGATATGCTCGTAGCGTGTAGTGATGAGGTAGTGATGTGAAGAAATTACTGTAGGTAAAATAAACAAAGTAAAAATGGATGGCGATAGGTGAGGAAAAATTAGAATGAATGGAATCACTACATAGCTCCCCCCCTAGAATGCAAGCGATAGCGAAGGATTCGATAAGTGTTAGTATGTGGTTAGCTGCGAATAATTAAGAAGATAGAAATATACGTATAAAAATTACTTAAATGTTCGAATGTCTATTTGTTCGTTGACTTGCTTTCGTGTACCTTGCGAGGGTCTGCAAGCAGCGATGAAAATTGACTTGAATTTGCGACGTAGTCCGATGTTGAGCAAGGTTTTGTGAATAGGTTTACCAGAAACCTGCGATGAGTGAATTGCCAAGGTTTTGTGAGTCGGGTGACCAAGAACCGGTAGAGTTGTTTTGCCAAGGTTTCGTGAGTCGGATGACCAGGAACCGGGATGCGAGGGCACTGCAGTGAGTCGAGTGCGTGGATGCCAAGGTTTTATGAGTAGGGTAACCAAGAACCTGCGAAGAGCGTGAGACACTGCCGAGCACCGGAGAGTGCCGTGGAGCTGCCGAGGATGTGAGGCGAATAGAGACACTTGTGTCCGAGTGCTGTGTTGTCTAGCTGAGCTCGAATGTGTGTGACAATCCAGTTGAGTGAGTGAATATAGCTGACAAATTCGGTTGTGTTGAGTTGGGTTGAAAATAACGTCGAAGGATGTTGTTTTTAACCATGTCGGTCACGTCGTGGTCACCATTTTAGTGTTTATCGGAACTACGATCAATGTAAACACTAAATAAATCCATCCTTGACTAACGTGTCATTTCCAACCCAGCGTGTCTTATTTTACGTGCAGAGAACACGGAGCCAGTGAGAGAGACAGTGTGTTGCCTGTGTAACTCTGATGTGAACTGAGCTGAACTATGAACTGACTGACTTACATAAAAATTAACATGCTTATATACAGAAATGAATATCTAAAATTAACACGAATGATGTAAGGAAAACAAAGGATAGGAAGGGCTAGGCTAAGTGTGAATAGTTTAGGACTTGAGATTTAGGTAGATGTGTAGGGTTGATGATGGCCTAAACAAAAGAGAGGAAATGTTGACATAGTGATATGCTCGTAGCGTGTAGTGATGAGGTAGTGATGTGAAGAAATTACTGTAGGTAAAATAAACAAAGTAAAAATGGATGGCGATAGGTGAGGAAAAATTAGAATGAATGGAATCACTACAGCAGATTAAAAAGAGTACGCTGGTATCAGGCTGAAAGCATTACCTCAAAAATTGACCACTAGGTCTAGAATATTTATTTTCATGAAGATGAGAATCTTTATTGCAAGTCAAATTCAATTCAAGGAGCAGAAATAGTGCAGTCTTGTTCTCAAATTACGCTCTTGTTCTCAAATTATGCTCTTGTTCTCAAATTACGATCTTGTTCTCAAATTACGAATTTGTTCTCAAATTACGCTCTTCATTGACTGGATATTGGATTTCCAAACCACAAGATTTCATAAAGATATGGTTCCATTCATTAGAAAAGGGAAGTCCCCATTTGAGGAGAAAAGGTCAATTCTAGAAATTCAACAGGCAAAACGTTTCTAAAAGATCTGATCAAGTTTATGAAAAGGCAACCAAAAGATCTGATCAAGTTTATGAAAAAAGGGAGAGTCACATTATTTTTGCAAAATCAACAGAACAATTCTTTTATCTGAAGAATATTTGCCCAACCAGATTGCAAATTTCCAAAGTTCAATCTAGTGAAAAAACCGAAGTTCGTTTATGGATTACCGTTGTTCTGGAGGTTCATAGATTTTAGAACCAATACCAAGTTACAGTGATTACATTAAGAAACCGTCTATGCTCCTTTGGCCATAGTTTAGCGAATTTGTAAAGTATCTTAACGATCTTGCACAAGAAGGCCTGGCTCAAACTTCGCACTTCTCATGTGCCGAACCTAACTCTGTTTGGAGCGACACTTGAGCATGTTTAGCGCGACTCCCGTTTCAAACGTCGAACTTAATCATGTCGCGCCAAATGGGTTTCAGGATTGTTACATCAAGTATCTTGGTTAAGGCGCGCAATCTCAAATATTTGTTTGAAACGCATGCGCCCTCCAAGAATTAAATGAATTCTGGGAAGGAAAATGAATTAAATATTATTATGCATTGTGTTTGGTACATGACAAGTTCGACGCTAGAAACCGTGCCGTGCTGGAGTCGTGCAGCTCGGCAAGCTCTGCCGATCCAAAGTAGTCTGCCGCTCCTAACTCAATCTGCCGTGCCAAATTGATTCAAACGTCGCGCCCTTCATGTACCTAATTCTCGAGTTAGGTTCGGCACATGAGAACGCGACGTTTAAACCAGGCCTAAGAGGTATTTTATCGTGCTATTTTAGGCTATTTGGTCCAAAACGTAAAAATTCGATGGAAAACTCATATGACGTCGTTAATTAAGAATTCTCTGTCAATGTTTATTCAAATGTTGGGCTCTCTAAAAAAGGTCTAGACAGTGAAAAGGGTTGTAATGATTGTCTGAAAAGTTTTTGGGAAACTTATTAATGCGATGCAATCTGCCCTCAGTGATGCAAATAGATTTCTGTACCAAGGGGCCATCAAAGCTTTGCATACCATTGGTCTATGATGATGCCATACCCAATGTAATGCAGCCAAAACAGGGCCGTAGCAATTTTTGTTCTTACTGGGACTCGTGCCAAATTTACCAGAATACTTTTTTCCATTGAACAATCCCTATTGTTTCTATTGCTGAAAATAATTATAACGCGAAAGACGATGGCGAAATGGAGTCATCACCTTGCGAGAAGCTGAAAGCAGAGGAGTTCAATTTGCTACCGCAGCAATTTGAGTTGAAGTTTTTGATCCATATAAACGGATACTAATAGGTTATCCCATCATGGAGTGCGATTTCGATCGCTGGTGTATCTGCATAAGTTGCTCAGCCTGTGGTAACCCTGTAAAGTAAAGATGACGGATGCTACGAGAAAACCCCTATTGTGATTGTATGAGCAAGGCATGAACAAGAATTGTGATTGTATGAGCAAGCCCCCTTCCCCACTATTACCCGATGCACCAAGCCTCCCAATAAGCTTCAAAATGTCGAACAGCAAAAAGAAGCCTAGAGGCATGGAAAGCTTTAATGATGTCGGAAAATATGTCCAGTATGTCTGTGCAAAAGAACGCAGATATTCACATAAATAAACACTATAAGGGTTGAAGGCTTGAGAAAGAAAAAAACACTTTTCCATTAGGCGAAATGCGACTCCTGTTACGCTGAACTCGTAAAAGGAAATATGAGTGCTATGAAACCACAAGCTGTAACCTAGTATTATAATTTCGAACCTAATGGTCCTCTAGAATCGAATGACAATTTAAGGGCTTAAACTTATCATTGAAATCGAAAAAGCCTGAGGCCACCTCAGTCGACCTATCGAGTTATGTGTCCTATAGCATAGAATTGAAAAAAGCTACAAGTTGATAGCAAAGGCGATGAAGCACCGCGCACATAAACGTCAGATACTTGCAAAAAGTCGCAAAGACTGTGTCCGACGTTATCCGACGTTATCCGACGACATGGAATACAATGCAATCAAAATATTGCATACATTGCAATGACGTAAACACTAGCACCAGGAAGCACCATTTGAAAGAAATTAAGGGACATAATACAGCAGTCAAGCAACACCATTACTGACCACGTGCAAGATCAAAATTAAAAGCCAGATTCATCAGTCTTGGTAAAAACTTCGAAAGATGCTAGGTAAGGGTGAGTATATTGTTCGCTGACCTGTTTAATATGCAAAATAAAATTGTTAGAAGAGAAATGAACAAATTAGAATAACGTTATGGTTTAGGATGTTCAGGGAAATTGTGTCGAGTTCTGTCCATGCTTTGATGTTATCTCTCCATCTTTTATATGGTCGTCCTCTGTTTCTCTTTCCATTAGTCATGCCTTCCAGACAGATCTTGCTGACACCACGGTCCATTCTTTTGATGTGGCCTTGTTAAAGATAGAGAACTGCGGAAGCAGCTACCACGTGTTAGTGCGTATTCTGCTGCAACCAGAGACAGCGATTGATGATGAATGGTTTAGGAAAGAACATCAAAAGTATAAGAAAAGCTCAGAAATTGCAGACACAGACAAAAGAAGTGGAAGTAGACATATCGAACAGTAACCTACAAGAAAACCAAATGTATGGTTATAAGTAAGAAAAGACAGTTTCTGCTCTCTGAAACGAAAATGGATGGTCAAAACATGGTAGACAGTGCTTAGGGTGTATGACAACTGTTGATTAGAGGTGTGAAAGTGGGGTTTTATTGTTTCAGCAAGGTTTGTTGTTCACACCGTTGTTAGAAGAGAGAGAAATCGCGTTAACAATCTCTGATATTTATTCAACAGAAGAAAGAAAAGCTAGACAATGCACAAAAGTCTTTAAATGCATCAAACCACCAAATTTGCATCCATTAGAAGAATCAGAAGAAGATATTGCTTTTCCTTTGTAACCTGGCGAACGCATTAAGCGTGAAACTCGGAGAATCAGACTATAGGCTAACACGGGGACGAATGACAAGGCCATTGCTCGATTAGCACGGCTTCTCGTATCCTAAAAATCACCATTAAAAGCGGGGCAAACGCAAATGCAAATACCAAATCCTAATTGAACTTAACGGCTGTACACCGGATCCAGTTTTAACGTCTTTGCTAGATGGTATATTCAACAAGTCGTGGAACGAGCGTTTGTTTGCAAGAACAAAGTATGAGCAAGTCGTTGTGCAAATTTTAGCACTCAAAAGGAGGTTACGGATAAGAGCGTATACCATTGATAAAATTACATGAGTCAAAAAGTGGTCCGATACGCTTTCACACCTTATTCAACGCGTATTGGTTTATCGCCGCAAAAAACCATTCGGAGCGTACTTATTAGATTCATATGAAAAGTTATCCGATACAAAATGAATCTGATTTTGTTTGAACAGGCCCTCAGTGTCAATACCACGATTGGAGCCCAAACCTCGTCTATCGATATTCGTTCGCAAAGGAGCATTCAAAGAAAATCCGCGAATCTAGTACTCTACAAAGCTCTGCCTTTAAAGAAAAGCTTCATCCACCTACACTCGAGAGTGTATTTGTGTCGTAACAGCCATTGTAGAAACTGCAGAGCCACCGCGGTAACAAAAATGAGCTATAGGAATGGTAAAATATAAGCCTAAACTCTTTGGCATGAGGAGGAAAACAAGAGCCTAACATGCATTAAAAGCAGAAGATTCCCTGGCATGTTTGTCTGAAGAAATGCTCAGTGCAGGGTGCTATTGTGACGTTAATGCCAACTGCACAACAACCTTAACTGGAAAGGTCACATCAAAGCTCTATCAACAAAAATCATTTGAGCAATCTGCTTTCAAAGTATGCCAGAAAGTTTCTAAGACAGGACAGCCTAAAGATTGGTATACTGGTATTGTTGAGCCCCATTTTAGATACTGTTGCTCAGTTTTGGGAAACTGTTGTGCAACCGAAAAACCATTTGCAAAAACTTCAAAATCGAGCACCAAGAATAATTACAAATAGCCACTTTGATGCTGATGCTAGGCCACTGTTTAATACTCTTGGACTCAAGCCACTTCAGGATTCGATCAATACTGAAATTAGCACTATGGTTTGCAAGGACCTTAACGGACTAGCGCCAGAATATTTGTCGGATTTATTTATATGAATCTTATTATAGTGGCGGATCTAGACAAAAACTTGACAAAGACTCTTTAAACCTTGCACGTCAAATGGAAAATTTCGTCGACATCTCTGAGTTTCCTACCAAGAATTCATTCCTGCTTATTGTAACATCTCCTGAACATCACTTTACAAATATCTGGTTTTTTTTTACTTTGACTTTCGTTTGATCTACGAGCAAAGAAACCTTGATTTGTCTTCTCGGGCTAGTTAGGCCAGTCAAGGAAAATGAACACGTAGTTGGCGTGTTGGGGAGTTCATTGAAAATCCATAGCACTCTTCCATACGATCCTTAAATATTATTGAACTTTGGGTGCTGGTCTCTTCGCGTTTGAGTGCTGAAAACAGGCTCTCGTCGTCATGCTATCGTAGCCTTCACTCGCAGCTTCACGTCGCCATTATGAAACAGGACAGATGTATGGTTTAGAGAAAAAACCCCTATCATTGTATCTTTTTAGAAAGGAACCCTGTCGTAGCAATGGCAATTGATTGTCCTCGTCTCCTCGATTGTTTTTGCCACAAGCAGAAGAACCGTTTTTGAAACCAATTCACAAAGTCATTGGAACTCGTTTAAACCGCTGAGGAATATGATATGTTACAAAAGAGTACCATGGCTACGATAGGGGCCCCTTCTTTCTCAATACCATGTTTAGAGAACGGTTCCCTTCTTTCTCAATTCCATATTAAGAGAGCACCAAAGGCTGTGGAGCAAGATCCCATTTGCCATTAGGACTCGTTGCGATTCATTCGGAAGTAAAGGGAAAACTGTCGTTATCTGTCTTAGGAATCTTTGACAGGGTTTCAGATCCCTTGTAACCCCGTTTGGATCCACCACTGCCGTACAAGCATGGGATGTAAATTATTGAACTACCTATATATACATATTATTAATTTGTTTTGTTTTTGTTCATTGTTAAATACTAGTAATATTATTAATCAAATGGAAGGCCCTTTGTGATTCAGCATTAGCTGAAGTATTACCCTCCTTAATTTAATTGAAAATAAAATTGAAACTCACAAACTGCAAAACCATTGCAGTAACAGAAGTGAGCCTAAACTCTTTGACATGAGCGAGAAGACACGAGCCTAAACTGACATTAGAAGCAAGGGGGTTCCCTAGAATGTCTATAATGCTGAGTGAAGGGTGCTATTGTGTCGTTAATGCCAACTGCAGAAACTGCAAAACCAAATGAAACTGCTGAACAGAAGTGGGCTTAAACTCTTTGACATGAGGGAGAATACAGGAGACAAGAAACAACCACTAGAAGCAGGGGGATTCCCTAAATTGACTATCTAAGGGAATGTACAGGTTGCTATTGTGTCGTTAATGCCAACTGCTCAAATATTAAACTCTGAAGATACAAAAAATGTTATCAATGGCTTAAAGGCAGAGCTTCGCCGTCCATAACATAAAGATTCTAAGTTGCATCTCCGAGTTTCAGGCTAAATTGATCATCAAGCAGCTGTATCAGGCAATATGTGCTTAATAACTTGCAAAAGAGAACTATTTCTGATTTTTTCACCCTTAATTAAAGAGATAAACGAAACTCAGGCAAAAGGGCGTCTCCTGCTTTGGCATAGTTTAGAGGCACTACCGTAAATCCTCGAATAAGCCCCTAGGGACTTATTAGAATTTTTGGGTGGGGGCTTATTCGAGGGGGGCTTGCTCGAGGGGGGACTTATTTCAAAGTTTAGTATTTTCCTCAAAGGTCGACATAAAAACGACATAATTTCTCAATGAAATAAATTGTAAAATTTCAAAAAGGCTATTGTCCTGTGGAGGCTTTCTTGGAATAAGTTATTATTCTGCAATCATGCTTCCCTTATTTGCAAAAATGACTTATTTGCAAAAATGACTTTTTAGGCAGAGGCTTATTCGAGGGGAGTTCTATTCGAGCTTGGGGGCTTATTCAAGGATTTACGGTATGTCCCATTTTGCATTTCGCAACGTAAAGCCCTGGTCAAACGATCGAACACTTCGCCCAACATGATATTGGGTGAAGTGTGGATCGTTTGGTTACCATTTCGGGTCATCCAGCATCGTCTTTTTTGATGTTGGATGAAGTTCTATTGTGGTCAAAAATGTTGGCTGTCGACATCCAACAATACTATTGTGTTGAAATATTAGGTGAAATGTTGGATCGTTTTAAAGAGCGTCAAAATTCAATCATCGCATCATTGTTGTTTTTTCGGGCTGGTTTCGTTTGTTTCAGCAATCGCAGTTGCTTACAATGAATGACACACAACGATTGAAAGAAATGTTGGACAACCATGCCCCTCAAGCTCTGCCAATCTTAGTACGATGTTACAAAAAAGAACTAGCACTGGATGGACTTCTATTTAACGATAACACTTGCACAGTTGCGAGCCCCTTGTTCTGGCGGACCTTTTTTTACCTTTCATTATCATAAATGGACAGACCTGCGACAAAATGCCATCGTTACAAAGCTTTCCATCCAGAGGGTAGCTAGCGGGGGAATAAAGGGGGTGTGACAGCATCCCCCGATTCTTAATGAGTTTGGTAAATTTTCCGTTGATGCAAAATGTCTATGGTTTGTCGGGAAGACCGTCGATCGATAGGTGAAATTGGACCCGGATTTCTCTACATCCATGTCTTCGTTGATAAATTTTAATTCTTATGCTCCTTCGCCCCATAGTCTAGAAGAAGGCAAACTACGCCACTGTTTCCATCTTTCCATATCTGTACAAAATTTTTTGCAAATCAAAAGCTTCTCCTCAATCAACTTTTTGACTTATTTCTGTGCAACCAGATTCTTTAATTCAGTTATGGCCGTATGATTTAAAACATGTTTGCAAAATTTTATCTAGTAAACTGCTAGCTACAGATTAATGCAAAGCAGTTATGGGGTTAGGAAAAATATTATGTTATTTATAGTTTTTTCTGTATTTATAATCATGTTTTATACTGGCAAAGTTGTGAAAGGCAACTATCCTGTGTGAAGGGTTGCAATATTTTACAGGACACACATAAATAACAGCGTTCATTGACCGAAGTGTTCTTTTCCTCTGTAAATTCATTCCTTGATTTGGCCTACTTGTCAATTATAATGAAAGTTGATACCAAAGTTTCTCTCAAGATGTTTACCAATGAATCTGCCTAATGATCTTTATATAATGATATGCATATAAAGTATTTCGAAAGATTAGCAATTGCAAATGCAGTGCCTGTCTGTTTCTGCCAGAAAATGCAATGTAATCTTTAATTTTGTATCCGCAATTCCTTTTTATGTACTAATTGGTAGCTATATTTGATTTTGATAAGTTAACATTGTATATTTATGTATATATTGTTAGCTCTTGTTTCTTATATCGAATTAAAATAAATTTACAAAGACTGCCAGATTTGAAATACTAAAAGAGAAATACTGAAAGATGCATCATTCCAATTGCTTTCAGAAACATCAACTCAAGTCAGGCGTTTGAAAACGACGACCACAATGAAACAAGTAAGTAGCGACACATGGAGTGTTTTTTGTAATGAAGTGCTTTGTAATATAGGATTTTGATATATACTTTTGCATGCAATGCAAACATCATTATTTCAGTCATGAAGTTTTTATCCATACAAGTATACTTTGTCTTCTCGTTATATTTTTTATGTCTTGGTATTGGGTTGGACTTTTTAGGTTTTTTTAGGGTATCACCATGTTGAGATACCCTTCTTGAAAAACATCACCAGTAAGATTTGTGATCAAGATAAATCTTACAAAAGTTAACAAAAGAATCATTGACCTGGCAATTTAAATTTCCACAAAGCCAAAGCACCAGAGAAGGGCCTAGCTTTATATATGGCCTAGCTTTATAAATGGCCTAGCTTTATAAATGGCCTAGCTTTATGTATGGCCTAGCTTTATAAATGGCCCAGTTGATCCCTTCTTACAGAGATTTTCATCATGAGCAGAGTATCCTTACAGCGCCAGATACTATGATCACTTAAAGGCCGATTTCAATTCGACATTTTTTGTGCGCGCGGGCGTAGCGCTCAAATCTGAGCATGCGTAGTTAAAATCAAGTGGTCTCGATTTTGCTTCCGCTGTGATCGGCAGAAAGTTGATAGGGTCTCAACCTTTTTGTGCGCTCGCTTCTTGACAGCAGCGCTTAGCTACGCATGCTCAGATTGGGCGCTACGCCCGCGCGCACAAAAAATGTCAAATGGAAATCGGCCTTAACAAATGCTGAATGTGACGTCAGCGTTTGCGCTGCCGCTGTCGTTATTATATGTACTACAATTGTTTTTCAGAGAAATATAAACCATTCGATTACCCTAATTATGGAAATGTGAAAGAAACTATGAGCAAGGTATTTGGCTTGGAGAAATTTCGGACGAACCAAGAACAATCCATTCTGGCAGCACTAGCAAACAAAGATTGTTTCATACTCATGCCAACAGGAGGAGGGAAAAGCCTTTGCTATCAGCTGACGGCGCTCATTACGCCTGGTGTTACGATTGTCGTTTCGCCGTTGCGTTCCCTGATATTGGATCAAGTTCAGAAACTACTTTCTTTAAAGGTATGTCCACGTTTATCTAGATATGTTTTAGTGATGCTAGTATAATTAAAATCAAATCGACACTTCTATACCTGGCTATTCACAAACTACAAATGATTTAATGTTAATTAAACTATGAATTTATTTGACTGAAGATAGAGACTCATAGAGAGGGACGACTCTAAGGTTTAATTTTGTGATTCACGATTAATACGATCATCAAGGAACACCTGATGTGTTTTCTTTTCTGTTGATATTTTCATTTTATTTCCTGCTTCTTTTCATATCTTCTATTAAGAAATGTATAATTCACTTTATTAACCCACATCTATTTACTGGCTTAAATTTTGAACACTCAGAAGATGCCATCATGAATATTCTACCATCATCGACGAAATTCTTAATAGCGTTTCTCCCTGTGAAATTTCAGATTCCTGCTGCCCATCTGTCAAGCGACCAAACGGCTGCGATGAAATCACAAACTTACATCGACCTTCGCCGTTTATCGCCTGAAATCAAGCTACTTTATGTCACACCTGAAAAGCTGGGCAGCAGTGAAAAATTGGCATCCGCTTTGCAAAGCTTGAATCAAAAGAAACTGCTTGATAGATTTGTCATAGACGAAGCCCATTGCATCAGCCAATGGGGACACGACTTTAGAAAGGTGTTTATTTAGAATTTTTTTTAAAGAAGAGATCCTTACTTAATAGAAGCAACCTTTAGCATAGTTGGTGAATCTCGATTAGCAGTAAGCGATATCCTTTTCTTGGAAACCCACGTTAGTTGCAATACACAATGCTGTACATCACGTCACCTTACGACCTCTCACGACCCATCACGACCTCTCACGACCCATCACGACCTCTCACAACCCATCACGACCTCTCACAACCTCTCATGATCTCTCACGACCTCTCACGACCCATCACGACCTCTCACGACCCATCACGACCTCTCACGACCTCTCACAACCCATCACGACCTCTCACGACCCATCACGACCTCTCACGACCCATCACGACCTCTCACAACCTCTCATGATCTCTCACGACCTCTCACGACACATCACGACCTATCACGACCTCTCACGACCCATCACGACCTCTCACAACCCATCACGACCTCTCACAACCTCTCATGATCTCTCACGACCTCTCACGACCCATCACGACCTCTCACGACCCATCACGACCTCTCACGACCTCTCACAACCCATCACGACCTCTCACGACCCATCACGACCTCTCACGACCCATCACGACCTCTCACAACCTCTCATGATCTCTCACGACCTCTCACGACACATCACGACCTCTCACGATCCATCACGACCTCTCACGACCTCTCACGACCTCTCACGACCCATCACGACCTCTCACGACCCATCACGACCTCTCACGAGCTCTCACAACCTATCGCAACCTCTCAAGACCTATCGCGACCTCTCACGACCTATCACGACCTCTCACAACATATCACGACCTCTCAAAACCTATCACGACCTCTCACAACCTCTCATGATCTCTCACGACCTCTCACAACCTATTACGACCTCTCACAACCTATCACGACCTCTCATAACCTCTCATGATCTCTCACGACCTCTCACAACTTCTCACAACCTATCACGACCTCTCACAACCTATCAAGACCTCTCACAACCTATCAAGACCTCTCACAACCTATCACGACCTCTCACAACCTATCACGACCTCTCACAACCTCTCATGATCTCTCACGACCTCTTACGACCTATCACGACCTCTCACAACCTATCACGACCTCTCATGATCTCTCACGACCTCTCACGACCCATCACGACCTCTCACGACCCATCACGACCTCTCACGACCTCTCACGACATCTTTTGACATCATATGACGTTACACTTTCTATGCTACATGACACTACAAGTTACTTAATGACATCACACCTCACGACACTACATGATACAACACGGAACTACACGACACTGCACGATATTGCACGATACTATAAAACATAACACGACACTGCACGATACTATACGACATTGCACGACCCTACAATACCTGCATTTCCCTTGCGCAACACAATCCGACACTACGCTACACGATTATACACAGCATTACTTCACTGTAACAAATTATACTTTCTAGGTGACTTCGTACTGCTCTTATAATTGTCTTCCATTTTCCCGCCTTAGGACTACAAAAAGCTGCATGTGTTACGCGATCATTACCCTAATGTCCCAGTCATGGCATTAACCGCAACGGCAACGCCTCGTGTGCAAAAGGATGTATTGAATCAACTGCGTTTACGCAACCCGGAAATGTGAGTTTCGTTCCCTTTTCCAGGAATCCTTGTTCAGAAATATGATGACACTACTGCACCCTTATGTTGCCAATGTTCTGTATTTTTGTATCTTAGTAAAGAAACCTATCTAGCATCATGTACAGATGCTACGTCTCTGCTCTTAATTAACATCAAATGAATTTCTGCATTTCCTGTATTTTTATTTAGTTTTAGCCAAAGTCTCAATCGTCCAAACTTGCAATACTCTGTGAGGCCGAAGTCGAAAAAAACTCTTGAAGAAATCGTGAAAATGATTAAAAGTCAGTATTTGAACAACTCTGGCATTATTTATTGCTTGTCAAGGTGAGAATTATCCATGAAGTATTAATTTCTTGCTTTCAAAGCGCCTTTATATTCAAACATGGAGTTTGATGAAGTTTTCTATACAGTTGCTTGAAGAATAAGTGTTAAGGTATAAAGAAAGCTGGAATTGTCTGGGCAATAGGCCCTAAGTCTCGTTTCTTCTAAAAACAACCTCCAGCTTCCTTCTGAAAATGACAAAAATTCATCTGGAAGATAGAAATGACATCGTCTTCATACACACTAAATTGATGCATGCGGTGACACTGAACTCCAATTAAATATGTACGTTGCGTGTTGTACTTCATCCAGAATAACGATAATACAGTTAACAAATAAATTTAGTACCAGAATGAAAATGTAGTAGTTTGATTGTTAAGAATACTTTTTGTGTTTTAACAATCAAACTATTACATTTTCATTATGGTACTAAATTTAGTTGCTAACTGTATCATCGTGACACTGAACTGTTCAAAAGAAAACGGCGAGACATGCTTTTCTTGAGCTATATAGCCTCACCTATGGCTCTCACTTAATAAAAAATTATCGTCCTTCAGCCTTCATGAAATTGGCGTTTCTATGTTTGATTTACGCAAATGTGATTCATATATCATTTCCTTTTGCAGACTGGATTGCGATGCTTTGGCCCAGGATCTGCAAGATAACCAAATCTGTGCACAATCATATCACGCAGGACTCTCCAATGAGGCAAGAAGTTGTGTTCAGGAAGACTGGCTGCAAGATAGATGTAAGGTTAGATTTAGATTTGCAGGGCGTGGAGTTTGCACGCAAGCTGCTATCATCTGTCTTTGTTCGTGTTGTGTGTTAGAAATATGGAACTACAATATGGAAAATCTAGGAAGCAGATACCCTTCAGGAAGCCATCTACCAAATGAGTCGTTGCTCGTATGGAGTAGACAGAGATGGCACGAAAAATTGAAACTGGGAATTTTGTGACATAGGAGGACCGACCATGGCTGGGTCCGACGCGAAAAAAAATTTTTATATCAAGCCTTCTAAAATGGCTCAAAATGCATCTCCCAGGCTGAAATTTAACAAAGGCTCGAAATAGAAAATGCGACGATTCTCAGAAAACACTGATTATTGATTTTTAGGAAAAATGTGGGAGGAGAAGAGTCATACTAAAACTTTGAGGATAGATATCGAATAAAGAAAGTGTGCACATCGATGTGAATAGCAAGAAGGTGCTGTATTGATTGAGAAAATTTCACTTCCTGAACAGAAAAATACACTTTCTTTGTCTCAAGTATTTTCAGTAAGACATATTTACACATCCAAAATGCAGACATTGCAATAAGGCGGAAAGTTACCTACTGAATTGATGCAAAAATAGACTAATAAAAGAAATATACGTAAAAATTTTAGTAAATAGATCAAATGAAGTCAAGCAGTACACTTTTTCTTTAAAAGAACAATTTTATAAGTTCACGAGCCTCAAAGTTTATCAGACGTTAAGAAAAAGTTAAGAACAAGCTGAGGCTGAGCTACTGTAAATTGTAATTTCAACAAGGTTTCATCCCAAAAACGAGGATTTTTGCCTATGTGTGGGTGCTTGTTCTGCCAATATTCAAACTTGATTGTTAAACTTGAAGATGATAGTCCGAATGAGGTGCTTCGCTATCTTTTTGCATGAAAATTAACCAAGTAACAACTTGTGTCAGGACATAATTCGAAAACTCTAAGCTTGTTTACACTCGTCACCATATGTCATTTGTTTACATTTTATTTTAAGAAACAGAAAGAATATGTATATGAAAACTGTTTTTTGGATACAAAAGTAAAGTTGATCATTGACAAAAAGGTAACGCGTGCAGTTTGTAATTTCATTAAAGAGTTTTATCACAACGGAAGGGAATACTCGACAATTTCTATTCACCGATTTTTTTTACCATTCGTTACTTGGATCCGCCAAACAAAATTTATCTAACACTTTTTACAGCAGAACCTTAAACTAGCAAAACGGGATTAGGATGTATAAAATTTTTTCTCATTTCCCATTTGACACTTTATACTCAAAGGGAATCAAAGGGAATACTTTAGTATGCTTCAAAATTTTTACTTTTTTCAAAGCCATTTCAAATTTTTGTACCACCAAACGATTTATTTTTTACTAAAACTTCTCTTATATGTGACATCCACAACGGAGACTTTCATGACAGGTCAGGTTAACCTGTATAAATATTATAAAATGAATGAAATGAAAATGATGACGTCATCTGTGTCAGTGACATCCACAGCTGAGATATACAAGACGTTGTCTATATCAGTGCTTTTATCAATAGCACAGATATACATGACGTCGTCTATATCAGTGCCACCTACAGCAGAAATATACATGACGTTGTCTATATCAGTGCCATTAATAGCAGAAATATACATGACGTCATCCTTATTAGTGCTTTCTACAGAAGAAATATACATGACGTTGTCTATATCAGTGCCATTAATAGCAGAAATATACATGACGTTATTCTTATTAGTGCTTTCTACAGAAGAAATATACATGACGTTATCTATATCAGTGCCATTAATAGCAGAAATATACATGACGTTATCCTTATTAGTGCTTTCTACAGAAGAAATATACATGACGTTGTCTATATCAGTGCCATCAATGGCAGAAATATACATGACGTTATCCTTATTAGTGCTTTCTACAGAAGAAATATACATGACGTTATCTATATCAGTGCCATTAATAGCAGAAATATACATGACGTTATCCTTATTAGTGCTTTCTACAGAAGAAATATACATGACGTTATCTATATCAGTGCCATTAATAGCAGAAATATACATGACGTTATCCTTATTAGTGCTTTCTACAGAAGAAATATACATGACGTTATCTATATCAGTGCCATTAATAGCAGAAATATACATGACGTTATCCTTATTAGTGCTTTCTACAGAAGAAATATACATGACGTTATCCTTATTAGTGCTTTCTACAGAAGAAATATACATGACGTTGTCTATATCAGTGCCATTAATAGCAGAAATATACATGACGTTATCCTTATTAGTGCTTTCTACAGAAGAAATATACATGACGTTATCTATATCAGTGCCATTAATAGCAGAAATATACATGACGTTATCCTTATTAGTGCTTTCTACAGAAGAAATATACATGACGTTATCTATATCAGTGCCATTAATAGCAGAAATATACATGACGTTATCCTTATTAGTGCTTTCTACAGAAGAAATATACATGACGTTATCTATATCAGTGCCATTAATAGCAGAAATATACATGACGTTATCCTTATTAGTGCTTTCTACAGAAGAAATATACATGACGTTATCTATATCAGTGCCATTAATAGCAGAAATATACATGACGTTATCCTTATTAGTGCTTTCTACAGAAGAAATATACATGACGTTATCTATATCAGTGCCATTAATAGCAGAAATATACATGACGTTATCCTTATTAGTGCTTTCTACAGAAGAAATATACATGACGTTGTCTATATCAATGCAATCAATGGCAGGAATATACATGACGTTATCCTTATTAGTGCTTTCTACAGAAGAAATATACATGACGTTGTCTATATCAATGCCATCAATGGCAGAAATATACATGACGTTATCTATATTAGTGCTTTCTACAGAAGAAATATACATGACGTTGTCTATATCAATGCCATCAATGGCAGAAATATACATGACGTTATCCTTATTAGTGCTTTCTACAGAAGAAATATACATGACGTTGTCTATATCAGTGCCATTAATTGCAGAAATATACATGACGTTATTCTTATTAGTGCTTTCTACAGAAGAAATATACATGACGTTGTCTATATCAGTGCCATTAATAGCAGAAATATACATGACGTTATCCTTATTAGTGCTTTCTACAGAATAAATATACATGACGTTGTCTATATCAGTGCCATTAATAGCAGAAATATACATGACGTTATCCTTATTAGTGCTTTCTACAGAAGAAATATACATGACGTTGTCTATATCAGTGCCATCAATGGCAGAAATATACATGACGTTATCTATATTAGTGCTTTCTACAGAAGAAATATACATGACGTTGTCTATATCAGTGCCATCAATGGCAGAAATATACATGACGTTATCCATATTGGTTCTTTCTACAGAAGAAATTTACATGACGTTGTCTATATCAGTGCCATTAATAGCAGAAATATACATGACGTTATCCTTATTAGTGCTTTCTACAGAAGAAATATACATGACGTTATCCTTATTAGTGCTTTCTACAGAAGAAATATACATGACGTTGTCTATATCAGTGCCATTAATAGCAGAAATATACATGACGTTATCTATATTAGTGCTTTCTACAGAAGAAATATACATGACGTTGTCTATATCAGTGCCATCAATGGCAGAAATATACATGACGTTATCCATATTGGTTCTTTCTACAGAAAAAATTTACATGACGTTGTCTATATCAATGCCATCAATGGCAGAAATATACATGACGTTATCTATATTGGTTCTTTCTACAGAAGAAATATACATGACGTTGTCTATATCAATGCCATCAATGGCAGAAATATACATGACGTTATCTATATTGGTTCTTTCTACAGAAGAAATATACATGACGTTGTCTATATCAATGCCATCAATGGCAGAAATATACATGACGTTATCCATATTGGTTCTTTCTACAGAAGAAATATACATGACGTTGTCTATATCAATGCCATCAATGGCAGAAATATACATGACGTTATCCATATTGGTTCTTTCTACAGAAGAAATTTACATGACGTTGTCTATATCAGTGCCATTAATAGCAGAAATATACATGACGTTATCCTTATTAGTGCTTTCTACAGAAGAAATATACATGACGTTATCCTTATTAGTGCTTTCTACAGAATAAATATACATGACGTTGTCTATATCAGTGCCATTAATAGCAGAAATATACATGACGTTATCCTTATTAGTGCTTTCTACAGAAGAAATATACATGACGTTGTCTATATCAGTGCCATCAATGGCAGAAATATACATGACGTTATCTATATTAGTGCTTTCTACAGAAGAAATATACATGACGTTGTCTATATCAGTGCCATCAATGGCAGAAATATACATGACGTTATCCATATTGGTTCTTTCTACAGAAGAAATTTACATGACGTTGTCTATATCAGTGCCATTAATAGCAGAAATATACATGACGTTATCCTTATTAGTGCTTTCTACAGAAGAAATATACATGACGTTATCCTTATTAGTGCTTTCTACAGAAGAAATATACATGACGTTGTCTATATCAGTGCCATTAATAGCAGAAATATACATGACGTTATCTATATTGGTTCTTTCTACAGAAGAAATATACATGACGTTGTCTATATCAGTGCCATCAATGGCAGAAATATACATGACGTTATCCTTATTAGTGCTTTCTACAGAAGAAATATACATGACGTTATCTATATCAGTGCCATTAATAGCAGAAATATACATGACGTTATCCTTATTAGTGCTTTCTACAGAAGAAATATACATGACGTTATCTATATCAGTGCCATTAATAGCAGAAATATACATGACGTTATCCTTATTAGTGCTTTCTACAGAAGAAATATACATGACGTTATCTATATCAGTGCCATTAATAGCAGAAATATACATGACGTTATCCTTATTAGTGCTTTCTACAGAAGAAATATACATGACGTTATCTATATCAGTGCCATTAATAGCAGAAATATACATGACGTTATCCTTATTAGTGCTTTCTACAGAAGAAATATACATGACGTTATCTATATCAGTGCCATTAATAGCAGAAATATACATGACGTTATCCTTATTAGTGCTTTCTACAGAAGAAATATACATGACGTTATCTATATCTGTGCCATTAATAGCAGAAATATACATGACGTTATCCTTATTAGTGCTTTCTACAGAAGAAATATACATGACGATATCTATATCAGTGCCATTAATAGCAGAAATATACATGACGTTATCCTTATTAGTGCTTTCTACAGAAGAAATATACATGACGTTGTCTATATCAATGCAATCAATGGCAGAAATATACATGACGTTATCCTTATTAGTGCTTTCTACAGAAGAAATATACATGACGTTGTCTATATCAATGCCATCAATGGCAGAAATATACATGACGTTATCTATATTAGTGCTTTCTACAGAAGAAATATACATGACGTTGTCTATATCAATGCCATCAATGGCAGAAATATACATGACGTTATCCTTATTAGTGCTTTCTACAGAAGAAATATACATGACGTTGTCTATATCAGTGCCATTAATTGCAGAAATATACATGACGTTATTCTTATTAGTGCTTTCTACAGAAGAAATATACATGACGTTGTCTATATCAGTGCCATTAATAGCAGAAATATACATGACGTTATCCTTATTAGTGCTTTCTACAGAAGAAATATACATGACGTTGTCTATATCAGTGCCATCAATGGCAGGAATATACATGACGTTATCTATATTAGTGCTTTCTACAGAAGAAATATACATGACGTTGTCTATATCAGTGCCATCAATGGCAGAAATATACATGACGTTATCCATATTAGTGCTTTCTACAGAAGAAATATACATGACGTTGTCTATATCAGTGCCATTAATTGCAGAAATATACATGACGTTATTCTTATTAGTGCTTTCTACAGAATAAATATACATGACGTTGTCTATATCAGTGCCATTAATAGCAGAAATATACACGACGTTATCCTTATTAGTGCTTTCTACAGAAGAAATATACATGACGTTGTCTATATCAGTGCCATCAATGGCAGAAATATACATGACGTTATCTATATTAGTGCTTTCTACAGAAGAAATATGCATGACGTTGTCTATATCAGTGCCATCAATGGCAGAAATATACATGACGTTATCCATATTGGTTCTTTCTACAGAAGAAATTTACATGACGTTGTCTATATCAGTGCCATTAATAGCAGAAATATACATGACGTTATCCTTATTAGTGCTTTCTACAGAAGAAATATACATGACGTTATCCTTATTAGTGCTTTCTACAGAAGAAATATACATGACGTTGTCTATATCAGTGCCATTAATAGCAGAAATATACATGACGTTATCCTTATTAGTGCTTTCTACAGAAGAAATATACATGACGTTATCTATATCAGTGCCATTAATAGCAGAAATATACATGACGTTATCCTTATTAGTGCTTTCTACAGAAGAAATATACATGACGTTATCTATATCAGTGCCATTAATAGCAGAAATATACATGACGTTATCCTTATTAGTGCTTTCTACAGAAGAAATATACATGACGTTATCTATATCAGTGCCATTAATAGCAGAAATATACATGACGTTATCCTTATTAGTGCTTTCTACAGAAGAAATATACATGACGTTATCTATATCAGTGCCATTAATAGCAGAAATATACATGACGTTATCCTTATTAGTGCTTTCTACAGAAGAAATATACATGACGTTATCTATATCAGTGCCATTAATAGCAGAAATATACATGACGTTATCCTTATTAGTGCTTTCTACAGAAGAAATATACATGACGTTGTCTATATCAATGCAATCAATGGCAGAAATATACATGACGTTATCCTTATTAGTGCTTTCTACAGAAGAAATATACATGACGTTGTCTATATCAATGCCATCAATGGCAGAAATATACATGACGTTATCTATATTAGTGCTTTCTACAGAAGAAATATACATGACGTTGTCTATATCAATGCCATCAATGGCAGAAATATACATGACGTTATCCTTATTAGTGCTTTCTACAGAAGAAATATACATGACGTTGTCTATATCAGTGCCATTAATTGCAGAAATATACATGACGTTATTCTTATTAGTGCTTTCTACAGAAGAAATATACATGACGTTGTCTATATCAGTGCCATTAATAGCAGAAATATACATGACGTTATCCTTATTAGTGCTTTCTACAGAATAAATATACATGACGTTGTCTATATCAGTGCCATTAATAGCAGAAATATACATGACGTTATCCTTATTAGTGCTTTCTACAGAAGAAATATACATGACGTTGTCTATATCAGTGCCATCAATGGCAGAAATATACATGACGTTATCTATATTAGTGCTTTCTACAGAAGAAATATACATGACGTTGTCTATATCAGTGCCATCAATGGCAGAAATATACATGACGTTATCCATATTGGTTCTTTCTACAGAAGAAATTTACATGACGTTGTCTATATCAGTGCCATTAATAGCAGAAATATACATGACGTTATCCTTATTAGTGCTTTCTACAGAAGAAATATACATGACGTTATCCTTATTAGTGCTTTCTACAGAAGAAATATACATGACGTTGTCTATATCAGTGCCATTAATAGCAGAAATATACATGACGTTATCTATATTAGTGCTTTCTACAGAAGAAATATACATGACGTTGTCTATATCAGTGCCATCAATGGCAGAAATATACATGACGTTATCCATATTGGTTCTTTCTACAGAAGAAATTTACATGACGTTGTCTATATCAATGCCATCAATGGCAGAAATATACATGACGTTATCTATATTGGTTCTTTCTACAGAAGAAATATACATGACGTTGTCTATATCAATGCCATCAATGGCAGAAATATACATGACGTTATCTATATTGGTTCTTTCTACAGAAGAAATATACATGACGTTGTCTATATCAATGCCATCAATGGCAGAAATATACATGACGTTATCCATATTGGTTCTTTCTACAGAAGAAATATACATGACGTTGTCTATATCAATGCCATCAATGGCAGAAATATACATGACGTTATCCATATTGGTTCTTTCTACAGAAGAAATTTACATGACGTTGTCTATATCAGTGCCATTAATAGCAGAAATATACATGACGTTATCCTTATTAGTGCTTTCTACAGAAGAAATATACATGACGTTATCCTTATTAGTGCTTTCTACAGAATAAATATACATGACGTTGTCTATATCAGTGCCATTAATAGCAGAAATATACATGACGTTATCCTTATTAGTGCTTTCTACAGAAGAAATATACATGACGTTGTCTATATCAGTGCCATCAATGGCAGAAATATACATGACGTTATCTATATTAGTGCTTTCTACAGAAGAAATATACATGACGTTGTCTATATCAGTGCCATCAATGGCAGAAATATACATGACGTTATCCATATTGGTTCTTTCTACAGAAGAAATTTACATGACGTTGTCTATATCAGTGCCATTAATAGCAGAAATATACATGACGTTATCCTTATTAGTGCTTTCTACAGAAGAAATATACATGACGTTATCCTTATTAGTGCTTTCTACAGAAGAAATATACATGACGTTGTCTATATCAGTGCCATTAATAGCAGAAATATACATGACGTTATCTATATTGGTTCTTTCTACAGAAGAAATATACATGACGTTGTCTATATCAATGCCATCAATGGCAGAAATATACATGACGTTATCTATATTGGTTCTTTCTACAGAAGAAATATACATGACGTTGTCTATATCAATGCCATCAATGGCAGAAATATACATGACGTTATCTATATTGGTTCTTTCTACAGAAGAAATATACATGACGTTGTCTATATCAATGCCATCAATGGCAGAAATATACATGACGTTATCTATATTGGTTCTTTCTACAGAAGAAATATACATGACGTTGTCTATATCAATGCCATCAATGGCAGAAATATACATGACGTTATCCATATTGGTTCTTTCTACAGAAGAAATATACATGACGTTGTCTATATCAATGCCATCAATGGCAGAAATATACATGACGTTATCCATATTGGTTCTTTCTACAGAAGAAATATACATGACGTTGTCTGTATTAGTGCCATCACACAAAGAAATACATAACGTCGTTCGTATTAGTGCCATCCTTAGCTTAGGTAAACATGACGTCATCTCTATCAGTACATTCAAAAGCAGAAATATACATGGTGTTATCTGTATGTCTACCAACCACAAAAGTAGATTACAGGTCAAAATCTTCTTCTGTTCAATTGATAGCAGAAATATGTATTACTTCATTGTTATTTGTGCCATGGAATGCCAAAGTATATGCGATGGCATCTGTACTCATGCTATGCATAATTATACGCTGATAAGGATACCTCAATCCCAATTTGCAGTCATGAAGCTCGATGTTTTTAATTTCTATACATTAATTCTCTTAGTTTCTAATCAGTAGAATCAGCTGCTTTACGTGTCATCATTTTAAGGTTGTCTGCGCCACGATTGCATTTGGAATGGGCATTGACAAACCAGATGTCAGATTTGTCGTTCACCATTCGCTACCAAAATCATTAGAAGGTTATTTCCAAGAATCTGGACGAGCTGGCCGTGATGGCAGAAAGGCTGTCTGTGTTCTCTATTACGCATATAAAGACATGCACAGGATTCGCAGGTCAGAATTCGTCTCTCAGTTATCTATCATTTTTTTATTCAAGGCAACAACACCTTATTTTTTCGGGAATCCATGTAATTCATGGTATCTATATAGCCAGTGGGCTACTAAGAATCTTTTTGTGAAGGAACGTGGCACTGTATTTTTATGATTTCAAAACTACGGAAAAACTGGTTATGTGAACTTCTCAGAATTCCATTCAATACAATATATAAGTCATACAAATTTTTAGTGTTGGATTGCCCTTACCCATTCTTCCATGTACGCGACCCTACGCTAATCCTCCTTTTCTTTGGTTTAAACGAGATTTTTGCTTCAAAAAGATACACGCAACATACCGTTGACTCTTCTTATTCTCTTTTTATTCCATTTCGTAATTGTTGTAAGCATTATGTTCCGGGGAGTGTGTGGCAAAGAACATTTATTTGAAATGCGCAAAGTTCACGTCTCTTTTTGCCTTTTAATATTCTAAGCCGTTTCTTTTTGCCAAGAAAGACTCATTTGATGAATGAATGAGAAAATTTCTTTCAAGGATGATTGAGGGTGAATGCGAGTCAACATTCGAAACTCGCAAAGTCCACATGGACAATTTATTCAGAGTCGTTCAGTACTGCGAAAACATCACCGACTGCAGACGAGCACAGCTACTTCACTACTTCGGCGAGACGACTTTCGACGCATCCGACTGTGCAAAAAATGGGGATACCATATGCGAAAGTTGTGTTGACCGAAACGCATGCTTTATGCGAGACTGTACGGAAGCGTCGAAACGGATTGTCACCTGCGTCAAAAATGTTGTCCATGGAAGCAGCTGGGATAATAGGCCGCCTCTTCGAAGGCGATGGAATCGTGTTACAATGAATCAATCTATTGACGTTTTTATGGTACGTTCAACCTTTGTACTATATCTTCAATCTTACCTTTCCTTTGATAATTGAATTTGATTTTCAGCTTTTTTGTCGCGCATGGTTACAAAGTGGTTGGACCTGTAGTAAATACAATAAATGATATTAAGTGATTCAGTGATTCAGTGGTTTACAACAGCCATGCACAGTTTCTTCAAACGGCTCACATGTGTTTCCAGGGCACACTTTTATATTTCTCATGGCACATTTTTTGCATTGCCACAGCAAACTTTTACGTTACACACAATCTTCGCACACACTTTTTGTTTCATGATAGGTCATTCTCATTTACAATCTTCATTGTATGTTAAAAGTTTAATATTTTCCGGATCTCTGTTTCAAGGGAAAGAAAAAGAGCAAGTTTGAAGATTGTTTTCCCCTTTTCAACGCTGGTAATTCAGAGGGGCGGGTATTCAACCGGAACGAGGCGTGGCGGCTTTTCATATACCTTTTGCTGCAGAAGGTTCTTGAAGAAGAACTTGTCATCGGGAAACACGGCAATGTTATCGGTTATCTGAAACTTGGCACAAAAGCAACCGATGTCATAGAAGGCAGAATGCAGGTTGGTATTTCTTTGGGCTTACGAGCAACATTGCAAATGGAGTGATTAGTGGACTAGATTGCAGTACACTGCTCCCTATACAAATCATTTAAGATCTATCAAGATCACTCAGTTTTCGACCAATGATCAGCTAGAATCTTAAAAGGAAGTGTTCATGCCTCCTCCAACCAAAGATTGAAAACCTTCCAAAAAAATAGAAATAGGGCGTGGTTTAAGCATGGTTGCTCAAATAGTTCGAGTTTGGCTGTTTTGAACAACCTTCCTTGCGGTTGTCATCCAATGTTATCGTTTTGCTCTCTCGAAATTATTGTTTACCGATTAATGAAAACCAAAATTATGGCGCAATTTGTGCTCTTGTTCAAATTGTTGAAAAAATGTAAAAGCAAACATTGTGGTAAGTTTCTTTACTTGATATCTTCGCAGGTCACCCTTCCAATGAAAATACAACATAAATTTATTTCTGGTAAATCGAAGAAGAGAAAAAAAGCCTTTTTTGCAACAAAAGCATCGCCAGCACTACGTCAAAAATCCATCATCGGTCAAAAGTTGGACGACGCACGAAAAAAAACGGTACGGCCAAATCTTGTCAACAATCAAGATAATATATCAACCCTTTTGAGACCAGGACAACCGTCAGAGATGATGTCCACTTACCGAAAGGAGATTCTCAGGTTTGGACTTGCCCACAAGAAAACCAAGAAAATTCCCTGCCTGTCTTCTCCTTTGGAAAGTGAGGTAAATATACTTGGTATATACACAATTCATAGAAATGCCTTCAATGTGATTTTGTATTACTTTAGCTCGTATTATAAAAATGTAGAACAAAATGGTTTTTAATTCTGAATTTTCCTGAAATACAAACATTTTGAGCAGCAATTCTAGATTTTTTTTAACTTTAAGGTTTCTTTTTAAGTATTTTGATCTAAATGTTCATCTTCTACTTTATTTAACACCTTCCTAAAATAATAAGAATGATAACATACATAGCATGAATTTAACGTTTTCTAGCATTGTGTATGACGTGAATTGACCAATAAATTAATATATACTGTAAAAATTTAGCAAGCAATTAATGTACACGCTGGTATGAATATATAATGAAAATGAATGGCATGTAAGTAAGAAAGTGAGCCAGTTAGAAAGTAAGCAAGCAAGCAAGCAAGTAAGCAAGTAAGCAGGTAAGCAAATACGCAAGTAAGTAAGTAAGTAAGCGGGTAAGGAATCAAGCAAGCAAGTAAGCAGGTAAGGAAGCAAGCAAGCAAGTAAGTAAGTAAGCAGGTAAGGAAGCAAGCAAGCAAGCAAGTAAGTAAGTAAGCAGATAAGTAAGTAAGCAGATAAGTAAGTAAGAAAGTAAGCAAGTAAGTAAGTAAGCAGGTAAGGAAGCAAACAAGCAAACAAACCATCACGCAAGCAAGCAAACAAGTTTGCAAAAAGAGAGCAAGCAAGCAAGCAAATGGCAAGCAAGATTATTCGTTAATGAAGATAAATCAGAGGTGTGGCAGCTAATAGCCGATGTGGACCTGTGGCTTGTGCCCTCAGAATGATATTTAGAACGAAGCTACTCGTCGGTTAAAGGCTATTAGTGATCCCGACGGGACTCAAACCCAGGACATTCAGACCATGCACCGAATGCCTTGTCAGCACCACTCCTCTCCACAGCCACTATTCTTCATTTGGATACCACAACTAGATCGTGGAATCAGGCACCGCGCACCAGTCTTAAAGTGGGGGAGGGGCCAAAACCCCTGCACAGTGTCTACATAAGACGTTACAGGGATCTTATTGATACAGCTTCCATGCCTGATGTATTTGCGTAACTTTCAAAGGCGATATTGCAAAAAAATCAGGCACAGGGAAACAAACTCTCGTAAATTTTTCGGACTTTCAAATAGCACTTGGCAAAGTATCTCATTCTAAGCTCTTAAAAAAGAGTTGCTTCGCAGCACTTGTAAGACCAATATTGAATATCCTTCCTTAGTTAGGTAAACCAATGATAAAGTAGAGATGGCATAACAGGGCTGCCAGATTTATTGCTCTACAGCTTCTAAGCAAGCCCAGCAACAATAATGAAAATATTGAGATGACAGTGAAAGGAAAAGCAAAAGCAGTGATGATGTATAAGATTCAGAACAACATGATATCAACACTGCAACAATAGTATTCTTAAATAACTCAACAATATTTTTGTCTTTTATGAAGCAGTCAAGCAATTTTGAGGTTTGTTTTATCCGCAAAATAAAAAATCATCCCACTTTCCAGCCTGCCAGCTGAGAGAAGAGTTCCCTTATTATTTTTCTCCTATAGAACCCTTAGTATTTTTCGTCTTGCAATTGCGTGGCAAACAAGACAGCCCGGTTAAGTTGAGAGGTACTTGGGTTGGATACGCTTTTTCCATATAAAGGCTGGGAGGTAGGATGAAGCTGGAAGGTGGGATGGTATTCTCATAATATACGCGATCAAGCTTCGTCCCCTGATCAAGTTTCGTCAAGGTAGGATGTTTTTTCATATGCAGCTGGAGATGGGGTAGGATTTTGATGTAAACATTCTATGATTTCCTCTTCATACCAGATTATGGGTTGGAAGGTGGGATAAATTTGCTTATATAAAGAGGCACTGATTTCTTCCTCCCCATGTTATTGAATGTAAGTGAATGTCATTCACTGCAACAACACAAACAAGCTTTAATTTTATCTTGCTTTTACTGGCTGATTTAGTATCTTCTAACAGGCCCAATTTTATTTTTAGGAGTTTTGAACTTACGTGTGGCGTAGATAGAGGTGGGTCAGAGGGGTTTTTGAAAAGACTCCTGTGAACTGATATTTTGTCGGAAAATTTCTGATCTTGACTGAAACATAACATGGTTGTCGTTTTTATCTTATTTACATGAGAAGAAAGGTTTTAAAAGTGAACATGAGAATTTCTGTCGTTGCTCTAAATCAGATTGGCAATCGCTTTCAATTATAGGTATGGTACTAAAAATGCCTTTTAGAGGAGAAGACCTGAAAATCTTCCAGAAAAAACCATACTTTGAAAAAAAGATAAGATTAAAGTTTAAAGACAACAGAATTTTTGAAGAAAAAGAAAAATATAAGAGTTTATCACCTGTTCTATTTCCGTACAAATGTCTTTATTTAAATGTACGAATATTAAAAAAATAAAATGCTTATTAGATTTTGCTGGAAAATTTAAATTATTCGCCCTTCTATTAACTTTCCTACCCACGCCATTGAAACTTATATCATATATTAAAATATTGAAGTATTGAGAGAAGTAGGAATAGATTTAGTAACTTTTTGAATTTAACGTCAATAAACTTGATAGACGTTTTAAGATTACCACTTTAGGGAAATTAATAGTGCAGTATTCGATAGATTGGTTGCTCACATGCCGCACTCTCTAGATCATGAAGACAATACTCTATTGTTTTCTGAAAGCCAATGGATTTAGTGCTTTTTGTTTCTTTTGTTATCAATAAACCAACCAGGCTCTTTGGCTTGGGGACATATTTGGGCATATTAGCACAATGGGCATGCGTCAATGGCTTCATGATCATCTTCAAAATGGTAAATCTTTCATGGCGCTCAAAACAGAGTTGAAAAAGAACATACACCGGTAAAAACTAGAAAATCGAATTAAGTTGATTAAAAAGAACAGCGTTTCTGTCTAAAAGCATCATGGCACCAGAGGTAATAGGTTTCGTAATGTTTCCTTCATTTTAACTGTAGTTTTCTGTTGGCCTATATCTCCTAGGTCGTTACTTTTTGTGCTTTGTCTATAGGCAGTTCTGTTTACTCCCGCCTTTTGTTCCAGTGTCTTATCACCTCAGGATCAAATAACCGTGTAAAGCGATTCAAGTATTCATTGTTTTATATCCCTGTCATATTGCAACCCCAGATCTAACAGTGCAAAGCTCCGTGTAGTTTGGTCGCTCGTGTGTTGTTTGTTTTACTCTAATTCATACTTTTGTAAATACTCTGAGCTCTTGGTCGTGCTCCAAATTTGTTTACCAGATTTATCCTCTAGAAACTATGCAGTCTTCAAATGCCTTACAAATAGGTAAAAACGCCCCCCCCCCCCAAAAAAAACATTAATCAGTGATTCAAACAACATTGAGTCACTTTTTTGTTTTGGAATGTATTTCTTAAAAATTTAAATGCAATAAAATTTATTTGACTGTGGAAACTTGTTTTGATATAAACTTGAAAAAATTACCAATGCTGAAAGTTTCACTATGTTGATAAGAGCTGGACACAAGAACAGCAAAGAACTGGGTGTTCATAAAAATGTTTTGTTGCAACACTAAAATGAAATTGCTTTAGAGGAAAGAGACCATCAAACATATGAAATTTTTCTTGAGTTTCTGAACTGAGCTAAGATTTTCTCTTCTTTTTAGCAGCCCCATTGCTGAGTACCTTTTTTAAAGCTTAAATTCAAAACATTAAGAACAATTATTGTTGTCCACTGCTCTGCTCCCCTCTGTCATTGGAACATTCATTGAGTAAAACTATTTCCACTCTATACATCCAAAAAAATAATGACAACGACAAACCATTTGTATTGCCATTTTAGGTTTCCAATTGTTTTAATACTGTTTTAGAGTTTTGATATTTAAGAAAAAGAAAGCAAAGAAGTTAGGAAATCAACATATCTATGTTTGTCTGCAGGTATAGGGTTTTTAAAAAAAGTTGGATGGGCACAGTAGAGTTGAGGATAATGAAAATTTAGTCAAGGAAATGAAAGATTTAGACAAACTTTGAGTATTATGTATTTATGTGTTTCATTGGTATATAACTTTTTTGCATTATGGAGTAATGTTTGTGTTAGTAAGACAGTTTAAAATTTTGCAGATAAGTTACTGCAGGCAAAGAGATTATTCCAGTTTAATTTTATTTATGTTGTGTGGTCAAGATTGCAGATAAGTTTGTAAAAGTTTTTTAATGAAATCAAGTTTTAAAAAAAAGCAAACATTTGAGTGAACTAAGCTTTTCGTCTGACACTCTTCAGAGTTTAAAAGTCAGAACATAGATTGAAAACTGATTGGGCAACCTCAACAGTTATGTGCTCTCATTTCTGATTGGCCTATTTTGATCCACAACTGGGTATATATATTTCCTAGCATAAAGTTTTTGATTTATGTTCTGACACTTTAAACTCTGAAGAGTGTCAGATGAAAAACTTCAGTTTACTCAAATGTTTGCCTTTTTCAAAGCCATTTCCAAATTTTGTTCCACCAAAAGATTGTTTGAAATCAAGTGATGAGTGTGAAATGTCCTATTTGGGCTGGGACATGTGAGGTGCCTGGAACATGTGTTTAATTTAACATTTATATTTTTCATTTAACATTCATAAAATTCTATTGTTCACATTACAAAATAAAACATTTATTTACCTAATAGAAAACTAATGTTAGTAGAATTGCAAAAAGCTAGTGATTTGTTGACAGTTAATAATTTGTCCCATAGATGTTTTTTCAAAATCATTAAGGCTGGTGTTAAAATTATAGGATAGATCTAACAACTTTTTTTAAGACTCATGCATACTTTTCTGTAAAGGTAAACAAACTGTCTATACTTTTTTCAACAACCTACTAGGATCTCAATTTTGTGTGAAGTTACACTGAAGTTGCCTAACTTAATTAAACTTGTACCCCTTTTTAGTTTGTCTTGAATAGCTTTAGTTTTGTACTCTGTTCAGAAAGTTTTGTTTTTTTGCTGTTTTGCTTTTTGATGTTTGTGAAATTTCAAGATTGTAGAACCTTACCACAAACTGGGTCCAGTTAGTCAGTACATCTATATATGTTAGTGCCTTTGCTTTATCCATGTACACTATTTTTTAATACCTTTCCAAAAGCTGAAAAATAATATTCCTTGAATTTTTACCCACCTGGGACTGGTCAAGAAAAATGTTTGCCTGTTAATCTGAATAGGTGCTAGCACAAAGGACTTTATTTGAAACATGCTATTTCTTGCCCAAGATTGTGTTCAGTATCTGATATGAGGCAGCTAAACTATACATAGTTACAATGCAAAAATAAAATGCTTTGGTGGATAGCCAACCAAGCAATTATTTCAAAGGCCAAACAATTTAGAAGAATTGCCTAAGGGGAGGGGGGTTAACTTCCACATACATGCCATTTTTCAAGCAAAAAATAAATTTTGTGGTATAATTTCTGGTAAAATCAATCATGGTAATAAATTTTGAGGTTGATTTTCAGCATGAACTTAAATTTTGGGGTATCTTTTTTATAAGATAGGTGTTATGTTTTCATTTATTTGATTGAGTTGTTTGATTTCTGCAAATTTGAATTAAAGTTCAGGGTATACATTTCATGTGTAAGAAATAAGATCCGCATGAATAGGCTGTCCACTTGATTCTGTGAATTTTGCAATGAGTTTATATAAGAAGATAGAATTCAGGAACAAAGCAAAATGGCTACAAGAATCCAATGAAAAAAAATTCAAAGAAAATTTTTAATAAATTGAATGCTAATATTTTGTCCTGGCATACAGGGCTTCTTCAGAGTTACCTTCCTATACATTTCATGTTTTATCTAATTTATGGGTTTTTGAAGGATTTATATATTTTAGGGTATGTTTTCAAGTTTCAAAATGGCCCTCCCCCTGTCCTCTATCTATTGAAGTTAGCCCCAAGGAGGATTGACATATATTCTTGTCACCAACAATCTGCAAGGAAGTGTAGCAAGGCCATAAGTTTCTTATGCAATTTTGATCTAAGATGAGGTGATTATTAAACATCCCAAATTGCTCTCAGCATAATTGGCAACACTTGGAACACTTACCATTTCATTATAATTCCTGATTTTCATACACAATTACAACTGTTTATGATTGCACCATGAGTATATTAGATTGCACCACCGAAATTTCATTACAAGGCTGGATATGCACCTGGCATATGATTAAAAATGGATTTGATTAGGATATAGCCATGCTGCTAAAATGTGTTTTTTTAAGTTATGAAAATTACTGTTTCCCGATCTGTCACAAAGTGCTTGATACCATTTAGGCAGAGCTGTACAGGCTCTTTGGTGTATAGAACAGGACAGTTCTAAGAAGCTACTCCTAGTTTCACGCTTAATGTGACCATCACATGACTGTCCTACATTATAACATATTTTTAAGTTACATGTTGGCATGTAGAGTGAGACGTTGTGAGCTGCTATAAGTATGTTTCTTGCCCATGCACCCTTTTCTCTGTATCACAGCACATCCAGCTTGGTCTCTCTGGCCAAAAATCTGAAAACAAACAACTTTTTGGTGGTACGGTAAAAAAACCATTTTAAAGTTCTTTACGGCCAAACAAATTTTCACATTTTACATATAATGTTCTTATTGTCAGAACAGATTTAAGTGTAAAATTAATCTTTTGGGGGCACTCCCAAAAAATTGTGACTTTGTTGATACCAAATATTTAAGAAATGATTTAAAGCTACTGTAATATCTTAAAAAGGATAGTTTAAGCTAACCAAAAATAAGCTTGATGTAAATGCCTTTTCTCTCTGCCTCCTGATGGAAAGTGACAAATTTTTTAACTAGACAAATAAAAGATTTTCAAAGAAAATTTAAAAGTGGAGCATGGCATTCAAAGGTTGATGATATAAACCCAATAATATCCATTTAAAAGGACAATTTTTGAGTTTAATGATTTTGAATCATGACCACAAGCTTGGAAAAAATTGCTGCCAATCACTTTAAGCAAAGTTATGGAGATATTTCAAGTTACACAAGTCTTCAGCACAGATGTTTTTTTATTATATTATCCAATTTTTTCAATGTCTTCGTTCTAGTGCGTTCAAGTCAAGATTGATATTGGACACAAATCGGTTTGCAGAACAGACAAAACAGAGGAAGGTTACACACATGATTGGGTGGTTTTTGTTAGAGGCACAGATGGCAGCAGCATATCACACTTTGTGGAGAAAGTCGTTTTTCATTTACATGAAAGTTTTCCAAAACCAAAAAGAGGTATGAATTTGCATTATTTGTTATTTTGAATCATTTTCGAACCAGGATGTTATGGGATTTCGCAGGTAATATAACAGTTTGTTGACATTTGTTGTCAGAAGAAGCAGAGTTCTTCTTTTCAAATTGGTGTACATGAAAACCCTTACTCTCTTTGACACAATGTTATTTATAAACACACTGATATATAACAGTAAGTAGTTCAAACTCTAGGGAGTGGGCTGGAGCAGTTTGAATAAGAACATGGTTATGAAAACAGCATGGGCAAAAAAGCCCTCACAATTTTTTTGCCTTGGGTTTTCCCAGGTGAGGGCCAGTGGCGGACACTTGGTCAAATATTGGGGGGCAAGCCTATTGTTTTAATAAGATGACATCACATTTCCCATTGTTTTAGAACAAAATACCATTGTTCTCTAAAGTATTGGGGGGCGGTCGCCCCCCCTTGCCCCCCCAAGTGTCCGCCACTGGTGAGGGCTATAGCCTGCATCCCTAGGAAAGACCTGAAACTTGCCTTGAAACTTGCAATAAAAAGAAGTAAGATAGAAATAACAGAAAAGAGCTTATCTCATGAAGATGTTAAGTTATAAAATTATATATATCCCAAACAACATTAAGGATGTAGAATCTGTTGCAATTGAAAAAAATATGAAATAGCAAATTTCCTCCCAATGTCAGTGTTAGGTAAGATGATTACAGAATAAATTGCGATGCATGCAGACTCAAGTTCTCTCATAGCAACATTGATCTTGGGGGCAGGGGCGGGGCAGATGATTTTAAAATAACACGATTTTGCGACCAGCCAGGACCTAATCTCCTTACCTTATCAATGAGTAGAATATTGGACTCCTAGATTTCTCAGTCATTAAGCTGCCACTATGCATTGGTTCTAGTATTTAACACCATTGTCTATAGTTAAACACGGAAAAATGCTGCATTTGTGAATCTAAAAACTGCTTTTGTAACAACTTACATGTAGCTTTTTGACCTAAGAACCTGAAATTAGTTACAGATTATTATAAAGTTTTTCTGAATAACCCAAGAGAGGGTGAATACCTTTTGCTGTCCCCAATCAGTTATGAGAAATTTCGGATTGTTGCTTGCTTGCACATTGCTGAATTTTCTCTTTTGGTGAAAACTGCTTTGATCAAATGTAGGAGTGAATGACGTGCTTTCATCATCTATCGAAATGTTTATCGTTGCTATTGTTAATTTACTTCTCATTTCATGTTATTTACTAAGATATCTTATACCGCCGAACCTCCTTTGCTTGTAGTCATCAAACTACCTCCATACAAAGTAGAAGAATCTGGTTATGGCAGCTTTCTCCTTCTAATCGAGATTTACTTCAAAAACAAAGAGGAACCGAAGAAGGTGAAATTCGAGTATGATCTATACTTACAACTGGTCGGCAATCCACCAGTCACCAATGTTCGAGTTGAAGTTTTAACCTTCACCGATCCAGTTGAAGACTTCAAAAAGAAACTACTTAAAGGTGGGGGTATGGTTGTCCCAATGAGCGGAATGAACCCCCCAACATCTACCAGGTTTGTATTCTATTTGGTTCAATCATGAAAATTATATCCCGGTTCTTAAATATTCGAAAGAACGGTGTCGCCCTGTCAGTCCTTTTTTGATATTTTTGATAAATGATGATCCGAGAGAGAGAGGGACAGAATTTTAATTTAGGTTTATAAGGTACCATGCAGGTCTTTTAAAAACGGCTTTTAAGAATGGAAACAAGTTGACAGAAGGAGTTTCTTTTCACCTTTTGACTCCATTGGTAATAATTTCAATAGGCAAGCGGCATTGATTGGGCAAGCTCAACAGTGCTCGCGTTACTGGTTGGCCTATTTCGATCCACAAATGATTTTTCGATTTATGTATTTTCTGACGGTTTATACTCTGCAGAGTGTCAGACGAAAACTCTGAGTATGTTTCTAAGTATGTTTCCTTTCTTCAAAGCTATTTTAATTTAAGTTCCACAAACATTGTCTGCAAATCTTTTTTTGCAAAGAATATAAGCACGTTTGTTTTATGACTATGTAATGAATTTATATCTGTAAAAACCGGGGCGGACACTGGGTGAAATCATAGTGAAATGTCGGGCGGGGGGGGCCTATTGTTTTGATAAGATGATGTCAAATTTTCCCATTGTTTTAGAAAAAAGACCATTGTCCTCTAATATATTGAGGGGGCGACTGCCTCCCACGTGCCCATCACTTTGTAAAGACACCCAGTGACCAAGAGAAAACATTCGCACAGGATCTATAAAATCCCTTGTGATATAGTTCTGTCTTAGCCCTGCCATATGTAGAACTTTCCAATACGATTTTAAACTCATTATTTTTTATTCAGTTGGACAAACAAAGTATATTAGTAGAGCAGTATTGCTTAATTTACGATATATGCTTGCTAATCGACAGCTTTTATGCACTTTGAATTATATTAACTTATAATTTTGAAAATTTGATGTCAATCATTTCTAGTCCCATGGGCGCTCCGGCTCTCCCACCACCAGTTAGCAAGCCAGAAGCTACGGTGAACCCCCAGCCGACATTTTCTCCACCAACTGCATCACCCCCACCTCATCCTGTAAATAAAAACCAAAAGAAAGCCTCGCCGCCCTCCTCACTGCAACAGGCAATCACGCACGGCTCGAAGCCGCCGAAACTTAAAGAGAAGGACACGACTCTACAGAATTCGAACATGGCCGTGAAAAGGTCAAATACTGAAGAGATTCCTCCTACCCAGAAGTTAAAGAAGAAAAAACTCGATAAATCGTCCGATGGCACTTCGAAAACGCTCCCTAAAGAGGTGTCAATATTAGGCCAATCTGATGATAAGGCGAAGGCGAAGACGCAACCCCTGGTCGCAAAGAAGGCTGAAGAGGTGAAAGAGAGGCGAAAATCGAATGATGCTGGAATGAATGCAGACAAGTCAAAATTAGCAAAGGCTGGGAAGGAGAGTAAAAAGGAAGGGGGCAAAGACATTAAAGGAAAAGATCTTAAGGATAAAGGCAAGAAAGATAAAATCAAGAAAGGAGAAGGTGCAGATGAACCGAAAGTGCAGAAGCTAACAGTAAAAAGAACATCAACAGATGCTTGGGCTAGCACTTCGAAGAATATTGGAAACAAAGACAATGTGCTAAATGCTCTCATGTCAGAATTAAGAGCGGATAATTCAGACAGCGATCCGGAAGACCTAGAGGATTCATTGCCCCTAAGTAACAAGGTTTTGAATCAGGATAACAGTTCCAATGATAAAATTCCTTCCAATAAATCGAAAAAGCTTAGCAAGACCAAGGGCGCACCAAATACCGCACCTGGTACAGACAGTTTGAAAGTTAACGGGACGAGGAAAAAGGATACTTTGAGGTAATTGGCTTTTTCATCAACCTGTGTTAGTTTTTGAATTCTTTCTTAGCATTGAATCGTAGCTTGAAAACCTTTCCTTATGTCAGGAGAAAATGTCTCATTCAGTGACCAGGAAGAAAAGCCGATGTAATTGCATGATATGTGACATATTTCAGGAAGAAAGAGCTGACAACCGAACTGAGAAAAATATAGTAGACTTTCTAAAAACCCACCTTACCTGACCAATATTCCGGTTGACCAAGTATTTGTTGAGAATAACAATCCTAACTCTATATGTTTGACTTCTGGTGTTTTTTATATTATCGAGTTTTTTAACTATTTGATTGGGTTCACGCTATTTGGTGTATAGAACAGGTCGGTTCTAAGTTGCAACTCCGAGTTTCACGCTTAATGCGATCATCAGAAAGCGGTAAATGGGCTCATAGACCCATCATCAGGAGTGCAGAAGACTTTCTATTAAGGCATTAAGGCTTCAAGAAGCATGTTCCCGAGGGCAGTCAGAAATTCACATTGAAGTGAACCAAGTAAAAACTTCCGACTATACGCCAAAACATTTCATGGCAGCGACTGGCTGGCGCCTGAATCGACTGTTTAAAACGGACTGTACGTGACTTTATTTCACTCCATTTTAGTTACTGTTTGTTAGAGAAACACATGTTTACTTCCATTTGTCCGTTATTTCCCAATAGAACCTAGGTGTGTCTTTTTCTTTCTTCTAGTCCGCAAAACGGTAAAACTGGAGGTGACACAAATCCGCTGGTGGAACTTTGGAAGAGGATATCGACAACTGAAGACCGCGATACGCTGCAAAGGATTGTGGACATCGTCGAATCCACTGGAAAATTTGAAGTAACTGATTCTACATTTGACTTTGATTTATGTTGTCTGGACACTGATACTATCGAGAAATTACGCGAAAGTCTTGCGATAAGATAGGGAATGGCTTTTCAATCACACTCGTAATTTTTTAAAGTTGAGGTTAGAAGTAACTCTTTCAAAGTTTTATGGAAAATCTTTGCGAAGTTTTATAAGCAACAGTCGAAATTGTTTCGACCTTATTCTGAACTGGTGGCAGAAAATTACGTTTTTTTCCGAAAAGGTAAACGCTCTTATAAAGAATCACAGGTTAGGTTCTAAAACTGGAAATTTGTCCCGTAAATGTATTTTATTTTGAAACGCATAAGCGGCAGTTTTTATCTGATGCCAATGAAATTTTATTATATAGGGTTCATTATTCATAATATATGTGAATCCGTTCGTCGTTCATTTTTGTTCGAAGCTATCTGGAAATAAATTGCAGTTTTCAAGGCACGCACTCGTCTAACTTCAAGCAAAATCTTAACGAAGTCAGTTCTTATTAAGCGTATCTAACTATATGTTTATAAGGTTGACTTCGGTTGCTCAAAACACTTGAATGCAGTTAGCTTGTATAGGCCATCTCGAAGTTCGCGACGCCATGATGGAATTCTATTGTGCTATAGCTAGTTCCAATCCCCTAGGTGGAGTAAGCCAGTGAGAAATTCATGGTGAATAGAAATCGCTCTTCTATTTTTTGGCCGTGAAACCTCTTTAGAGTAGAGAAATAATTTTAGAATGAAATTCTGAATTTCGTTTATTAAAAATCGACCTTGTTTGAGCTACAGAGGAATTTACAAATCTCGATTATATGAGCCGCCATTACGTTTTTTTCCCCACTTGTGTCATGGCGTCGCGAACACTGAATTGGTCTAAATCTTCGATTTCAACTTTCATTGCGTGAGTTTTTGTTACTTTTGCGTCAATCATATTAGGCTCTTTTTCATAACTTTCGATAAATATCAAGTTGCTTTCACAGATATACCACAAACCTACCTTATAATTTCCTTGTCAGGATCTTTAATCAACTTTGTTTCAAGAACTTCTTCTCCCTGAACCATTTCCTGTAGGCCCTTTCGGCTCATTCAACGTCACCTCAAAAAGCAATCAAACGTCCGTTAGATTATTTGTTGAAATTGTAACCGTAGTCAAAGCTCTCTCTCCCCCTATCAGTTTTTTTAATCATAAAATTATTGAATTTTATATTTTTATCAATTTTGTTAAATTGTTTTCTTTAGTATGTTAGTTCCTTAATGCGATTATTCTCGACAAATCAGTCAGTTAATGTCCGATGATAGCCCTCCTTTCTAATCATTTTGGTCCTTGGATAGTTGTAAAGTTCACAAGAGTATATAGTTTTTGCAAAATTTTGCCGTAAAATTTTTTTGCAAAATTTTGTAAATTGTTGATATTCGGCACTTAAAATACTCGTGCCGTCACTATGCATTTACACAAGGGTCATCAACCTTGTACTATCCTCGAATAGAATTAGGTTGACCCGGGTACTAAAAGATTCCCATATGGCGCGAAACCGGTGCCCTTTTGGCGCGAAAGTCTATTAGCGTTAAGTAAAGCTTATTCACACGATTAAAATCGCTTTGTCTTTTGTATGTAGGCCCGATTATATTAAAAGTTTTGTTGTCTTTGTAGATTGTCATATCTCAAAAATGTACGTTGTTTCAGGGTAGCAGCAGACTATATACAGCATATTTGCAAGGGTTAAAGAATCATGTCTCCCTCATTTCTAGCACTTTGACATTGAAGAGGCCAGAGTAGTTTATCATGTTTCGTTACACAATTACACCAAGAGCATGCTCGAACTGTTAAACTATCCAAATATAATGTTAAGCATTTTGTCCCGATATTGCGTTTGATTCCAAACTTGATCAAGTCCATCCTTTTTAGCAACTTTTTGTCGACTTTTACCCTTTCTTTTATAGTCATTAACAGTGCAACAAGAGAACATTATTTTGTCTAGAAGTTTTTCTTCATTAAATGTCTAGGAGTTACTGTATTCCCCAAATTTCCAAGAATTAAGGCACAAACTTAGGGAAATAGGAAAAAAATTTCCGAAATTTACTTTGAATTCTATAACTCTACTACAGCATGTCGCCGCAAAGAAAAAACCCAGGATCAAACAAACATATTTTAGCGTTACAAATCATAATATATATTGTCACCAGGTAGACATCGCTAGATTTGTTCATTGTTATATATACATTTGAATATAAGAAGCTAATTTTAGATCAGTTTGCTCCCTGACTAAAAAACTGTTTATAACACACTTTGTACTTCTAATAGGTGTATAACGAATTTTTTCTAAGTGGTCTTGGTGTTAGAAACCCGAATAAATCAACACCCCTGCCATTCTTTAACCTGAGTGGTTTTGTTACAAGCCTGGCCTTAGTTAAGCCGCCCATACTAAATCGGACGGTGATGGCTGATTTCATGGTATTTTTATGTAGTCATATGTAGCCGTAATTCAAGTCTAGTAACTGCATTCATTTGGTTTTCGATGCAGTATTTGTATATATGGAGCAATACGATCGGTTTTGTCGCATAAGTTCATGTGTTATCCTGTCTGCCATCCTTCTGTAAACGAGACTGCTACAACCATTTAAGTTCTGCTTTAGACCTTGTTCACACTGTATCGGGAGATATTTTGTCTTGTATGCGACCTGCTTACAGAAGGTCAAGAAATTAAATCTGCAATTGGCTTGCGTTTACATTGGATCAGCAAGAATAAACAGCAAGAACAGCAAGAAAAAAGAGGCCATAAAGTTGGAAGCCGCCTCGTGTTGAAAGTAAAATTTGCCCGGATAAGACCGTCTACACTACAAAAATCCGTATCAGGACAAGTTTTGTCCAGATTATACGTCACAACTGGACAACAGTTGTTCGGGTAAACCTGGTCTGATGCAAACGCATTCAAATATTATATGTTTGGCTCTATTGTAAACTTCACAGATAATCGGGCGAGGCGGATCAATCAAACCATGTGTCTACGGTATAGGGATTGGAGTTTTTGTCATCCTCTCTATGGTCCACGGACTTGCCACATTACATGGCACTGGGAATTCGTACATATTCCATAGCGGTACATGTGTTTTTCGTGGTTGTCCATTACCGACAATTTGGATTACGCAATTCGGGTTACTGCATTAAGATAATTACGGAAAAAAACAAATTACGACAAAGATGCAAGAAAGACCTAACAGAACAGAAATTGTATGAAGGGAGGAGCTCTCTGTAGGAAAACCATTCAAAGAGAGCAGCTCCCTGGATGGGATAGAATTTACTGATAATTTCCCTTAGATTTATGGTTCGGTAACATTTTCATTAGCTAATATAATTTAAAAATTATGTAAAAGTGTTGATTTTGTGAGAACAGCAGTCTAAAGCCAATACAAAACGAATTCTGCCTCGTGCACCCCATCAGAGCACTATTGATGTCCTCGTCTATTCCATAGTTGTGAGTAAGAATGTGAGAAGGGGAAGACGAATGTTAGAATGGGGAAGACATAACAATAATAATTATGATTATAATCATAATACGAATATTTCAACAGGATAAAAGCTTCAACATAAGTGAGCCTGATCAGTGAGGAATTTAATAGTACAAAACATATCTTTGATTCATGGCCAAGTTTATCAATTTATTCTAGTCAAGGAACCCACCCTTAATGCTAGGTAGCCCTTACATCAAAACCCACCAACGCTCCTCCACCAGTCAAAGGTTCTCATTGCGAACGTGCTTGTTTAAGAAATTAACACAGATCCCAACGCAACTTGGAAAGTGGGGAAGGGGGGCAACTAAATATTCATAGCAAAAGATTTTGCAAAGAGCTCTTTTGTTTTGTAAAAATGTAGGGGCATGGCCACCGTCTTCAAGGGCCTTCGTCATTTACTAACTGAGAGGTTTTGCAGAGCCCATGCCACAGAGGCGAATTTAAGCAACAATGGTTGGGGGGTGTTAGAAACTATTTGCGGTGCCACACCCTTCAGGTCACTGGTAAATGATGGAAACGCCCATTTTTGAAATTTGGTTTTTAACTGTGGCGTAGCCAGGCCTGGAAAATTGGTAGACCAAAGAGGAAAATATTTCTGCTGATCACAACCCTAGGAATTTGAAAAGCCAAGGTATTTTTACGTTGCAATTTCTCTTTTATTCAACGTCATAGGTGGCTGACCATATTCTGCAACTGACTATTTTCTTTAACCTTTATATCCTGAATTGTTTTAGGCGAGGAATCTTTATGTGTAAAAAGTGATTTTTCAAAGTTTTAATCAAGTTTTTAAAAAAAATGACATTATTCAAAAGCATTAAACCAAGTTCTGTTTTCCTTAGAGCAAAGTCCACGACAAGCATTTCAGAATCCAATTTTTTTAAGGATTGGACTGCTTTAGCGCTTTAGTTTCTATTTTATTAGGAATGTCTAAAGAACGTGAAAGACTTTTCTATACAAACCCCAAAAAGAGGGGAAATTACTAAGCGCTGAGGCTCTCCTGCGAGCAAAGCGAGCAGAAAGTTTTTGCGACAATGCTATTGAGATTAGCTTAAGACACAATTGAGAATACCCCCCCCCCCTCCCGCCACGCTATTGATAAGAAGGTAAATACTGATAAAAAATAAATAAAGTAAAATCTTGGCGTTACTTTGTTACTACTGACTGCCGACAAATGATTTTTACCGAATGAAACAAAATTTACCGAAGGATACAGAAATATTGGGGGCGTCGCACCCCCTACACCCCCGCTAAATCCTTCCCTGGCCATGCCCCCACACTATTAGTAAAAAACTATTTGCAAAGAGACCCTGTTGTGAAGCACTAAATTCAAGTTCGATGTATAGAAGTTGGCCCCTCCGCCTTGAAATTCGTGGCGTTGGACCCTGTTTCGTCTGGTATTATTGGTAGAAAATCTGTCATGGAGTTTCCCTCTCTCTCCATCCCTCGCTTGCAAGATAAATGCAAAAACCATTGATCAATTGTGAAAATTTCTAGTCATGTGTCACTGGCTTCAATCTAAATAATCATGGTCACGAGACTGGATCCTTGCGAAACATGGTCTCAATTGCTGTAGGCATGGTGATGGGCGGGAAATTGGAAACGATGGCTCACAACGACAACAACCTCAGTTACAAGGGCCTACTTATAACAGTCCAAGAAAACACGAAGAGAAACCAGAGATGTTGAATAACGAGTTGGATTATGCTGATTGCATCAATTTAATGGCAATTTTTGCGAATTTCTGTCAGAAAGGTGTTGTAAACGCGGTGAGCTTGGATCAAAATGATGAAATTATAATTTAAGGGATTGGCCTATATAGCACTTTTGATGGATGACAATAATCTTAGCCTGGTGTCTGAACGGGTAAGGATCTGCGGAACAACTTTGAATTTAAGCAATATAACGTTGAAAGTCGTGCCTCCACAAATACTGAACAAATGCAGAACTATCAGAGCTCTTTATTTGAACTCTTGTCATATGATAATGCCGCCAGTGGAAATCGAGATGTTCACGAACCTGGAAGAGCTCAATTTGGATGATAACGAACTAACAATGATTCCAAGTGGTTTAGGCTCCTTAGAGGAGCTCAAATGCCTCTGCCTTTGCGAGAATCCGATGGGCTTCATACCATCGCAAATAAAGCAGTTAAAACAATTAACTAGACTTTTCATCCAGAGGTCACAACTAATGTACTTTCCAGAAGAAATTTGTGATCTTGAAATGTTAGAATTTCTAGGACTCGCAGGCAACAAAATTAGCTCTCTTCCAGACAAAATTACTAGCATCAAAAAGCTGAAGTGGTTGAATCTGTCACAAAACAACCTAAAAAAACTTCCAGATACAACGAAAGAGTTCAAAAACCTTGTGTATATTGATGTATCTGATAATGGCTTTGAAGAAATTCCCTGTGATTTGTTGTTAATACCGAGTTTAATGTCGCTAATTATCCAAGGAAACAAGATAACAGTTGTGAGTGAAGAATTTTGTAAGCACATCATGAGGATGGCAAAATTAGATCTGAGACGAAATACCATAGAAGACATGCCTGTAGATCTCATGTCCTGTGAAAACGTCTTTATTTGACCTTTCATGTTTAATATTTGTATGAATTTTATACACTTAGAAGGCTTGGTTGATTTTCAAATTGTTCTGCAACCTGATAAAACACTGCTTGTACAGTTTTATGTATTTTAAGATTTTTAACCAGTTTTCAATACTCTGTTGTTGTGGCTGGCTGGCTATACTGTAAATCCTCGAATAAGCCCCCATGCTCAAATACCCCCCCTCCCTCAAATAAGCCCCCATGGGTGCTTATTCAAGGTAAGCATAATTGCAGAATAATATCTTATTTCAAGAAAACCCCCACTAGACAATAGCTATACAGAATTACTTCCTTTGACTGGAGACCAAAAAGCAAAAAAGCAACTTTTGTGATGATAAAAATGATAATATTTGTTGGTTCTTTGTTAGAAAAGCAATGTCGTTTTTTATATCGACCTTTGGGGAAAATACTAACTTTGAAATAAGCCCCCCCCTCTCGAATAAGCCCCCACCCAAAAATTCATTTTTGCAAATAAGCACCTGGGGGCTTATTTGAGGATCTACGGTAATATCACATACTTGGTTGTGAGTACTAGGCCTGCATGATCACAAACCTAGTATATATTTTGGTAGCAACGAAAATTATATCGAACAATGACCATGGATAGAAAGTTTAACAGCCTCGTTGAATTGATTTTCAATAAATTCAACCAAACTACTGACAATGCAGTTAACAACGCTTTATTTTGTGTCTTTATATTCTGACTGATCAATTTTTAAGGTTGATAGAAAGAGGATGACTTCTGCGCTGATGATAGAGTGTTGGTATCAGTACTGCTGCTATAACCAACACCATAAACCAAACCTCATTGTATTCATTTTACTTAAAGTCAGCTTTCTTAAAACAGTAAACAGTGCCTCAACTGTCAAAAGTTATCATTATATGAGGAATGGTAGCATCAAAACTTTTTTATCTTAAAGGAGCAATTCTCAAAAGTTGTGGTCTTACAATAAGAACTGCCCTTGTCATATAAATATCATCCACCAAGTAACAGTTTTTTCACTTCTTTCTGCTCAATATATGATCAAATCATGATCTTGTTTCATTAACTTTCTGCATGTCCTGGTTTTTAAACTCAATTATGGATGACTGTGAAAATTGCAGACACCCTTTAGAGATACATAGTGCGATTCTAACAGGTACCAACTATGTTTCTTCTGAATGAAATACTTGCTGCTGTTCATGGCACTTCAGCTAAAATAATTTGTTGTTAATGGATTAGTTGGTGAATAACAGATAAATTTTAAACAAGGAACAGAGGCTAATTAGCAATTTATGATAGTGTTTTCAATTATGCTTGAACGTGACAATATTTTTTAAAACTTTGAAAAAAGGTGAGAACAGCTTTTTTGGCATATATTCCTTTTGTGTACTTGAATTATATACTGTCTTTTAAATAAAACCCTTTTTATCAGTGTATTCAAGGATAATGATCCTGCTATTAAAATAAATAGAAAAAAAACAAAAGCTTGATAAAGTGGTGCATGAGATAGCATGGTTACTGTATATCGTAGGAAGGTATGGGTGAAAATTGCTCAATAGTTGGGGTCAAAGACTATTAATCTAAGTGTGTGTGGTTTGAGTCCCTGAAATAACAAATCTCACCCTTAGAGTGAGGAGAGTCACCTGCTCTCTGTAATTCCAGGCACGGGGTTGGGGATAACAAGGTGTTGTCATATTGAGAGGAAGAACCAGGACACTGCTCAATAAGCACAGCTTCTCTGTGTCCTAAAAACTACCTTTCAGTTCTAGGTAGCAACAAATACAAAATAAGGTATTGTAGGGATTTTTCAGAACTTAAAGTGGCTACTTTTAGCTGTAGTAGGAAAGAAAGAGAATTAAAATAATTTTTTCACTGCATTCTAAAGGCATTCTTTTTTAGAGATATCTGTTAAGGTGTCATCGCATAAAACAAGCAGAGTCTGACAGTAACAAGTAGCATTCAAGTTCTTTAACAATCTGCAACAATGTAGATTGTATCAATGTGCAAAGCCATTAAACGTGTTGCCAGATATGGTTTTGTAAGTTACAAATTTAGGTTTTTTTGACAACAGCGTCGCTGTGTAATGATACTATCAAATGCACTTATGATACAGTGGAATCCCGATATAACGAACCCTAGGGATATCGAACTTCCCGGCATAACGGACTTGCCCGGAATGCCTTGTTCCTTGTTTTATGCCTAATAAACTCCTTACAAATTATCTTGGTATAACTATGGTATAACGAACCCCGGATATAACGACCTCTCGCAATTACGAACCAAATTTTGAGTCCTTTAATTATAATTACCCTCGATATAAAAAACTCTTCACAAATTTTTCATCTTATTTTTTATTTTTTTCCCCGGTGTTCATTTATCAATTTATCTTGCGGGAAATCTTTTTTGTAATCGGAAAGATGGGCCGATAATACATTCTAAGCACTGGCTGATAGACTCAGGGCACGAGGTGAATGTTTGATTACGTCAGAGATTGCTGCAAATGAGACATTGGCAATGATGCATGACGTCAAATTTTTTTTGAGAGCCCCACATGGAGAAGCAGAAGAAGACAAATAAGAATTTGTAGTTATCGAAGACGACATTCAGCCGCGAGCTAGAAGTGAAGTGAAACCAGCTTTGCCAATCTCTTGGTCCCAAGTTATGAAAGGAACATTAAGATTTTTATTTTCAAGGACCAACCAATATTGAACTCTGCTTGGCTTTTTGTGTTAAATGTGTAAAGTAGCTGGAGGTGGCCTAAACATATATAATAATAATAATAATAATAATAATAATAATAATAAAACGAATATTTATACAGGATAAACACTTCAACAATTAGAACATCGCTGTTATCACTGTGTGTCCTGTTATCACTGTGTGAACAAGCCAGCAAAAGGTTTTCTAGGCATGAACTGAGAAAAGATTTAAAAAATGTTTTCTCCGGGTTTAACTAACTGGTTTAACCGATATAACGAACTATTTTCTGTCTTCGTGTGATTTTTAGTAATCTTTCGGGATGAAGAAATCGGTGTAAAGAAAAGATCAAATAACTTGCAAAAATTTAGTCACCCTTCTGCGACAAAGTTTATAAATTAGTTGCTTTTCTTTGAATAAAATTTCGAACATGCAATAAAATTAAAATTGAGCTATTCAGGTGGAAAACTAGCCTGCGTGCAAACTTTACTTTCCGTTGCGAAGGAGAGCCAGGACGTATTGGTTCTTCTTCGCAACGGAAAGTAAGGTCTGCACGCAGGCTAGTGGAAAACAGAATTTGCTTTTAATCCTCACCAAAATCTGTAAAAATTAGAACTGTTTATTCTCGTGTAACTGCTTCTGGTATTTATCAGATAAAAATATATTTAGTAAATGTACTCGTCAGATAGATTTATTTCAGAGTAGAACTTAGTCACTTGTGCAAAATATAGTCACATTTTATAATCCCTGAAAAAAATTATTATTTATGTAAGTAAGTGGTAGGAACATATCTGGGCGAAATGTTAGCGAACTAACTTAAATTTTTTTTTCTGAATTTTAGTCCTTTTTAAAATGGATTAACTTGTATTTAATTGGTCTTCATCGACTGGCGATTATTTTTTATCTACAAATTTTTTTTCATTTCAAGATTCATCGAGTCCTATGGACGGCCTAATCCAGCGCCTCTCTCTTCTCGCACATTGTAGATTTTTACGTCTTATAACTTGTTTGCGACGGTCATGTGCTTGCGTTTCTCTGATTGGCCTATTTCGATCCACAATTGTGTATATATTTTCCATCGTGTTCTTTCGAACCCTTATTCTGACGTTTTATACTCTGAGGAGTGTCAGACGAAAAAGCTTTTAGTATGGTGTGAAATGTTTGCTTTTTTCAATGCTATTTACTGTAAAACATGTTTATGATATATACAAGACAAGTGAAATGATGAAAAATTGTGTCCAAGAATGAAATTAGGCGCCTCCGTGTAATAAACGCCCCTTCTAACAAAAAATTAAATTTTTACACATGCAGATGCGTGTTCACTATTAACATGAGTATTAAACATCGTAACAAAATAATTTTTTTGACAATAACCGATAAATGATATTTATTTGAAACGGCAAGAAATCAGTACAAAATCTTGCATACTCAAGCTAAAAAATTTATAAATTACATGATCCATGAAAAACTTTCTTGATATCAAAACGCATTTATCCTCTTTTCAGACAAAGTTTCCCCTGATTCTTTTTATGTTGGCTTTGATAGCTGTAAATGTGCTAGCAAGTTTTTTAACTCCATACCTGTTCGCAAATATTGCAAAATGAGTTGGCGAATCAGTTGAGATCGACATGTTATACGCTAGCACCTGGCGTTTTCTGCAGGTGAATTTATTGAGATGCTGTTGCGATCTCGCTTTATGATTAATAACCCTTATTCTGCTGAATAATAGTAAACACGAGAAAGAATGAAAGGTCTTGTACGGCCCTGATGACCTAAACAATTGCTTTTCTTATCTGGTAGCATCTACATCGGCGGCTTATAAGTTGGTACGGCCTAAGTCTTCCCTTCCGGCATGGTTAGAAGCGAACGATGTCGGTAAGTTTTCGGTAAGTTTCTTTGTAAGATAATAGATTCAATGTTGTGTTCTGTATGACTGCGCATGTTTCTCGAAAATGCTTGAAAATGGCCTATCTCACTATTTTGACATAGCGTTTCCGTTGCATCGCAGCCTAGATTTTAAAGCTAAGTGACCGAGGGACCAGGATTCGAATCACATCTATGGAAGGTTTATTGCAGAAATTTTTGTATGAAATGTTAAAATTTAAAATGGCCTATGTACATGAAAGCATCCCAGAATGACGGAAGTTGACATCTGTTACTCATTTCTGTGTCTTTTTCACTCGTCCAATGAAAGTCAAATTAGCAATCTAAAGAATCTAAAGGTTGCATCTAAAGAAAATGAACATTAAGAAAAAATGTTTGATCACGACAGGAGCTTCTGCGCAGGTCCCTTTTACGATGCTCATAGAATTTGCTGAATTTACATAATTTTCAAGCTGTGACTCAGAAACACTAATTATGAAATCGCCAACGTTGTTTTATCGTATATTTAATTCTAAGAAATACAATTTTAGGGACCCTAGATTCTCCCTCAAAGGCAACACTTTGTGAATCTTCTTGATCATATAGGACTTGCAATGTTGGTAGTTATGTGTTTGATTTCAAGATCAGTCAAAAATCAAAGATGGGCCGCAAATATTTTAACCTGAAATCATCAAAATGATGATGTTTTGGACTAAAGTTCTGTATGATGTATCTAGAAAAGTACCTGCTTTGAAATAAGCTGATCATGTCATATTTCGATTACCAATTGCAGTAGACTGAATTCTCAAGACGTAATTAGTATTGCCATAGACTAAACCCTGTTTTCCAGATTTCGGTGATTTCGGCTAGATTTTTGAGAAAAAGTTGCAAAATCACAACGGGACGATATGCTCTGAATTCAATTGATACTGAGGGTGGTTGAAGTCCGCAATTTGCAAATTTACCATCTTCCAAATTCTAAATTTTTCGAACTTTATAAATATTCGATAGATATTTGCTAGACAAAACTTCGATGCATACCGTAACATCTTAATCCGAAAATTACTTTGTGACAATCTTATTGGGTTAATTATGAAGCTCGAAATGCTCGTAAACAAATCAGGGATTTGTTGATTTCTGCTAAAGGAAGGTTGTTACTAGATATTGAGCCCTCACTTACTTGAAGATTGGTCAATTGATAAATCAAAATCATAGACAAGGAAAGAGTTAGTACACTCTCCCGTAACACGCTAGTACGCCAGGTGAAAACTGTCACTTTTGAGAAATTTTCTAAACATAAGGTCCTCTTAAAATAATATCATATTTAATGCGCTGCCTCTACCATATTTACCTTTTATCCATATTTAACATATTTTTTTACCATATTTAACGTGAAGTAATGTACTTGACGGGCTTGTTGCACAAGGTTACGTTGGAAATCGGAGGTTAATTACTGATCAAAGTACCATTTTTATCAATAATGCTATCAAAATTCCCATTTGGATGAAAACAGTTTATTCTGCACTTTAAAGATGGGACATGCCCACTGAGTGTCAGCCATCCAAGCAGAAATCTAGAGTAGCAACTTTACTTTAGCGCATTATAAAACTAGTACTTCTTATTGAATTTTCTTACATAATTGGCAATACTCTGCAACATTCATCACCTTCCATCTCTATGTTGTGGACATCTAGGGGTTAAAGCTGGAATCGTGTTTAGGCTATTGTTCCAGCTATTGTTCTCGTTAACCAATCCACAACGAGACAGATTGCCTTAAGCACAGGCAAGCAATTTCTTCGTTGTTTTGAATTGTGCTTCATTTGAGAAATGCTCCTTATTTGGGAGTTATTCGTTGGTGGTGTCCGTCATTTGGTGGTGTCCGCTATTGCGACCGTTCGTTATTCAGTTGTGTCTGGAGATGCCTGTTTATGTATGTTCACTTTGTAAAGGTATCCGGCAATGTATTAACACTGAAAAGGCTGCTCTTGTAAGGGGGGGGGCGGTTTATGCAATATATGTCAGGCACCGCGGAGCGTTGAGAAAAGTGAGGGGTCTAAAGAAGGGGAGGGGCTAAAACCGTATAAAAAGAGGCTTTTCTGGTAGTTTGATACTTATTAATATTTGGCATTTTTTGCAAAAAGCCCCCCCAGCCCCCCTGCTCCGCGGTGCCTGTATGTACTTCCCAAATATATATAATTTTCCCAATATATGCAAAGAGAGAGAACCAAAATATACTGTTCATCTGATGATATATTCGAAATCACTTAAAACACCTTTTGTCGATAAATGAATAATTCAGATCTTAGACTGAAATTTGAAATTTCGCTCACAAGAATCACAGCAGAGTCAAGTCAGATCCGTTTCTACTTAACTACCTTACAAACGAATATTGCGTTGATTTTTGACGTTTATCTGGCTGTGATCAATTTCATATTGAACTTAATACATTGTTCTTCGCAGTTTTTAGTGAAGGAAGGTCATTAGTAATTCAGGCAAACCGAGAAAACCTTTGAAATAGGCAGCATAATGAACTTTTCTTATACGACAACGGTATGACTGTTGTCTAGTCTTGCTAGTCTTTAACAAGTATGAAAAGGCCCGCTGAGAGCCACGCCAGGCCCCGGCACAGGCTCAGTGCCCAGACCCCTTCCTACCAAAGCAGTAAACCCTAAATGCGTTAAATTTTGATGTTAAAACCATGAAATCACATCATTTTGCCTTTACTTTATAAATTTATATATTTTAAGGATTGTAAAACGCTACTAGTACAAATGTAATTAACGTGTTATTAAGTATCATACTTTAAATAGAAACAGTTTAATTATCAGCGGGCATTCTTTGCCTACGGGCCCAGGGGCAGTTGCACCCCTCGCCCTCCTCCCGGTGGGCCTGAGTGTAAAAGCTTATGTTTGTCTCAGTTTCTTCGAGACTATAATAACCTATTTGTTACTCTTGATAGGATCAAATATCAATGCATGAAATTATTTCGATTATCGTTTCTTGGGTTTTCAGGCCTAAAAACGTTTATTCGGGAAACGATATGAAAGTTCAAATTCTAGCTTCTACAGATCGTTTGCAATCGCCTCTCAATAGAACTTTTGCCTTTAAGGAATTACCCTTTGGGTGAAATCAACAGTTTTAATTTTCAAAAATATTTTTACATGCAACATTCTTTGTCTATAAACTGAGTATAGCAAGGAAACAATGGACGGGGTACCAAAATCGTATTCAAGAATTGATAAAATGAATTCAGCAAGATTTTAGCTCCAATAACACGTGACTCTGATCACATTTTCATCACTGTTGTACGAGGGACTGCAGGCCCGTAGCCAAGAGGTGGCATGGGATGGCAAGATAATTGTTTGTTTGGATCTCTTATTATCCATATATTACCCATATATCATGTTTATTGGGGCCTCTTAAGATGGTCCTGGCGCTCAAAAAATCTATCGCTGCTAAGAAAAACTTAAAAAAAGACTTGCTGAAACGTCTGCCTGCAACAGGTCTGGGGATTTTCCACCCCTACTCCACAGGCCTGGCTACGGGCTTGAGGGACTGAAATCCTAAGACTTTAATTTATGCATGGTTCTTTTTAGTAAGAATAACTTTGATTTTGCTGTGTCTCAATATTGTTAATTATTTTTATGATTCTGAGCCTTGAGCAACTCTCAATCGACACAATGTATAAATTTTGTCTAAGGCAAGAGAAGAAATTAAAATCTTTCTTCATATTGAAAAAATTATAGAGTGTGAAACATACTGGCTAGGACAAGCTTGAAGGGTTCTCCTCCAATTTTTCTGGGTGAAAGAAATCTTGTTTGCCCAACACATTTTGGGGTAAGAGGGATTTTAGACGATTTTTCAAACTTATATGGCAGTTTTTCTGCCATTATCCTCGATGCCACAACATTTATATCATGCTTCAGAAAAACAGTAAGGAGGCTATAGCCCTAAGCCCCCAGCCCCCAGCCCTCAGCCCCCAGCCCCCAGCCCCCAGCCCCCGGCCCCCGGCTCCGCCGTGCCTGTAGAGCCTCATATAGATATAATCACTGATCGATGAAACTCGAGTGTGGCTATAAGTCTTAGCCAATTCATAAAATTTCTCCAATTTTGAGCAATATTAACAATAATAACGAATATTTTAACAGGAATGACTTATTAGTATAATAAGCATACTTTTATCATAAGAATCATTTGCGAAAGTAAAGATACAAATTAAATATAATAAAATCTGAGCTGTTTAGAAAGAAGAATTGGTTAGATTAGTTGCATGTTTTCTGAATTAAACCCTAGAGTAAACAATCAACTTTCTTGCTGAAATTGAAATGGTAATGTGAACGCTCGCAGCAGTTAAAGAAGATCTTTTTCTTCCAAACTCTGTTTTCAACTTTGGGATTTTCACAGTTAAGTTATTATTGTGTTTTTACCATGTGCCGTTTTCTCAAAGTAGTTTTTAAGCGGGTCACACACTTTGTTTTGGAGGCAATCAAATACAAAGGTGCACAAGTTTTTATTACACTCTCAATGGTAAGAATCTGTAGGTCAGTACTTGAATTGGTTTTTGTAGGTCAATTCTTCGATAGGCATTTTTAAAGAAAATGTGTCTACTTCATTTCAAAGTTTGGTTACGTTGTCCCGTGATGACAACAGGGATAGAAATTTAGATGCAAAAGATGGTCTTCTCTCTACATTTAAAATCAGCTTGAGCCATCCACAAAAATCTCCTCATCTTTAATCTTCGATTGGCTTCAAAGAACTTTATTATTGTCTTGTACACTGCCAGCCTCGTTTATTATTGTCTTGTACAGTTTGCTAACAGCCAGCCTCATTTTGTTGAATATTAAGCCTATAACCTGTGAAGGATGGCTTCCCAACCAGAGAAAACTGACACATCTACCTGACATTCAGGCTGATGGAATAGGCTGTTTTTCGAAGGCTGCTGTTGCACACATTGCACAAAATCAGTGTTTTAAAGCGTCAGCCATAGCCAATTAGAAAATAAAAGTGCTGTTTTGACAAATTGGGGTCTTCGAGGCTCACTCTTAACGGTGTTTGATGGTACAAATGATATCATCGGCATTGTAAAAATCAAAATGCAAGTTAACTGATATTGTTGGAGATGAAATTAAGTTGGTGACATTATGACAAGAGGTTTGAGAGAGGGTGACTGTTATCAAGTGAGGGTGACTGTTAAGTGGTAAATGAACTAACAGCACATCTTAACTGGGCCATTAGTTCATTTACAAAAGAGTTTGGCAGTAGTTTATAGGATTACTCTGAAAAGCAGCAAGTTTAACTACTTCTGTCAGAACTGAATTGGCAAAACAAGCCTTATTAAGATCTTCAAGGCATCCAAAGCATAAAAGTCCAAACCCTTCTGGAAAATCTCCCACTTTTAGATTCTCATGTTATGTCACTTGTAACTTTGTAACCCAGATATTCCGGGGGCAAATGCAGAGTTTCTGGAAACAAGGTTAACGTTGTCTTAACTCAAACTTAAGAGATGAAGCTTATGTTTACAGTGGTGCTTATTGCAATTCAAGTTTACATTACCCCCTCCCCCATTCGAATGTGCCTCTGTGCTCTTCAACCATCTATCTATAGTATTTGTGGGTAAATGCATCTCTTTAATGGAGACCAACTCCTTCGGAACAAAAATACTTTATAATCTATTTTCCTTAATTATTCATGCCAACCGTTTTACTTTGAGCAGAATGTAGAATACCTTTGGGTCTTGTTATGTACTTATGCTCCTCGGTACATTGTTGCCTTTGTTCTCAACGTCATTTTGCTATAAGCAAAGAAAATTATTAAACAGGTAGAAGGAATCTTTAAGGCATCGTCAATGTACATATCAACACTTCAGAAATAAACATTTCAAGAGGCTTATGTCTGGTTGCAGATCTCTAACAAAAGAAATCATTTTGACGGATTTTTGCTATGAAGATTAATGCTATATTCAGTAAATTGTTTAGTTAGTTCGATATTTAGTTACTTTGTTTAAATAGTTGGTTTGTTATATTTATTTAATTATTTATTTATTTATTTATTTATTTATTTATCTAGCTAGTTTGTTAGTTAGTTAGTTAGTTAATTAGTTAGTTAGTTAGTTAGTTAGTTAGTTAGTTAGTTAGTTAGTTAGTTAGTTAGTTAGTTAGTTAGTTAGTTAGTTAGTTAGTTAGTTAGTTAGTTAGTTAGTTAGTTAGTTAGTTAGTTAGTTAGTTAGTTAGTTAGTTAGTTAGTTAGTTAGTTAGTTAGTTAGTTAGTTAGTTAGTTAGTTAGTTAGTTAGTTAGTTAGTTAGTTAGTTAGTTAGTTAGTTAGTTAGTTAGTTAGTTAGTTAGATCATAATTTGAAAGACACAAAGACAGTGCTCTTGCTTTGTTGTGAATAGGAAACAATCTATCCCTAATACAATTTAACTACCTTCCTGACAGTGTTTTCAGATTGAGAAGATTTTCCCGGCTTAGAAAGCAGATTCTTTGCTTGCATTAGGCACCTGCTCACTAACCAAACAAATAACAGTTTTATCAATCGATTTTCTTGATAACTACTAAGCCATATGATCTGCACCGCCTTGGAAGCACTTACCGACAGTGAGTTTCAAATGTCACTCTCAGTATTTGCGTAGTTCTGCTTGTAGGGGATGTTATGCTTTTCATTTCAAACACTGGTTATTGTGATGTTTCTATATTCATCTGACAATGCACTTCGTGTTTACTGCTTTAACTACAGACCAGATTGTCAAAGAATCCAATCATTTCTCCCGAATTCAAGACACAAAAACTTTATTCGTACACGGACATTTTGTTGTGTTGGTTTCTTAGCTATAAGTAAACAAAACTTTTGACACTAATCAATTCAAGAAAAAAATAGCGAAAATCTATGCAAATTAAGGCAAATGAATTTTCATAGGTTTGCGAGGAAGGTGAAGTCTCTGAAACTATCCATTAATTAACGGTGCGGGTCTCAAGATTACTGCGGTGGCATGAATAAATAATCACGAACCATAGCTCTGAACCACTAAGCGCTATTTTGTTATGGAAACTTTTACCTATGTGATGTCATCCACTTCCATGCAAAGACTTTCGAATCCACTCAGGTATGTATGCTCTAAATTTCCTTCGCCTTATTCTTTAAGATGGTATCTTTTCAATTGCATCTCACTGCATTCCATCGACAGCCCTAGAAAACTCTCTTCGCACTTTTATTTTATATTCGTCGCATGGGCAGGTACGGTTGTTTGCCGGATGAAGCACCTGTAACTATGTCGATAAACAGGTTGATAAAGTTTCAACTACCCCTGTTTTGCCCCTGTTTTGTTTCTCTCCGATAATTCAACGTACCCTATTCCTTTTTTTACCATCGAATGAAAAAGTATATAAAACATAAAACGGGACCATCATTACAAAAATTGAAACAAAACGTGACCGATTAAAAAGCTATTTACAAAGCAATATATGATAACATAAATTGCAGAAGGTGTGGAATGCATGAAGAAAGCAGGACATTTATGGCAATGTAAAAAACTCAAAAGACATCTTCGATTAGCCTGATAGAAATCGAGAGATTGGCTGAACGTTTTAAAATGGAATTGCAACAAGAATCAGTGTCATGTGTTTTGGATCACTTGGTACCGTACATAAGGATGTGAGGGGGGAAACTTGAAAAGGCTAGGACTATCAGGGGAAGAGGCAAAAGAAACAATTATTATTATTATTATTATTATTTATTATTATTATTATCATTATTATGTTTATAATTTTTATCATCAATGTGAGATTGTGCTGTGACTATTTTCTCCCACAGATCTTTGTCAATTGTCGCAAAGTTTCCACTCAGTAGTTAAGTATGAAGAATAAGTATCAAATTTCATGTTCCTATCAGCTATCGACAAAATATAATGAAAAATAAGGTCATCTTAAATCATAATTGGGATTCGTCTTAACGTAACCTTACTCTGATTGCTGTCTCTTTAACCAAGAGTTTAAATGCCTTTTAAACTGAGGCAAGACTGTGAGCTGGATGTTTTTTGTGAAGTAAGGTGATTCCTGCTGGATGATTTTTGCGTATCTCTGCTTAGACTCCTTTGTAATTTGCACCATACTATTATCATACCTATGGGAAATCCTTTATTCGACATCTTTTACATTAGCTATTTGTCTGCTTAGAGTGGCAGAGACTCCATAATTTGAATGAAAGATAAAGTTTAAATTTAGTATCTTTCTACGCAATCACCTCCGTCTATAATGTCCCTGTCTGTATAAAGTATTATTATAGTGTGTGTAAGAAGGAAAAACCGCAGGATAGGCTGTCCGCCGGATTCTGTGAATCTTGCAATGATTAATAATACGAAAGATACTCGGGAACAAAGCAATACGACAAAGAGAATCCAATGATTTATTTTGAAAAATTTATCTCGTTACATTGGATTCTCTTCGTCGTATTGCTTTGTTCCTGAATATTTTCCATTATAGTATCACTGCAAAAACTCTCGTATCACTCTAAAGAATCAAAAGCCCAAGAAATATGATGATGATTTGTGGAGCTGGAAATTTTCCTTAGAATAAGCTTTGCTCTGGTACCCACGGTACATGACTGCCCTCTAAAAGAGACGCGTGAAATAGACCAAGATGTTGGAGGGAGCATTGATAAATAATTTTGAAAATTGAAGAAAATAAGTGAAAATATTTCTTAGCTAGGTAAGTTTATTAGTAAGTTGAAAATATTAAGTGCAAAACTTTAAAATAGCTTTGAAAAAAGCAGACAGTTTAGAAACTAAAGCTTTTCATCTGACATTCTTTAGAGTATAAAACGTCAGAACATGGATTGAAAACGATAGAACATGGATTGGAGCAAGTTTTCGATCCATGTTCTGGCGTTTTATACTCTGAAGAGTGTCAGACGAAAAGCCTTAGTTTACTCAAATGTTTGTTTTTTTAAAGCCTTTTTTAGTAAGTTACGTTAAAAAATCTGACTTGCATGTTTTTCTACCATGATGTTAATTTATGTAAGCAATATTTATCCGTTGAAACTGTGCTAGGCCAGAACATTAAAGTTGTTCTTCGGTTTAGTGAAGGCCGTCAACATGGTTGGCGACAAGAAAGTTATTCCAAAAATGACCTTCCATAGAAAACCTATCAAAAATGTTTACAACTTATAGATTTTGACAAAAGGAGAATCATAGGCAAAATTCTTATGCTTTTTTAATCTTTATGCCCCGTTTGTTTGGGAGATGAATCATGTCCTTCTTCCAGACATGCACTAGCTCTCGTTTCAGGGTTAATGCACATGCGCATTATCACTAGAAGCTCTGGCAGGAAATTCAAGAGTTGTGTGGTCACAAGCATAACGGTTCTGCGAATACTGTTATCAATGCGCATGTGCTATGACCCTGCCACACTGAATGGTTGAAAAGGGTATTGTTTTGAAACAAAGGACTTAAGATTTCGTGTCCCGAACAACGTCGTTTCTTATCTTTTTGATTTTGACATCACATGGTCGCTGAAACTTTTTTATACAAAGAGATGGAACACGGTTAAAAATGATGATAAAGTTAATGACAGAAGATATTGACGGATAGGCTTAAATGGCTTAATCGAACTGTCAGTAAACTATTGACCAATCAATAACCATCTGAGTGGCATGAGGCTTTTTGATTGGCCAATGCTCAAGCCACTTTACTATCTGTCCATTGCTACCTCTTGGAGAAATCGCTATATCAAACATGTATTAACGATTCATTGCTAACAATGAGCCATTGCTCTTCGCAAGCATTCCATAATGCATTTTAAGACAGTCTGAAATCAATTTTGGTTAATCGGTAGAAGTTTACTGCCACTGTTTGGATCGTCGCCACGCTCGCAAAGGCCCATTGTTAGCAATGAGTCTTTAAGAATGCAGTATCGTTTTTTAGAACCTGATCGTAAAGTTATTCCATAGCAAGTTATGTCATTTGTCACTTCCTGTGAAACGTTCAGTATATGTAGCAACGTTTTAAGGCTTGGCGCAGTTAAAACAGATTTTCTGGTGAGCATGAAGTTAAAGGATTCAGAAGCGAAGGCTTAAAAGGTTCTTTACATTCGGCGCTAGTTTTCGGCGCTAATGAAATCCTTCTATATCGACACAGAATAGAGGAGGTCCAAAATATGATCTTTTGCATCCACCCACCCTCACCCAATTGTTTAGCTGGACTACAGTTTCTGTTGAATGAAAGACGAAACAGTCAATTTCCATCTTTATACAACAACTTTACTGAATTTTGAGACTAGAATTTGATGGTCTGCAAAATAGCTTTTGTTAACTACGTTAAAAGTCAGGAATCTTCCATTTGGCAAAATTGTACCAATTACAGTTTGTTCGACAGAAGAGAGACCAGTCCACGAACTAACCTCAAACTTCCTGTAAATTGTCCACCTGCTAGATACGATGATTGGGGATAGGGAATCAACCAAGTAAAATTTCTTCCAGAATTAGTTTATCGGTATTTTATTTACATTGGCATTATCTGGTTGCTTATCTCATGGACGTGAGTTTGAAATTTTGTAGAGGTTGGGCTCAAACAAGCTTGGTTATATCCTGTCTTGGATTGCGTAAACTTAATAAAAAGTACCAAAATCAAAATCATCATGATATGCAATAAAATCATAAACAGACTATTACCGAAAGCAGTTGGGTTTTTTTAATATAAATTTTTAGGTACATATCTACCGGTTAAGATTCTCAAGCCAATTTTTGTTATGGTTAAATGAATTCATATCCTAACAAGAATCAGATGGGAGTCTATCATAGGTTTGTGGCATCACGGCTTTGACTTTATTTCTATGTGCAGCCCACGGTTATGACAATGGGTCTTTTGCGGACTGCGGTTTGGCTTAAGCCATGTCTTGCGTCTTTCGGTGCTAATTGGCGACGGTTGATGCGGATGAATTTACCATAATATGCAGTCAATAGGTGTTGAATATAGTTTGAGCCAACGCAGAGCTTATCCTTTAAAACAGACAAGAACCCTTAGACCTTTGCGTAGAGTAGTCTACTTCAATAAATGTTTTTCTATTCTTACAATCGAGAAGTTGTCTTTTGTGTCACGGCATGTTTTGTCATCGCCGCCCGTCTTTGCGCTTCCATTGCAGAGAGCGGCTACTTTGCACAGTTTCGCGGCCTTTGGACCCCCTTAAAGCCAATTTCCATTGGGCGAAATTTGTTCGCTTTTGCCCTGACATAAAAAGCGAAAAGTACATGGCGCACAATCTTTAGCTCACAAAAGCTTTGCATGCCAAATAGAAAGCAAATATTTGCGTGCCAAGATTTCAAGATGTCGGGTGAGAATACAAATCTTCTGATTTTGCTTTATTTGTTGAAGCGTAAGAAACAAAGAAACCAAAAGCAAATAAAAGGTTTTGGGAACGTAAATTCTACCAAGAGTGAGAAAAAAAAGGAGCTTACAGAAATCTGGTTATAGATCAACAAATATATGATCACCAACCATCTTTTACTTATATTGGTATGTAAAAGGTTTGAGCGACTGTTGTCTTTGGTGGTTCCATATCAAGTGAAGGAAGGTTCTAAGTGAAACTTGATTCTGGTGAATCGCATGTATCAGTTGGCATGAGCTTTAGGATTAGCCCCAGAACTGTTGATAGGATTATAAAAGAAACATGTAACGTACTAGTAACAAGAAATGTTATTATGTTCTCATCCAACACGAAGCTGCTTTTGGACTCAGACATTTAGCTTTATGTACATAGGACTTCGAATTGGCCGGCGACAGAGAAAAAAGTTCAAATAGTTTGAACTTTCAAGGCGAACGTCGCCACAACATAGGAAACGAAAAAATTCACATACGCATGCTCATAGCCTTTCGCCGGCGAAGACGCGAAGAAATTTCGCACAATGGAGATTGGCCTTTACAATATGGATCGATAAACGCTGAATCATGTTTTTTCTTAATGTATAAACGTTGGGGCACGCTACTGTACGAATTGCCGCGCGTATTCCTTGAAGCTAGCCGCTGCAACGTCATTATGAAGCACAGTCACTGACCTCAAGCTCCTGCTCTTGAGCACCACAAACTCCAGCTGAAGCTTGTGATTATAGAAATGAGACAAATCCTTTCTGAATAATTTTTAATATGCATTTCGTTTGAAAAAGAACTGTGGAATCGCACATGGCCGATTTTGAGTAACCATGGAAACATACAGCGAGCTCCTTCTGCACTTTAGTAAATAATTCCATCGCACGCCTGCCTTGACAGCGAGGAAAGAGAGCAGCCTGAATCTCAGCTGTTTTTCTGTGAGGATAAACTCATGGTTGTCACGACAAATCGCTTATGTAACCAACCATCTAAGAAAAGTGTTGAGATGGTTGTGAGTGAATGTCAAAACTCCAAAGATCTTCGTTATGATAAAATGAAGTCTCCATGAAACGGAAATTTGTGGTAGCATAGTTAATGTCCGATTTTAAGATGTATCACTTGTCCGGAATTGACTTTTATAAGACTCGCGTTGTCAGAAAGCAGACAAGAGGTCCTACATATTTTATTGAAAACCTAAAATCAGCCAACGAACATTTTTCAGAATAATTTTTTTATAAGAATATACACAAAATCCATTTTTCATGAACACATTTATTTTTGAAACCACCTCTGGAGGAACCATTATAGAACAAGGCTGTATTGACCTTTTTAATGCAATCCCTGCCATTTTTAACTTGGGGTGCTTTTAGAATACGTATTTAGCTTTAAGCTGTAAATTTTATATATCTGTAATTAGATCACTTTACTTCTCTTAATTTCAAATTTTCAAATTGTAATTTATTTTGATGGCAAAATTATATATGATTTGCTTCATATTAATGCTTTGTGTTATGTTCTTGAAGAAGAGAGAAAATTAAAAAATACCACAAGACTCCTGTCTCGGCACCATTCTTCCTTTATGCACAACCATCTTTTGTAAGATTTTTTGTAGTGTGTTTTTACAAAAAAATAGCGGTGTTCATAAACAAGGATGATTAGCTTCTGCTGACACCTAACGGTATAATTAATAGTGCATAATTTGATGCTTTTTTTAAGCATCAACACTAATCAATACAATTGATTTATCTAGGCATTAACTGTTAACATCTTTGCTCAGATCATAAAAGAAGATGGCGCATGGGATATCGAACAACAACCGACACAAGCTCGTTGATTTGCCACACTACAACAGCAGAACTTCCCTCTTCATCAGGTAAGAACCATAACTCCGTATTTCTTTTTCAATTGATAATCAAACTGAATTTACATAGCAGTGTAATAAGATATATACAGAGCTCGAATTAGATACTTTCTCGCAGAGTCCCAAAAGGAATTTTTCCTTCCTCTCGACAAGGGTCTAAAGATTTGATAACCCTTATCCAGAAAAATGGAACAAGGACAAAATTTGCGTGTGATTTTAAAAAATTCCTTCTTTTTAATGGTGTTCACTTCACCGTTTTCGACTGAATGACTGCCATGGTTTCTCTGTCCTGCCTTCTAGCACAGGCCTTTTCAGTGTATGTATATACAACATATACTTAGGGTGTTACATAGGTACATAACTGCGATGTAACCCGAAGCAATAGTATGGCGGGGTGATGGCCTTGGACATTAATTGCATTCTGCAAAGGACAGTGAGCAAGCCCACCCTGCCTATGCTGGTTAGTCAGCTTTTGAATTGCCACAGTCAACTGCTATCAATGATTTGAAAACGCGGCAGATTCCAAAGTCTCGTGTTACGCGTTTGAGCGCTTCGAACAGCACACAGACAGATGGCTGGAAGAGAAGATGTTCTTTTCCCGTGTTAATGGAAATGATGATTTGTGTGCGCTCTCTAATTGCGTGGGATTTCTGCATAATTTCAAGGGATTGTGATCGACAGATTGGCAAAACGAACGAAACTTATCGAAAAAATCTTCTCGGCCTAGGCAGGTTTGACAGGTGAAGATCTTAGAAAGCATCTGTGTTTAAGTCTTTTCCACTCATACTTTCGAGATTTCCAGCGAGTGAAAGGTGTCCTCGATGAACGATGTTTTTCACAAAAGCGAAACGACGGTAAGGGTTTCTGATACTTTACACCAATGAATAAATAGCGAAAAGGTATGATTTGTAGGTGGATGAAAATATGAAATATGATTTATATGTAGATGACTTAGGATTCGATTGTATGTGAACGAGAAATAATTTTTCATGTGATTTGCATGTAGATGGCGAAATAGTGAAGCCTATGGCTTGTATGTGGATGGCTTGTATGTGGATGATGAAATTATGTTTCATCCAATTTGTACGTGAATCGTGAAATGCTTCATCTAATCAGGAATTTTCACATGGATGACAAAAATTCTCCATGAATGAATGAAAGTTAAAGGATACTGGGTCTCGGTTGAAGAAAAGCAGTGTTGAAAGTTTTAAATCGTGTTCATATTTTCTGCCATGCCGATCTGCTTTTGAGAACTGTTTGGTATTTGCGAGAAAATCAAAGCAGATTGGAACTTCTAATGTGAGGCCTCATTTTAAAACATGTGATTATTGAAAAATGAGCAGTGGATAATGAACTTCTGTTCGTGTTTTAATTTTCTTCAGGCTTCTATAAGCATAACATGTAAATTCAACTGGCTATCTAATAAAGTACTGTTATATTCATTTCAATTTGTCGCTTTAATTGCTTGATGTTAAATATTATGGCGAGGATTTGGAACATTGCACCCTCTGTCGATTGAGAAAGTTTTGATATGCTTTAATACACGTGCTTCAAATTTCTCATTATCAAAGGCTCTTTTTCTTATAGTAATATTAATATACAAAATTACAGAACCTTTGCTCGCAACAAAGTTTCATTTGGAGTAGACGGAATACTCAGTAGAAATTAGGGAAAAGTATTGTCTTGGAAATGTCATTAAGATAAATTTCTACGAATGTAACTAAGAGGCAACAAATTTCAGACAGAGAATTAGCACAATTTCAAACAAGATTTTTTTGCATTGAATAAGTATCAATGAATGCATATGAATATGCAATGAATATTATCCGTAGATTCATTTTTAATTAAACGTAAGAGATGTGCTCAAACAATTTTTTGAATTTGAAATCTTTTTTTGTCTTTTCAAAAGATACATATTGACCCTGATAATCATTAGCTAAATTTAAATCTTTATGAATTTCATGCAGCCATCTTATATATGAACTGTCGTATATGCCACTAATTCTTGGGGGAGGGGGGAGGGGGAGGGGGAGGGAGGTGATTGCCTGAAAGCCCTAGTAAAGTCTTTTAAAGAGTTTTCGCCAGCTGAAATCTTATTCAAAATGCTCTGCTCTACATGTAAAAGTTAATTCTGATATTTTTAACGTGAAACAAACGCTGGCAATATGCTAATGAATTATCTTTCTTGTTTTGAATAAATTTCATGCAAGTAGAAAAATCTTGAAAGTGCAGAAAAATTAATCATTTGCGGATTTAAACTAATCCTGTCAATATCTTTTCAAGGGAACGAAGCAAAACCTACCATAGAAGAAAAAGACGAAAGAAGTCTCTGGTAAGTTGTCAGTGAAATAATGTTTAAAGTAGTTGGTGAAAGCATGTAGCGAGAGATAAAAAAATAAGAGGGCTTGAGTTGAGGGTTGAGAAAGCAAGCATTCGATCAACTATCAGAAAAGGGATATACCAGAAGCAAAGCCAGCCAACCCGGAGAAAGAAGCAGAAATACCCGAGACACGGCCTCTCTATATTACCGAAGCAGCCCCCTTTTCGTAACATTTCATTGCCACACCCACATGCATGTGCAATGTCTCATTTGTGAACAGAAAAAAAATTGTGACCTTCTCTTCCTGTTAAGTTTTATATGAACTTTTTGGACCATATTTTGACAAACGTACAGGCATCTTAACTCACAGAGATCTAACAACCACAAATGTAAAGCCTCCGTAGCATTTTCATGGTCTGTACCCAAACTCTTGCTCGCCACTCCAACATATGCTTGGAAAAGTTCCACGTTGGAAGCCAATTACCACGAACTCGCTGTAATTACCACGAACTCGTTGGAAGCCAATTACCACGAATTGTAAACATGAAATTAAAAATTTTGCACAAATTGCCTTTCCTTGAAAACCGGCACACACTCAGCGGATGATATTTTATAAGAAGCTCAAAGATGCATGAATGAGATACGTAGAAGACGTCATTACAAACAAATATTCTTGTGCCAGGCCCAGTAAGTATCTAAACGAATTTATGTGTATGATGCCATTAATCAGATTAGGTTTCTCGTGCATATTACTGACATTGTCATAATTCCCTTCTAGTCAATCCTTGCGTGCGATGGTGGTAGCATCTTCAGGGTAAGTTCTGCTAAAAAGGAATTTTTAAGACGCCTAATCTTTTAAACATTATCCATTCAACGAAAGAATGTACTTTGACACAGTAAGCTGAGATTTCAAAACCATTTTAATGCTACTTTGTGAATTTATTAAGAACGGAGAGTAAAGATCACAAGGAATTTTAAGACTAAAGGAAAAGCTAATCTTACCATTCACATTAAAAACAGCGTTGTTGTCTTCTAAAACAAATAAACTGCCCCGGATAATGCAAGGCGAGGCGATGCACGACACGATTTTGTTGAGGTTAATTCAAGATCTGAACCTCAATCCACGGGTAGAATGTCAAATAAAGAATATTTACTGAATAAAATCATGAAGCACCGTCTTCGCAAAACAGCATTCTGATAAATAGGTACCAGAGAGTTATGATTAGCAGACATTTTTAACCTACAATACTGTAAAATAGATGTTTAAATTGAGAGAGATACTCGGAAGACTGAAACTTTGAAGAATGACGATTTCTGCGAGCGGTTATACTTTTCTTTTCATTTCCATCATGTATTAATCCAAGGCTAAACCTTAATCAAACTGCTAACATAATAATCAACGACGGTTCTCCGCGAACTCTAATACTCATAACAATTTCCCAAAATATATAACAACTAATGAGGCACAGCGCATTCTCTCTCAAGCACTGCCTGTCCTAAATGCAAACTGGGCCGCAAGAGCTTTCGCAAGCCTCTTTGGCGAATCGGTTAGCTACCTCCTGGCGTTTAGCCTTACATGTCTAATACCTTCTGAAGCTCTCTTCGAATCTCTCCGAATCTCACTTACTACGTTTATTTATATGTACAATGAAATTACCAGAAAAGCGTGACTAAGCATAAAATGTTTCTAATAATAGACTACGAGATAATTCTGGAAACAGACGAATACGCAAAATGATGTAATCCTAATGAAGAGTAATCCAACAACAATATAATTGAATGCAGTGTAATGTGCTGTGTAGGTGCAGTGCTTTGTAAGCGCAGACAGAACATTCGAGACGCAAGGGGGATTTCCTAACAATCTACGTAATAAACGAAATAGCTACGTACACTGCTGGCATTGTTTAAGCTCTATTACAATACATGCAAACGTGTCTTGAAGCACCCAGCAATTCACGTTTTGCAATGTGTTTCCTTTCCTTTTCCAAGCATTGTTTCTTCCTAACCTTTAACTCCAAGAACAATGTTTATGGGCTAGGATAATATCATATACCTCACACTAGAAAACCTATTTTCTAATCCTCGGGGGAAAGGGGGTTAAAATTAACATCAATGTTCCTAGACCTCCGGAAGGGATTCCCTTTGTTGCACAAACATCTATTCTGGGTCCCTTCCTCTTTAATATATGCGCAATGATTTGTTACGCTCCATAAATGATACATAGACTTGCAAAATATGCATGCAAAGAGTATCTAAACAATGTAATTGCAAGGCCAACTCATTCCAAGACACCTATTCAATGGTTCTCAGATAATTTTATAAAATAAAATCCAGATATGGTGGCAAAAAATCTAATCAGCTGATTGCAGTTACTGTAGGCGATTATCTTAGCTGTTAGCCGTTGTGACCGATGAATTTCTCAGTTATAAGAACATAATCAATTACGACTTAAGATTTTCATATTACGCGCATGTTTAGCTATATGGACCATATTAAACTTAGAATCTTGCCGGATAACGTATTGAATAAACAAGTGTCTAATCCTCTGGTTAAATAAAAGTGAGCAGAGAAATAACTGACTTTTTTCAGTGGTGCAATGCTTAAAGAATCGGTCCTTTTCCGGTGCAGCACCACCTCTACCGCCCCTACCGCCCCTACCGCCACAACCGCCCCTAACACACCTACCGCCAATACCATACCTACCGCACCTACCATACCTACCGCCCCTACCACCCATACCGCCCCTACTACACCTACTGCCCCCATCGCTCATACCGCCCCTGCCATCCCTACCATATCTACTGCCCCTACCCAACTATTGCCCCCACCACCCCTACCACACCTACCGCCCCACCGCCCCTTCCCCATACTCAAAGTAGTTAATGTTTCCCCAACATAATTAGGGTTGTAGCAAATAAGAAACACCGCAAAACGCCGAGAATAAACAACAATAAATACACGAAAATCAGTGAAGGCTAATATTTTGCCCCGGCATACGGGGCTTCATCAGAGGAAAAAATAATTAGGGTTGTCTGTCAATGAGTTAAAAAGGAAATAAATGACAAAATGGGTGTGGTGAAGCTAATCATAAGCAAAAATAGATACACCGTAAATCCTCCAATAAGCCCCCGGGTGCTTACTTGTAAAAATGATTTTTTAAGGTGGGGGCTTATTCGATGGGGGGGGCCTTTTTCGAGCGTGGGGGCTTATTCGAGGATTTACGGTATTGTGCAAGCAACCTCAAATTGTTCCGCATTCTTATCCACCTCCCCTTTTGTTTATTTGTTCCGCATTCTAATCCACCTTGCCAAAGTTAGATAAAGCAAAGAAAATAGACGTTTTTAGGCTTATAATGAATCCCAGAAAGCATGTTTATTGGTGAGTTGCCTTCATGCTTGATGTCAATGCAATGTCAAAAAATTTTGAGAGTTTTTCACAAAATTTTTAAGAGTTTTCACTGAGGCAGCCGGGCCCTTGGGGAATATTCCATGAGTTATCGTTCAGGCTTAGGGGCCTGTTATACAACTTGTTTTGTCTGTCGTTCATCGTGTTTGTGGTTCGTTATCGTTAACGAGGATGTCTTTCGATGTTTGCGTCAGTCCATTTTGTTTGTCATCGTGCCATCGTTATTTTGTAATTGTAGGTTGCTGCTAATTATACGATCGCTATTGAAGAATCTTGGTTTTTTAAAAACGTTATTGCGAACTGGAGTCTGATTTATCAGCTTTACCTGTCCTGTAAAATACGTTATTTTATAGGCCCTGTACTCAATTACACTCTTTTCTTATAAGAACCAGTAAATTTAAGTTCAGGCTGACTGTTCATAATTTTTTCGAAAATCTGAGGCTACATTGTTCTTAATTTGTTCTTAAATTAAGAGAGTGTAAGCAGTGTTATTGCTAGCTTTTTCGCTCTAAGGAGGTGTTCAGGCCTCATTTGCCAAAATAAGTAAGTGAGACAGCCTTAATTTGCTGACAAATTTTAATATTCTCCGAAAAAGCACCCACACATCGCTAAAAATCCTCGATTTTGAGAAAAAACGTTGTTCAAAACTGCATTTTGCAGAAGCTCAGCGTCAGCTTGTTCTTAATTTGTTCTTAACTTTTGACCAGTTTTGAGGCTCGTGTTCTTATCAAATTGTTCTTACAAAAAAAAGAGTGTGTCACATAAAAAACCAACATTAAAGAAATATGCTGAAGCCCCTAAAGATGCGGGGCCTTTTCTTTGAACACTAAAGGTAGCTTTGATCCGTTACGCCACTGGTTTTCATAAACCACAAGTATTCGACAGTTAAACATCAAAATGACATCCCTTAATTGTCTCAAAGTATATCTTTAGAAACAGGGATTTTTATCATTTCTCAGAAACAATCCCGCCAAATTCCGCTTCACTCAGCATCGAAGCTTCTCATGACTGAAGTTTCTCAATCATTAGACTTGTTATAGAAACGAAAACTTCTTTCTTTGAGAAAAGTGTAAAAGAATTATGAGAAAACCAAAGCAAAAGAAAAGGTAAAAAATTATGATGAACTATTTGTCTTTTTCAAGGGTTGCCTCCTAGGGAAGAGTGGTCCTGTCCTCGTGGGCGATGTGTATGCTCTTTTCTCGCTGTCTCAAACGCTTGCTTTCAAAATGTTTTCATTTTTTTAAAAACCTTTTTATCAATGGCATATTTTCCACTTTGAAAAAACTCTAAGGAATAATAACCAAAAATTCTATAAAAGGAAACTCTGTATGCTAAGAATTACAGCATATGATTTCAACTTATACTCACTGGTTGTGAGTTTACGCTTACAGAACAAATATTCGACGACAGTAAATCAGTTGAAAATTCTGAAAAATTTAATATTCAAAAATGTTTGTTGACCGATTAGGTAAAATCGGTAAATCTATACTTCATTCTCAAGGATCAGGAGCGAACACAAGTCCAATATCATATTTCCAGAGTCGAAGTGAAGTGAAATTATGAGAGAGAAGGCATACTTTCCTTTATACAAGAATGGAAATTCAAGAATTAATTTTAACAGTAATTACAAGGCTCAAATTTTGTCGACAATTTGACGTTATTTGAATGTTTTGAGCAAACTAGAGTACCGTGACTTCCAGGTAAAAGCTTTGAGTAACACACATGTTGTATTGTGTTAAGACGTTTCTTTTTTAAATGTTTTCAAGACGACAGTAGCAAAGATTTGAACTTTCCTTCACGACTTTCAAGTTTACATATTGTGTCGTTCGAGAAAGAATCATAACTTTTTAAGATATTGAGGCTCAGCGAAACTCAGGTGTTCTTATCAAAAGATGTGCATATTGCATCTTTCAGCGAATCCTAAACATATGTTGTCAGGGAAAGAACGACCTAGCAGGCCTGATAAAAGAGGAAGTATTCTGTGGTCTCATCAGCCCACTTGAAGCCTCTATAGTGCTTCTAAGAATGCGGAGTTTGAGTGACAGCGGTTGACAAATAACAATGTAGGTTGACAAGCTATTGATGCATGACAACGACAACGATTTAAATACAGCTCACATCCGCTCAGCGAGGTTATATTACAAACGCTATCTGCAACCAAAGTGGTTAGGAATTAGAGAAATTAGAGAAAAGAGCACAACCAATTTTGAAGAGTCACTGTATCAAACATCCATACACTAGACGACGAAACTGTTTGTGATTTACGCAGGACAAGCATTCAAAAGACAAAATTTTCAGCCGCGGGCGAAAGGCATAAAGGACTCAGCCTCCCAGTAAGCCTATAGAAGTCGAGTTATTAGCCTACCCTTCGATCGACAGACATCATATGGGAAGATTTCGTCTTCCCAAACTCGGATTTATTGCGAAAAAGAGGAAGTCGCGCTCCGTAGACCTGCCTGCCGATGATTCCAGCCTTGAATTCGAGCGAATAAGAGAGCGGGCGATACGACGATGGCAGACGTATACCCCAGGCTGCACGACTGTAAGTTGAGTTCATAGAAGGTACCAAATCGACCACTGATTATTATGTTACAAGGGTTTGCCAACATTTGGCCTTTGATGAAATTCGATCCACCCCTAAAAAAAGATGATTCATTTGCACGTTGGTTCAACAACCTGCAGTGATTTGAATTGCTGTGAAATCATTTATCAACGGTGGTGGCGCCAGAAGTGCTACGATGCTAGGATTTAGCTTTCTCAAACTACCCCAATATAAATATTCCCCCCATCTTGCATTCTTCCCCTACCTAGCCGTCCCCTGGCACCACCCCAGTCATATCTTTTTTGTGATGCACTGTTTATAACAGAAGTAAGGTAAAAGCATGATTTCTAATGTTCTTTCTTATCCCAGTGGCATATGCTGGCGGTTGCATTTCGATCGTTGCATGAACCTGCCAAATCTTACTGATTCTTCCACTTTTGCTTTTATAAATAATTCAGCCTTGCCATATTGGAAACAAACAATTGATTGATTAGTCGAGATCTTACATGTCGTTGATTTTCTCGAAAGAAAAGCTTTTGATTACTTTAAACAAGGTACCTAGAATCGGCCAAGATTCAGAACTTGTAAATGTTGGAAAACGATTGAAAGTTTTTTAGTTTAAGTTTGTTTGTAAAAATGTCCCTTGCTTGTAAAAGCGGAAGCTTTTGATGCTGACATCGGCGGGTGGCAACGGCGTAACAACAATAAATGTTGATTTACATCAGATGAAGTTGTAAATGCACATACATCTTGTTTAAAATGATATTGTCAATTATTTGAACAGCAAGCATGTTAACTGATTCCCAAGTAATCGCATCACTACTGGCCTGCCCGACCCTTAATTTCATCATAGTTTCATCGTTTTTTCGAAGGTGTTGTGTAGGGACTGGGGTTTTCATTTTTATATCCATTTTCATCTCCCTCCTTCTTACTCTAGCTTTCTGAAGAATCATAGGGCTCACAGAGAATGTTACATCCTTATACAGGTCCGCCGAGAGGGGGGCAAGGGGCCCAGGGCCTCGAGGTCAAAGGGGCCTTAAAAAGTAATGAATATCCATTTTTAGAATGGAATCAATCAAAAGTAGCAAAGTATGCATTAAAATAGTAAAACATGTTAAACAATTGCAAGAAAAAGGCTGCAAGAAATGTTCTGAAATGCTTTTTAAGCTAATCTGGAGGGCATGGCCGTAATGTTTTCTGCTCGCTCCGCTCGCAGGGTTCGCATCTTTTGGTTTTGCTCAGGGCCTCCAAAACCTCTCAGCGGCCCTGTCCGTTAATGCTTCCAGATAACATCCCTATCATCGCCCAAGTTCGCGGGGATATTCAGTATATAACAGGCTGGAAGCGCCGAAACTTTACTCGCATTTTTTTAAAATGCATAACGTAGAAATGGTTTTGTTTACATCCGCAGTTTTGACCAGTATGGAGTAATAAATACGTCATTTTCGAAGTACCCAGCCACCACCTGAACAATATGGAGAATGACAACAATGCTGTTGGTTTTGCTCATAATACGTAACCAGCCGAAGTAAACAATTAGTATTCTACCATTCCGTGCAGTTCAGCATAACATATTGATTTGCGTGTCGCTTAAGGTTATATTGCGTGGATAACGAAATTGCATCAATAGAATGTCAAATTGCGTCAAAAGGATTTCGTAATAAGGCTAATTTTCTTCGTTTAGAAAACCTTACGTCATTGCTACAGAATGAGAATAGTTCATTGTGGTGGAAATTGATTCTGGGGGCAGGGGGGGGGGGGGGTAGAGGGTAGCCCAGGCCCGTGATTTCTTGGCAAGAAAACAGTTATAACCGGGGGTTAGTTCACTATTGCAAATAGCGTACGAAATTTTCCCAAAAGCAAAAGGATTTCCAGGGATTTTCAGATAAAACAATAGGATTTTTACCAAGATGTACGAGATTTTCATCAAGTGATTTGCCCCTCGGTTATAACAGGATTTAATTGTTATCATTCTTGACATGGGGAAGCAGTAAGACCAAAATAAACTTGTTTATCGATTTTTTTTCAAATGTTAGAGTATAGAGTGGTAATGTAATCTTTGTTTAAAATTTTTGAATTTTGACACATGAACAGAAAAAGCAGGGAAAGATGAAGAATTTTGTCCTAAATCTACTGAATCCAGGTAAAGATTTACCGAGATATGGTCAGTGAAAGACATTTGACAATCACAAGACAAACGAAGAGATTTGCTAACGGATTACTGTTGTTTTGGCCTGGCTTATAATGTCAGCCAAGACAAAATCACAATCGTTTAAAGGGGAAAGACTCCGTACTATTGTGGTCATATATCAGGCAATTCCTAGCAGTTCTAAGTTCGCACAGGTCTTTTTGTTCTTCTTGCAGTGTATGGGGTGAAAAGAATGACTTTCCATAAGTAGGTTTTAGTGACTCATCATTTTGCACATCTATTATTGAAAAACGTTAACGAACAAGTTTTTGGGCCCCAACACTAATGATTTCTGCTGAAGGACAATTCACTCGCCTATACCTACGAGATTGCCACGAAAACAAAAGGATTTTTAGAGATTTCCAGATAAAAAAAGGATTCATACAAAAGATGTACGAGATTTTCACGGAGTGATTTGCCCCTCGATTTCCGCCACTACACCCTAGCCTTGTCAGAAATCCTTAAATGTACATGGAAGCAAAAACAGTCAACCACCAAGCTTCGATGCTCTTTTAATACAGATGTCGGTAACAACTAGACTATTTTCAAAATAACTTTCCACAGCTGTTATGAAGTAAAAGTTACTCTCTTAATGTTTGAGGGTAGTTCAAAATTTTTTAATACTCTTTAATTAAACGCTTATGCATGGGTTGTCTATTTTGACCTGACTCGATTTATGTCAGAGGTACAGAGAAGTTCAATGTGATGACTGCGTAAGCTTGAAACTTGGAGTAACATATTATCTTTGGACTTTCTACTGCGAAAATTCACCAAATTGTTTACGTTTGTTTATTTGTTCGCGGGCAATGTTAGAAAAGATAGATGGAATGGTATTTGCTTGCACAAAAGAAGCTTTGAGATGGAAGACAATATGCGAAATTTGATTTCTGGCGACTTCTAAAGGCCTGCATACCATTCATTATTGCATCATGCCTTGCGTCTTTCAAAACTATAATCTCAACAGTTACTAGGATTTTCTGTTTAATTTTGTGAAGAAGCTTTCGCAAAGTCTTTTAAATAGAAAGAAGGATATAGATAACAAACAGATTGGAGAGATATCCGAATTAAAAGTAAAGAAAACAGGTATTTCTGCCAACGTAGGCTTTTTCATGCGTAGCCTGCGCGCAGACTCAAAGTATCTTACCAGGAGAACAGTTCTGGTAAGATACTTGGAGTCTGCGCGTAGGCTACTTCATGCATTGACCTATAATCGCACTGGAATCAGTGACAGCGCCAGCTACTGCATAGTGGGAGGACAATGGGCAAGACCACGCCCATTTTGCCTCGTTTCAGTGCTTTGTACCAGGCAAATTTTCCCTAGGAAATAGGATCTAACCCTACCGAGCCTTTTTATCCGTTTTTAGAAGAAATGTGTAGACCATGTTTTAAAAAAGTGAGGGGTAATTACCCCCCATACCCCCTTGGCTGGAATCCGCCACTGACTGGAATCGGATAATTTTTTACCATGGGCAGGGATCAGAGAGGTATTGATATGAAGATAAAGAAAAAGTAAACCTTTTTAAAAAAAATTGAAATAAGGATTACCATTCATTCAAGGCTCTGCATAAGTTCTTTAAAAAAATTTACCACCGGAGTCCTCGTTTCATTTTATTTATTGTTTTTGTAAGTCATAAGCATTTGTAATCATAACAGGCACACCAAAGCCGGAGGGCTGGGGGAGCTTTAGCCCCCTCAACTTTTTTCTGAAGTATGATATTATTGATGTTGTGGCATCAAAAATAATGGTCGAAAGATAACCATAAAATATTGCCAATTTGTCTAGTAACATAACAAAGCAAAAATTATGCATTAACAATAATTGGTTGCTAGGCGCATGCAACTTCGCAGCTTTCCACAACAGCTTCTAAGAAACCTGATAATGGTCCACCATAAGAATGCGGTGCAACGGGGAAATCCATTCTAAACAGTCTGAGAGCATCTGGGTCCAACTTTAGTGCATTGTGACGTCATATAATGATCTGCTCCTTCAAAGTTTTAATTGTTGCTCTGACCACTAAACGTGTTACTTTTTGAGGCAGTAGTAATTGTTCTATGATAAGACATTTGTTCCAACGCTATTTGATAAGCCTGCGAAAAGCCATGTTGTGGTGTATCATCGTAAGAGCTGAATTCTCTATTTTGCACGGCACCTTGCCAGATCAAAAGGAATGTTATCGACTAGAAGGGATATTTGCAATGAAGAGCTCACTTTCGCCATTTTATCTCTTCGAGATTAAACAATGAACTTTCAGTGAAGATATGAAATGACGACAAATGCTATTTCTCGATTGGGATTGTGAAATAACCAACTGATTAAGTATTTTGTGTGATTATGGTATCGCTTTTGCTTGCCATTTGCACTGGTTATTTTTGCTTTCTGTCGCCACGTGGTATGTCATGTGGTATATCATCTGTG